>NC_036246.1:27878658-27880089 GCF_002742605.1 Olea europaea var. sylvestris
GGCCATTTTTCGAAAGAATGAGCACTTGCATATTTGGAACGGTTGGAGAGTCCGCGTACGAAGAATTGAGCGTAACTTTTGTATACGGTGTCCGTTTTGGGCCCATAAGTACTTTTTGGAAATGCAGCAACCGTTTTGGATTGAACTAACGAATTCGTCGTGACGTACGAGGGATTTTGGCCATTTTTTGAAAGAATGAGCACTTCCATATTTGGAACGCTTGGAGAGTCGGTGTACGAATAATTGAGCGTAACTTTTGCACGCGGTGTCCGTTCTGGGCCCATAAGTACTTTTTGGAAATGCAGCGACCGTTTTGGATTGAACTCACCACTTCGTCGTGACGTATGAGGGATTTTGGCCATTTTTTGAAAGAATGAGCACTTCCATATTTGGAACGCTTGGAGAGTCGGTGTACGAATAATTGAGCGTAACTTTTGCACGCGGTGTCCGTTTTGGGCCCATAAGTACTTTTTGGAAATGTAGCGACCGTTTTGGATTGAACTCACGACTTCGTCATGACATACGAGGGATTTCGACCATTTTTCGAAAGAATAAGCACTTTCAAATTTGGAATGCTCGGAATGTCGGCGTTCGAAGAATTGTGCGTAACTTTTGGAAATGGCGTCCATTTTGGGCCCATAAGTACTTTTCGAAAATGTAGCGACCATTTTGGATTGAAGTCATGACTTCATCGTGGCGTACGAGGGATTTCGGAAATTTTTTGAAAGAATGAGCACTTGCATATTTGGAACGCTTGGATTGTCGGCGTTCGAAGAATTGAGCGTAACTTTTGAAAACGGCGTCCGCTTTGGGCCCATAAGTACTTTTTAGAAACGTAGCGACCATTTTGGATTGGACTCACCGCTTCGTCATGATGTATGAGGGATTTTGGGCATTTTTCGAAAGAATGAGCACTTGCATATTTGGAACGGTTGGAGAGTCCGCGTACGAAGAATTGAGCGTAACTTTTGTACACGGTGTCCGTTTTGGGCCCATAAGTACTTTTTGGAAATGTAGCGACCATTTAGGATTCGACTCACCGCTTCGTCGTGACGAATGAGGGATTTCGACCATTTTCCAAAAGAATGAGCACTTGCATATTTTGAACGCTTGGAGAGTCGGCGTTCGAAGAATTGAGGTAGCTTTTGCACACGGTGTCCGTTTTGGGCCCATAAGTACTTTTTAGAAACGTAGCGACCATTTTGGATTGGACTCACCGCTTCGTCATGATGTATGAGGGATTTTGGGCATTTTTCGAAAGAATGAGCACTTGCATATTTGGAACGCTTGGATAGTCGGCGTAAGATGAGTTGAGTGTAACTTTTGCACGCGTTGTCTGTTTTGGGTCCATAAGTACTTTTTGGAAATGTAGCGACCGTTTTAAATTGAACTAACCACTTCGTCGTGATGTATGAGGGATTTCGGCCATTT
>NC_036246.1:27880858-27891646 GCF_002742605.1 Olea europaea var. sylvestris
TTGGGCCCATAAGTACTTTTTGGAAATGTAGCGACCATTTTGGATTGAACTCACCACTTCGTCGTGACATACGAGGGATTTTGGCCTTTCTTCGAAAGAATGAGCACTTGTATATTTAAAACGCTTGGAGAGTCGACGGACGAAGAATTGAGGGTAACTTTTGCACACGGTGTCCGTTTTAAGCCCGTAAAAACTTTTTGGAAATGTAGCGACCGTTTTGGATTGAACTCACAACTTCGTCGTGACGTATGAGAGATTTCGGCCGTTTTTTGAACGAATGAGCACTTGCATATTTGGAATGCTTGGATTGTCGGCGTACGAAGAATTGAGCGTAACTTTTGCACACGGTGTCCGTTTTGGGCCCATATGTACTTTTTCGAAAATATAGCGACCGTTTTGGATTGAACTCACCACTTCGTTGTGACGTAAGAGGGATTTTGGCAATTTTTCGAAAGAATGAGCACCTGCATATTTGGAATGCTTGGATAGTCGGCGTACGAAGAAATGAGCGTAACTTTTGCACACGGTGTTCGTTTTGGGCCCATAAGTACTTTTCAAAAATGTAGCGACCGTTTTGGATTGAACTCACAACTTCATCGTGACGTACGAGGGATTTTGGCAATTTTTTGAAAGAACGAGCACTTGCATATTTAGAATGCTTGGAGAGTCGGCGTACAAAGAATTGAGCGTAACTTTTGCACACGGTGTTCGTTTTGGGACCATATGAACTTTTTGTAGATGTAGCGACCGTTTTGGATTGAACTCACCACTTCGTCGTGATGTACGAAGGATTTCAACCATTTATCGAAAGAATGAGCACTTGTATATTTGGAACTTCTGGAGAGTCCTCGTACGAAGAATTGAGCACAACTTTTGCACACGGTGTCCGTTTTGGGCCCATAAGTACTTTTTGGAAATGTAGGGACCGTTTTGAATTGAACTCACGACTTCATCGTGACGTACGAGGGATTTTGGCCATTTTTCAAAAGAATGAGCACTAGCATCTTTGGAACACTTGGAGAGTCGGCGTACGTATAATTGAGCGTAACTTTTGCACACGGTGTCCGTTTTGGGCCCATAAGTACTTTTTGGAAATGTAGCGACCGTTTTGGACTTAACTCACAACTTCGTCGTGACGTAAGAGGGATTTTGGCCATTTTTCGAAAGAATGAGCACTTTCAAATTTGGAATGCTCGGATTGTCGGCGTTCGAAAAATTGTGCGTAACTTTTGCGAACGACGTCCATTTTGGGCCCATAAGTACTTTTTGAAAATGTGGCGACCGTTTTGGATTGAAGTCATGACTTCATCGTGGCTTACAAGGGATTTTGGCTATTTTTCAAAAGAATGAGCGCTTGCATATTTGGAATGCTTGGAGAGTCGGCGTACGAAGAGTTGAGCGTAAGTTTTGCACACGGTGTCCGTTTTTGGCCCATAAGTACTTTTTCGGAAATGTAGCGACCGTATTGGATTGAACTCACCGCTTCATCGTGACGTATGAGGAATTTCGGCCATTTTTCGAACGAATGAGCATTTGCATTTTTGGAATGCTTGGATTGTGGGCGTATGAAGAATTGAGCGTAACTTTTGTACTCGGTGTCCGTTTTGAGCCCACAAGAACTTTCTGGAAATGTAGCGACCATTTTCGATTGAACTCACAACTTCATCGTGACGTACAAGGGATTTTGGCGATTTTTCAAAAGAATGAGCACTTGCATATTTAGAACGCTTGGAGAGTCGGCGGACAAAGAATTGAGCGTAACTTTTGCACACGATGTTCGTTTTGGTCCCATATGTACTTTTTGGAAATGCAGGGACCGTTTTGGATTGAACTCCCAACTTCGTCGTGACGTATGAGCGATTTCGGCCATTTTTCAAAAGAATGAGCACTTGCATATTTAGAACGCTTGGAGAGTCGGCGGACAAAGAATTGAGCGTAACTTTTGCACACGATGTTCGTTTTGGTCCCATATGTACTTTTTGGAAATGCAGGGACCGTTTTGGATTGAACTCCCAACTTCGTCGTGACGTATGAGCGATTTCGGCCATTTTTCAAAAGAATGAGCACTTGCATATTTAGAACGCTTGGAGAGTCGGCGGACAAAGAATTGAGCGTAACTTTTGCACACGATGTTCGTTTTGGTCCCATATGTACTTTTTGGAAATGCAGGGACCGTTTTGGATTGAACTCCCAACTTCGTCGTGACGTATGAGCGATTTCGGCCATTTTTCAAAAGAATGAGCACTTGCATATTTAGAACGCTTGGAGAGTCGGCGGACAAAGAATTGAGCGTAACTTTTGCACACGATGTTCGTTTTGGTCCCATATGTACTTTTTGGAAATGCAGGGACCGTTTTGGATTGAACTCCCAACTTCGTCGTGACGTATGAGCGATTTCGGCCATTTTTCAAAAGAATGAGCACTTGCATATTTAGAACGCTTGGAGAGTCGGCGGACAAAGAATTGAGCGTAACTTTTGCACACGATGTTCGTTTTGGTCCCATATGTACTTTTTGGAAATGCAGGGACCGTTTTGGATTGAACTCCCAACTTCGTCGTGACGTATGAGCGATTTCGGCCATTTTTCAAAAGAATGAGCACTTGCATATTTAGAACGCTTGGAGAGTCGGCGGACAAAGAATTGAGCGTAACTTTTGCACACGATGTTCGTTTTGGTCCCATATGTACTTTTTGGAAATGCAGGGACCGTTTTGGATTGAACTCCCAACTTCGTCGTGACGTATGAGCGATTTCGGCCATTTTTCAAAAGAATGAGCACTTGCATATTTAGAACGCTTGGAGAGTCGGCGGACAAAGAATTGAGCGTAACTTTTGCACACGATGTTCGTTTTGGTCCCATATGTACTTTTTGGAAATGCAGGGACCGTTTTGGATTGAACTCCCAACTTCGTCGTGACGTATGAGCGATTTCGGCCATTTTTCAAAAGAATGAGCACTTGCATATTTAGAACGCTTGGAGAGTCGGCGGACAAAGAATTGAGCGTAACTTTTGCACACGATGTTCGTTTTGGTCCCATATGTACTTTTTGGAAATGCAGGGACCGTTTTGGATTGAACTCCCAACTTCGTCGTGACGTATGAGGGATTTTGGCAATTTGTCGAAAGAATGACCCATAAGTACTTTTTTGAAACGTAGCGACCATTTTGGATTGGACTCACTGCTTCGTCATGATGTATGAGGGATTTCGGCCATTTTTCAAAAGAATGAGCACTTGCATATTTGGAACGCTTGGATAGTATGCGTAAGAAGACTTGAGAGTAACTTTTGGATGCGTTGTCCGTTTTGGGCCCATAAGTACTTTTTGGAAATGTAGCGACCGTTTTAAATTGAACTAACTGCTTCGTCGTGATGTATGAGGGATTTCAGCCATTTATCGAAAGAATGAGCACTTGCATATTTGAAACGCTTGGATAGTCGGCGTACGAAGAAATGAGCGTAACTTTTGCACACTGTGTTCGTTTCGGGCCCATAAGTACTTTTTGGAAGTGTAGCGATCATTTTGGATTGAACTCACAACTTCTTCGTAACGTACGAGGGATTTTGGCGATTTTTTGAAAGAATGAGCACTTGCATATTTAGAACGCTTAGAGAGTCGGCGGACGAAGAATTGAGCGTAACTTTTGCACACGGTGTCCATTTTGGGCCCATATGAACTTTTTGTAAATGTAGCGACCATTTTGGATTGAACTCACCACTTCGTCGTGACGTATGAGGGATTTCAGCCATTTTTCGAAAGAATGAGCACTTGCATATTTGGAACGCTTGGATTGTTGGCGTACGAAGAATTGAGTGTAACTTTTGCACACAGTGTCCGTTTTGGGCCCATAAGTACTTTTTGGAAATGTAGCGACCTTTAGGATTCGACTCACCGCTTCGTCGTGACGAATGAGGGATTTCGACCATTTTCCAAAAGAATGAGCACTTGCATATTTGGAACGCTTGGAGAGTCGGCGTTCGAAGAATTGAGGTAACTTTTGCATACGGTGTCCGTTTTGGGCCCATAAGTACTTTTTTGAAACGTAGCGACCATTTTGGATTGGACTCACTGCTTCGTCATGATGTATGAGGGATTTTGGCCATTTTTCAAAAGAATGAGCACTTGCATATTTGGAACGCTTGGATAGTATGCGTAAGAAGACTTGAGCGTAACTTTTGGATGCGTTGTCCGTTTTGGGCCCATAAGTACTTTTTGGAAATGTAGCGACCGTTTTAAATTGAACTAACTGCTTCGTCGTGATGTATGAGGGATTTCAGCCATTTATCGAAAGAATGAGCACTTGCGTATTTGGAACGCTTGGAGAGTCGGCGTAAGAAGAATTGAGCGTAACTTTTGCACACGGTATCCGTTTTTGGCCCATAAGAACTTTTTGGAAATGTAGCGACCGTTTTAAATTGAACTAACTGCTTCGTCGTGATGTATGAGGGATTTCAGCCATTTATCGAAAGAATGAGCACTTGCGTATTTGGAACGCTTGGAGAGTCGGCGTAAGAAGAATTGAGCGTAACTTTTGCACACGGTATCCGTTTTTGGCCCATAAGAACTTTTTGGAAATGTAGCGACCGTTTTAAATTGAACTAACTGCTTCGTCGTGATGTATGAGGGATTTCAGCCATTTATCGAAAGAATGAGCACTTGCGTATTTGGAACGCTTGGATTGTCGGCGTACGAAGAAATGAGCGTAACTTTTGCACACGGTGTTCGTTTTGGGCCCATAAGTACTTTTTGGAAATGAAGCGACCGTTTTGGATTGAGCTCACAACTTCATCGCGACTACGAGGGATTTTGGCAATTTTTCGAAAGAATGAGCACTTGCATGTTTAGAACGCTTGGGGAGTCGGCGAACGAAGAATTAAACGTAACTTTTGCACACGGTATCCGTTTTTGGCCCATAAGAACTTTTTGGAAATGTAGCGACCGTTTTGGATTGTACTCACCACTTCGTCTTAACTTATAAGGGATTTAGGCGATTTTTCGAAAGAATGAGCACTTGCATATTTGGAACGCTTGGATTGTTGGTGTTCGAAGAATTGAGCGTAACTTTTGAAAACGGCGTCCTTTTTGGGGCCATAAGTACGTTTCATAAATGTAGCGACCGTTTTGAATTGAACTCACGACTTCGTCGTGACGTACGAGGGATTTTGACCATTTTTTGAAAGAATGAGCACTTGCATATTTGGAATGCTTGGAGAGTCTGCGTACGAAGAATTGAGCGTAACTTTTGTACACGGTGTCCGTTTTGAACCCATAAGTACTTTTTCGGAAATGTAGCGACCATTTAGGATTGGACTCACCGCTTCGTCGTGATGAATGAGGGATTTTGGCCATTTTCCAAAAGAATGAGCACTTGCATATTCGAAACGCTTGGAGAGTCGGTGTTCGAAGAGTTGAGGTAACTTTTACACACGGTGTCCGTTTTGGGCCCATAAGTACTTTTTGGAAACATAGGGACCATTTTGGATTGGACTCATCGCTTCGTCGTGACGTATGAGGGATTTCAGTCATTTTTCGAAAGAATGAGCACTTGCATATTTAGAACGCTTGGATAGTCGGCGTAAGAAGAATTGAGCGTAACTTTTGCACGTGTTGTCCGTTTTGGGCTCATAAGTACTTTTTGAAAATGTAGCGACCATTTTAAATTGAACTCACCGCTTTGTCGTGATGTATGAGGGATTTCGGCCATTTATTGAAAGAATGATCACTTGCAGATTTGGAACGCTTGGATAGTCGGTGTATGAAGAAATGAGCGTAACTTTTGCACACGATGTTAGTTTTGGGCTCATAAGTACTTTTTGAAAATGTAGCGACCCTTTCGAATTGAACTCACAAGTTCTTCGTCACGTACGAGGGATTTTGATGATTTTTCAAAAGAATGAGCACTTGCATATTTAGAATGCTTGGAGAGTTGGCGGATAAAGAATTGGGCATAACTTTTGCACACGGTGTCCGTTTTGGGCCCATAAAACTTTTTGTAAATGTAGCGACAGTTTTGGAATGATCTCACCACTTCGTTGTGACGTATGAGGGAATTCGGCCATTTTTCGAAAGAATGAGCACTTGTATATTTGTTACGCTTGGATTGTAGGCGTACGAAGAATTGAGCGTAACTGTTGCACATGGTGTCCGTTTTGGGCCCATAAGTACTTTTTGGAAATGTAGCGACCGTTTAGGATTGAACTCACCACTTTGTCGTTACGTACGAGGGATTTTTGCCATTTTTTGAAAGAATGAACACTTGCATATTTAGAACGCTTGGAGAGTCAGCGGACAGAGAATTGAGTATAACTTTTGCACACGGTGTCCGTTTTGGGCCCATAAGAACTTTTTGGAAATGTGGCGACCATTTTTAATTGAACTCACCACTTCATCGTGATGTATGAGGGATTTTGGCCATTTATCAAAAGAATGAGCACTTGCATATTTGGAACGCTTGGATAGTCGGCGTACGAAGAAATGAGCGTAACTTTTGCACACGGTGTTCGTTTTGGGCCCATAAGTACTTTTTGGAAATGTAGCGACCGTTTTGGATTGAACTCATAACTTCTTCGTGACGTACGAGGGATTTTGGCAATTTTTTGAAAGAATTAGAACTTGCATATTTAGAACGCTTGGAGAGTCGGCGGATAAGGAATTGAGCGTAACTTTCGTACACGGTGTCTGTTTTGGGCCCATAAGTACTTTTTGAAAATGTAGCTACCGTTTTCTAATAACTCACCACTTCATCGTGACGTAAGACGGATTTTGGCCATTTTTTGAAAGAATGAGCACTTGCATATTTGTAGCGCTTGGATTGTCGGCGTTCGAGGAATCGAGCGTAACTTTTGAAAATGGTGTCCGTTTTGGTCCCATAAGTACTTTTCAGAAATGTAGCGACCGTTTTGGATTGAACGCACAACTTTATCATGACGTACGAGGGATTTTGGCCATTTTTGTAAAGAATGAGCACTTGCATATTTGGAACGCTTGGAGAGTCGGCGTACGACGAATTGAGCGTAACTTTTGCACACAGCGCCCGTTTTGGGCCCATAAGTGCTTTTTGGAAATGTAGCTACCATTTTGGATTGAACTCACCACTTCGTCGTGACGTATGAGAGATTTTGGCCATTTTTCAAAAGGATGAGCACTTGCATATTTGGAACGCTTGGAGAGTCGGCGTACGAAGCGTTGACCGTAACTTTTGCACACGGTGTCCGTTTTGGGCCCATAAGTACTTTTTGGAAATGTAGCGATCGTTTTGGATTGAACTCACCGCTTCGTCATGACGTATGAGGGATTTTGGCCATTTTTCAAAGGAATGTGCATTTGCATATTTGGAACGATTAGATTGTCGGCATACGAAGAATTGAGCGTAACTTTTGTACACGTTGTCCGTTTTGGGCGCTTAAGTACTTTTTGGAAATGTAGCTACCGTTTTGGATTGAACTCACCACTTCGTCGTTACGTATTAGGGATTTCAGCCATTTTTCGAAAGAATGAGCACTTGCATATTTGGAGCGCTTGGATTGTCAGCGTTCGAAAAATCGAGCGTAACTTTTGAAAATGGCGTCCGTTTTGGGCCCATAAGTACTTTTTAGAAATGTACCGACCATTTTGGATTGAACTCACGACTTCATCATGACATACGAGTGATTTCGACCATTTTTCGAAAGAATGGGCACTTGCATATTTGGAACGCTTGGAGAGTCGGCGTACGAAGAATTGAGTGTAACTTTTGCACACGGTGTTCGTTTTGGGCCCATAAGTACTTTTTGGAAATGTAGCGACCGTTTTAGATTGAACTCACCACTTCATCTTCATATTTGAGGGATTTCGGCCATTTTTCGAAAGAATGAGCTCTTTCAAATTTGGAACGCTCGGATTGTCGGCGTTTGAAGAATTGTGCGTAACTTTTGCAAATGACGTCCATTTTGGGCCCATAAGTACTTTTCGAAAATGTAGCGACCGTTTTGGATTGAAGTCACAACTTCATCGTGGCGTACGAGGGATTTTGGCCATTTTTTGAAAGAATGAACACTTGCATATTTGGAACGCTTGGAGAGTCAGCGTACGAAGCGTTGAGCGTAACTTTTGCACAAGGTGTCCGTTTTGGGCCCATAAGTACTTTTTGGAAATGTAGCGACCATTTTGGATTGAACTCACCGCTTCGTTGTGATGTATGAGGGATTTTGGCCATTTTTCAAAAGAATGAGCATTTCCATACTTGGAACGCTTGGATTGTCGGCGTACGAAGAATTGAGCGTAACTTTTGTACATGGTGTCCGTTTTGGGCCCTTAAGTACTTTTTGGAAATGTAGCGACCATTTTGGATTGTACTCAACACGTCATTGTGACGTATTAGGGATTTCAGCCATTTTTCAAAAAAATTGTGCACTTGCATATTTGGAGCGCTTCGATTGATGGCGTTCGAAAAATCGAGCGTAACTTTTAAAAACGAGGTCCGTTTTGGGCCCATAAGTACTTTTCAGAAATGTAGCGACCGTTTTGGATTGAACTCACGACTTTGTCGTGACGTACGAGGGATTTCGACCATTTTTCGAAAGAATGAGCACTGGCATATTTGGAACGCTTGGAGAGTCGGCGTACGAAGAATTGAGCGTAACTTTTGCACACGGTGTCCGTTTTGGGCCCATAAGTACTTTTTGGAAATGTAGCGACCGTTTTAGATTGAACCCACTACTTCGTCATGACGTATGAGGGGTTTTGGCCATTTTTTGAAAGAATGAGCACTTGCATAATTGTAGCGCTTGGATTGTCGGCGTACGAAGAATTGAGCGTAACTTTTGCACACGGTGTCCGTTTTGGGCCCATAAGTACTTTTTGGAAATGTAGCGACCGTTTTGGATTGAACTCACCACTTCTTCATGACGTATGAGGGGTTTTGGCCATTTTTTGAAAGAATGAGCACTTGCATAATTGTAGCGCTTGGATTGTCGGCGTTCGAGGAATCGAGCATAACTTTTGAAAACGACGTCCGTTTTGGGCTTAAGTACTTTTTGGAAATGCAGCGACCGTTTTGGATTGAACTCACCACTTCGTCATGACGTACGAGGGATTTTGGCGATTTTTTGAAAGAATGAGCACTTGCATATTTAGATCGCTTAGAGGGTCGGCGAACGATGAATTGATCGTAACTTTTGCACACGGTGTCCGTTTTGGGCCCACAAGAACTTTTTGGAAATGTAGCGACAGTTTTAGATTGGACTCACCACTTCGTCGTGACGTATGAGGGATTTTGGCCATTTTCTGAAAAGAATGAGCCCTTGCATATTTGGAATGCTTGGATTGTCGCGTACGAAGAATTGAGCGTAACTTTTGCACACGGTGTTTGTTTTGGGCCCATAAGTACTTTTTGGAAATGTACCGACCGTTTTGGATTGAACACCCAACTTCATCGTGACGTACCAGAGATTTTGGCCATTTTTCGAAAGAAAGAGCACTTGCATATTTAGGACGCTTGGAGAGTCTACGGACGAAGAATTTAGCGTAACTTTTTCACACGGTGTCCGTTTTGGGCCCACAAGAACTTTTTCGAAATGTAGCGACCATTTTGGATTGAACTCACCACTTCGTCGTGACGTATGAGGGATTTTGACCATTTTTCGAAAGAATGAGCACTTGCATATATGGAACGCTTGGATTTTCGGCGTACGAAGAATTGAGCGTAACTTTTCCATATGGTGTCTGTTTTGGGCCCATCAGTACTTTTTGGAAATGCAGGGACCGTTTTGGACTGAACACACAGCTTCATCGTGACGTACGAGGGATTTTGACCATTTTTCGAAAGAATGAGCACTTGCATATATGGAACGCTTGGATTGTCAGCGTACGAAGAATTGAGCGTAACTTTTGCATACAGTGTCCGATTTGGGCCCATCAGTACTTTTTGAAAATATAGCGACCGTATTGGATTGAACACACAGCTTCACCATGACGTACGAGGGATTTTGCTCATTTTTCGAAAGAATGAGTGCTTGTATATTTAGAACGCTTGGAGAGTCGACGGACGAAGAATTGAGCGTAACTTTTGCATACAGTGTCCGATTTGGGCCCATCAGTACTTTTTGAAAATATAGCGACCGTATTGGATTGAACACACAGCTTCACCATGACGTACGAGGGATTTTGCTCATTTTTCGAAAGAATGAGTGCTTGTATATTTAGAACGCTTGGAGAGTCGACGGACGAAGAATTGAGCGTAACTTTTGCACACGGTGTCCGTTTTGGGCCTATAAGAACTTTTTGGAAATGTAGCGACCGTTTTGGATTGAACTCACCACTTCGTCATGACGTACGAGGGATTTTGGTCATTTTTCGAAAGAATGAGTGCTTGTATATTTAGAACGCTTGGAGAGTCGACGGACGAGGAATTGAGCGCAATTTTGCACACGGTGTCCGTTTTGGCCCATAAGTACTTTTTGGAAATGTAGCGACCGTTTTGGATTGAACTCACCACTTCGTCGTGACGTACGAGGGATTTTGCTCATTTTTCGAAAGAATGAGCGCTTGTATATATAAAACGCTTGGAGAGTCGACGGACGAAGAACTGAGCGTAACTTTTGCACACGGTGTCCGTTTTGGGCCCATAAGAATTTTTGGAAATGTAGCGACCATTTTGGATTGAACTCACCACTTCGTCATGACGCGGGAGGGATTTTGGTAATTTTTCGAAAGAATGAGCACTTACGTATTTAGAACGCTTGGAGAGTCGGCGGACGAAGAATTGAGCGTAACTTTTGCACACGGTGTCCGTTTTGGGCCCACAAGAACT
>NC_036246.1:27891746-27892451 GCF_002742605.1 Olea europaea var. sylvestris
AAAAAATAGATTAAATCAGTTCGATCATTTATATTTACTGAATTTTTTCTTAAATAATTATATCATTCTTTTTTTTTTTTTTTGATATCCAGGTATCCACCTTACAGTGACTAAATTCTGGAGTTTACACCTTGACCTCTCAAGCTGCAGACAAGTTAAACCGCAAGTTCTGTCCCAAACTGACCAGTGCTCAAGAGCCTCCCAACAGATATACCAAAGTGTCAAGCAAGTCGTTTCCTATCTTTGCACCTTGCCTTTCAGGATAAATCCTGTCTTCCAAGAACCTTCCAAAAATCGAACTCACGACCTCTTATCTGCCAACTTTGAAGCGCCCTCAACTTTGCCAGTTGGATGTGCCCTGAGGCAATAGTTATATCATTCTTGTTTCAGCGTTCAGGGGTGCCTCGCACCGCTGCGCCTCGCAACTCTATTAACTCGCAACTCTATTAACGTATGGAGTGTGCAATGTCGGGATTGTTTGTGGAGGACAATTCCAACCCAAGAAGAGTACGAGGAAATCAGAAGAAAATTTGTTGAAGATCCATTTGTCTGCAGTAAAAAACCCAACGTCTCTTGCAATGATCCTGCTGATATGGAGTACGATAATTCACGTGTATGGGTCGTTGACAAGCCAAATCTGCCCAAAACTCCTCCGGGATTCCATAGAGGATTGGTGCTGAGGAAAGATTTTTCAAAACTTGATTG
>NC_036246.1:27893926-27957618 GCF_002742605.1 Olea europaea var. sylvestris
ATTTTTGATTAGCTTGTCGACAATGTTGTCGATTATGGGACACCTTAGAATTATCAATATCAATCGAATGAGGGATGTGTTTAGAATTTTTCAAACTAGCAGATAGGACCTTACTTTCTTTAAGAGTAGCGGTCATTTGAGTTTGAATAGCCACTATTTGTCGGGTGAGTGCATCGAATTGTGAGGGGTTCATGTTTAAGGTACTAGAGCTAGAAGTGACAAGATGACCAATATGTAACTACATGCACTGTAATAGCAACTTAATGACATGCAATAGAGAGATCAACGAACAAAAAGTGCAAGTAATGAAAAATGAAAATTTGAACTAATTTTTTTTTAATTTAAATTTTGGGACTAAAATTATATACAACAAGCTAGTACTGCTGGTATATGTAAAATAATAAAGCAATGGTCAAATACTAGTCAAAACCTAATCACGTAAAATAAGCAGGTTAAAGTGAGATTTAACGAGGTCAATGGATCCAATTATGTGAGTTTAGATAAAAATAGATCAGTAGCAGTACAAAAATTTAATTGATGCAATTTCAAAATGAAACAGTAATATAAACCAACAATAAATAAAAGCAAGAACTTCCCTTTCGTTCATCGAAGTAGTCAAGCCAGATCAACCAGAATAAAAGATGTACCTGTAAATAATAGAAAATACGTTTCTTCTCTTTTTTTTTTCTTTTTTTTCTTTTTTTTTCACTTTTTTTTCCTTTTTCTTTTTTTTTTCTTTTTTTTTCACTTGTTTTTTTTCCCTTTTTCTTTTTTTTTTCTTTTTTTTTCAACTTTTTTTTTTGGGAACTGTAGAAAACGATAAACAAAAAATAAAAATAAAAAAATTCGGGTGTGAACAGTACCGTGAACAGTACAATTTTTTTTTTTTTTTGAAACTGCTGAAAAATCTATTAAAAAAACTGAAATTCCGGGTGTGAACAGTACCCCCGTGAACAGTGAATTTTTTTTTTTTTTCACCTAAGACTGAAAATTGAAGAAGAAAAAAACTGCTGCTTGTACCAAATATTCTTTTAGTTCGTGCTGTTCCAACAGATTTTGGGAAGGAAATATGAATAAATTTTGGATTAAAGAAAAGAAATTACCCATGGTTCGACTCTGATACCAAATTTGATGTAGGATGAATAAGAAAGAAAGAAGAAGGAACGGGGAGGAGAAACAGAGAGAAGGGAGAAGAGGAGAAGAAACCAGGGGAAGAGAGGGGAGGGAGAAAACGACTGCAAGCCACCAAAAATATTTCAATTCTAATTCATCATCAACTGTCTCAAATGAAAAACAAAACAGAAATAAATAGCAGAACACAAACCCTAAAGAGAAGGGCTTGGGCCAAACCCACTAAACAAGCCCAATAACAGAAATATAAATAATAATCCAACAAGAATATAACTAATAGTCCAAAAAGAAAGTAAATAGTAAATGAAAGAAAATAAATAGTAAATGGATGTCCGCATCACTTGTGTTCTACAGTGAAGATGATTATAATTTTCTTGAAAGTGTTGTTTCTTGGTAAAGAAGGCATTGATAGAGAATCGGACAAACTTCATGGACCGATCAAAAGGGCCTCTAGAAAGAGGCTTTTATGACTAAATAATTTTACTTTCTTCGTGCAATCACATTTAAATACAACATAGCGATACATAATTTTTTGTTGAAGGGATTCACAGTTGGTTAAAGGGAAGTTTTCTTCCGAAATCAAAAGCAATTAGGTACATAAATTAAAAGGTTTCTTCTGTAGTAATATTTCTCTAAACAGAAGACTGAGAAGTATTAAAGGAAACTATCAAGCGATAGCATTTAAGTGTATCTGCACTTATTGTTCTTATTTTGTTCTTTAGGCCCCGTTTGGTACTCATTTTCTTAAGAATGATAATAAAAAATATAGTCGTTACGGGACCCACACAAGAAATAGAAAGTCAAATAAGGTGGCTTGATATAATAGATAACGATCATATTTTTCATTTTTGTAACAGAGGCTTAACTTGTTCATTTTTGTTTTGGGTAATCAGTTAATAATGAACGTCCCTCCAGATTTGACATAATGAATGTCCCTCCTGATTTGATGTTTTTTCATTGCACTTCTATAAATGCACTTGTAAGAGAACCAAATGTGTTAAGACATTCTTTTTTCCGTCTCTGGATGCATCTTTAGAGCCAGTTTATGAGACAACTTGAAGAGAAAAGACGGGCTAGAGATCAAGGTGAACATATATTATTTTGCGGTGTCGTTATATTTATGCTCATTTTGTTCCATGGAACCAAGGAACCCATTATGCTCATTGCATGTTAAATATGCTTTCAGTTTGACTGCTGTAGTTAGAAAAAGATGATCTTTTCTGTTTTTTCCATAGAGTGGATTATCCTCTTTCGTCATGTTTAGAGTGTATCTCTCTTAACATTTCCCTTTTCATGCTTATTATGCTGTCAATTGTATTTCTTATTCATGCCCATGCTCTTGAACTTCTACTTCCTTTTCTAATATAAATGCTTCATATGGCACTTTAACAGTGCACAAGTATTCCACTGGACATTGTCTTTTTTAATTTATGTGCTGAGAATTGCAATTTGTCATGGCTGTTTGATAGTTGAATGATTGGAGCTTTCTAACTTGCATGTGCTAAATTTTTGTCCTAAAGTAGTTAAGCCTTCAAACCATAATTTTGGCCAGGTGGACTTGTGAACTTTAAAATTTGAAAAATTAAATAAACTGGTCTGAATCAATTTTCAATCTAGCAACGAAAACAAAACATAATCCCTCAAATAATACGTAGGCAATTTTAACCTCGAGTTCAGTTTCTAGAAGTAAATTTGCCCCAGTTGGTAATCAGTGTGAAAACTTGGATCACAACCTTAAGGATTTTCTCTCTTTTAGCAATTTGAAAAAGGAAAAAATAAAATAAATTTATGTGACATAATATTACCTGTAACCTAATGTATACTAATTTCATTCAAGGTAATGAACTAGCTAATATGCAGAAATAACCAAGTATAGTTAGAGCTGCCCAACTGTAAATTAGAAGAAAAATGGGTCATTTTTTTTACATTAGTATTAACTTCCAGGCAAAAATATTTCTGCATCTAGCTCTCATGGTTATACTTGAAGTAAAATTAATTATTTTCTGCAATTTAATGCTCCTAGTTCCTTTTTGAGATGTACATAAATAATACTGTCTTTTCTAATTTATTATCTAGTTTCTAATACTATTAATGTACCAAGAAACTGACATAGGATTCTTAGCTGTAGTTTAAGGCAGAAATAATTAAGTTACAGTATTGCACATAACATTCACTTTTTCATATCTCACAAAATTCCATGCCGATTCAAATGAGAGCGCCAGAATATAGATAGATGTGTCATTTAACCTGCATGACTTAGTTTTAAACCGTTAATTACCAAGAAGAACAGGAAATTCTATCAAAGAATAGGCAGTTTGTTAAATTTGCATTTATGCAATATTGTTGTGAAATGACAAGTCAATTTGTACTCGTGCGATTTCAAGTACTAACACTTTATATTTGTTATTGCAATTTCTTTGAGTCGCTTATATTTGACAAAACTTTACATTTAAATCAGGGAAACTCACTTGCATCTCACATCACTTGGATGTTTACAAGTTATATCAATTAATAAACTGATATTTATTTGTATTCAGAACAATAAGGGGAGAAGCCACGGGAGGATCTCATCTTTCTACATTGCAATTTGCATCATTTTCTTAGATAATCGGGTTCACTTTAGTTTTTGAGCTGTGTGTTGCTTTAAGATGCACGTGTTTGAAGCTTCTTTGTCTTATCCCTCTCAATGTTGAGGAAATCAAAAGAGATGAACAAATTGTGATTGTTGGTGGGAAGAACTTCACAAATATGAGGTGCTGAAGAACTGGAAAATTACTGTGGGCTTTTCTTATTGATGATGGCATGACACATTGGTTCGCTTGTTGTTCTATCACGTAGTTGATTATTCACTAGATAAAATTATGAGAGAGCCAGAAGATCCAGAACTAAGCATTCATGGAACTTGAATAGAATTGCTGCTTCATTATAGAGCACAACCATGTATCACTAGCAGTAATGTATCATCACCCCATATAAAGTAACTAATTAATTCCTTTTAGGTGCAATGATTGACGATAAACTTACTATTTTTGGGTTTGGTTATGCATAATTATGGTGAAATACTGTCTCTCTAATTTTTAATGCAATGGACTCTGGATCTTGAATCTATTTACATTAATTGATGTACAATCCTAGTGACATTATATTAATTTGAGGAGAAATCAAGTTGATCATTCATTATTCATTTTTGTCCATAAAGATTTTAGCATATGTAGAGAAAGAGGAAATGAACTGTAATCAACATAGTTCAGAGCAAAATGATAAGAATCTAGTGGAGACTTGAACCATTGTCAAAGCCATCATGAAAGCAGAGTCCCTCCTGTAAGGATTTTTAATTAAAGATGGGCTTATATGTGTAAATAATTGTGTGTTAAATTATAGGCTATCGAATTCGGTTGAGCACGATTAAAGTGATCTAATAAGGTTTCGATTTTGGGTTTTAATGTATCCAATTAAAGTATGAGTTTACATATGTGTAGAGACCGGGCCCAAGTCCTAATTCTATGATGGGCCGAATTAGGTCAAAGGGCATCCTCATATAAATAGGTTATGGTCCCCAGATCACACGCAACGAAACGAATTGTTCATTCTCTACTGCATCCCATCACAGAGAGGAAAAGGAGACTGCGTGTAGATTTGGAAGATCATACCGCGAAATCCATATTGCATTAACCATGTCAGATTCAGGTATGCTTCCGCTTTAATTATTATATTTCTTGATGATTTAACATGAAAGATCCGGTATTTAAAGAATTAAATTATCCAACACCTCCTCCATGTCATAGTGCATTGGCAGTAAGCTTAGAAACTTGTCCCTCAAAAAATTACATTTTTCGCAAGACATTCTCATAGTGCAATTTCTCCACCATCACTATCGTTATCATCCCAACTGTTACTAGTCTTTAAAAACTAAATGTTAAGATTTGCTTCTCCCATGGCGTGGGAGGTTGCTCATCATATATATTTCATATTTACACATATACTGATAGTTATTTCACGTGCTTTGGCTGGTTAGATATGCATGCATATTGATTGTGTTCTAGCTGCATGACATTTTTGTTTTGTGCTTTCTGAAATATGGATTTTATTAGCTTCTTTTTGAGATAGGTTAATTTTTTTTTCCCAATCTTTTGGAAGAGGGTAACTTGAATTCTGATATTGAGTTATTTTGCTGAGTGTTCTCTAACGTTTTCTTTGTTTTGGTCATTCTGGCTTGGAAACTAGTTAGTTATATGCATGTACTATTTTTTTCGTACCGGATGGCTGTTGCACCCTGTTTCTTGTTTTTCCTTCCATTTACAGTTATTACATAGATTTTGCCTTTCAGTACTTTTGGAATTGAATTGTGTTCTTTTCACTGTGGTAATTTTCAGTTATTGTCTGATAAATTGTTTCTTTGTTATGTGTTGTTTTACTATTTTGGCTTATGTGCTGGTCTAAACTTTTGCACTCTTGCTGCTGCCTGTTGTTCTTATGGTTCTGGTGCCCTTTCTGTTCATTTTTGTTTTTCTAAAGGAAAGAATTTGAGTCATTCATTTAATTTGTGGTTTCAGGAAGTTTCATATATATCTTATATATGAAATTTCCCCTCATTTTCAATCTAAAAGATCTTCTTGGTGCATTAGGTTTTCAATGTTTGAACTTTTTAGTAGTGAGTTGCCGGCTTTGTTCTCGGGGGGAGTTTTCGATTCATCATTCTCTGGTTTGTTAGATTGGGATGTTTTGCTAGTTACACGTAGAAATGTCTCTTTGCTTTCACGTAATCAATTCCTCTATGTAATTATTAAAACTACTCTTTAGTTTAAATCCATCAAAACAATAAAAAGAAAAACGCACAATGCATATACATTCTTTCTTGAATGGCAATTTAACTTTATTTTTTGCAATTTATTGAAAGGTGAGTATCATGTACCTCAAACAATGTAAATTTGATTCTTTTCATTGAAGCATCTTCCTTTCAGTTATTTTCTCAATAATTTGAAAGTAATCTTTTTTCTCGATGCAAGGAATATCATTATGCTAGTACATTTAAATATTAATTGCCGAGACAAATATAAATTATTACATTAAAACCAAGGCAAGGAAAAATTATGGTTATAGTGAATTAAGGTAATATTGATCAAACACCCACTATACTTGGATGTCAATTAAGCCTAGTGGATAGCTGCTTTTTCTGGATCAGCCTGGATGTAGGGGGTCATACTTCCCTAGTCCTAGCTTGTCTTGTAGATCCAAGTCCTGTGAGGCCATGAACCTGCTCAGACCAAACCTTTACGAAAAACTCGAACCTGACATCTGACTAATAATAAGCCTGGGATCAACCTGTAATCATTAAGTGGACTGGGCTGTTATCGTACTGCGTCTGACCAAACTTGTCTAACTTCCCTTTCTTTACTTTCTTGCTCTACCTTTCTTATTTTTATTCCCTCAGATTGTAGATTGGGTTTTCTGGTGGAGTCGACAGGTAGCTGATTGTTTGTCTTTTTATCCTTTATTTATTTTATTATCATTTGACTGTATTAGTTTGATTCTAATGGGAAATTTTGAACTACTATTGTTTCCATTTCTCAATGAGTACTTTATAGGGTTTCTTGTCTTAATATTTTGTTATTTTCAGTATCAATGGTTCATCTCTAAAAAGTGCTAGTGATTATATGTACATAGAAATATGCCATTTTCATGGTGTGGATATTCGTCTGGTTGATAATTGAATCGTCATTTGTGACTACAAAGTATGTCCATTTAAGCCATATCTAAATGAGAAGCACGTGTGAAAATGTCCACTAGGCCTAACCAAGCTTGTTATTGTGATTCTACATGCCAGAGCTTAGGTCTGAGCTCGGAGTAGATGACGAAAGTGTGGTGATTAGATAATAAGGACCTGCTGGGATTCGCTAAGTGACGCATGATCCTTATATACTCTTTGATAATATTTAGATGCTTTGGACATCATAGCCATGTATATTTTGATTTGAAATTCAGAGAATAAATCTTTCTGAAGCTGTTGATTTTGGAGTCTTTTCTCCTGGAAGTTAATTCTTAGACCATTGGTTTCATATGTAGGAACCAATCCTACTTGTTCCGAAATTAGACCATTACAGAAATTTATGTTGAGAGGTGATAATCAACCTCAATATTATTATCGTCACTCTTAAATAAATTGTTTTGAACCAATACTGTACTCAAATGTTCCATTTTCCATTTTCCGTATTCATTTTTATTTTTATTTTTTACCATGTTACCATAACTCTGGCACAAGCAACTTGATGAGGACATCTACTTTTTATTTATTTTTAGTTGGACTTTATTTATATTTTAGATTTTATTTATGTAATTGGGTTTGTGTTGGCTCAAGTCCATTCTATTTAGGGTTTTAGTCTTTACTATTTAAACCTCATTGCGATGTAATTTCATTAGTTTTGATGAATTTAAAAATATTTTGGTGGTTTGTTGCTATGGCTTCTCCTTCCTCTCCCTCCTCTTCCCTCCCATGAATTTCTGCTTCTTCTCCGGTTCTCCCCTCTTTTTTGCTTCTTCTTTCTATTTTTTAATTCGTCCTACATCAAATTTGGTATCAGAGCCTAGACTTGGGTAAATTCTCTTTCTTAATCCAAAATTTCTTCCTATTTTCTTTCCAAAATCTGTTGGAACAGCACAAACTAAAAGGATTTTTGGTAAATGCAGCAAATTTTCTTCTTTAATTTTCAAACTTAGTTGAGAAAAAAAATCGTGTTACTGTTCATGGGGTACTATTCACACCTGAAAATTCAATTTTAGTATTTTCAACTTAAAAAAAAAAATTCAGATTTGTTGCATGTTCAGTTCTTGTGTTGCTGTTCAATATTCACTATAGATTTACACCCCTTATAAACCAACAATAATCCAACCCCATCTATCCAAAGCCTTAGCCCACCTTCCCAATTCCTACAAAGTCCAATACCCCACTTGGCTCCTATATTCCAAACCATTGAACTCACAACAAGATCCCTAACTACCCAACCCATAATGAAATTCCCCAACCCATTACCCGAAGCTCTACATAAACAGGCCCAGCTTTGACACAAGAAGTCTGGCCCATTCCTAGTACATCAATAGCACATTATAAACAAATCTAGCCCAACCACAACCCCACTAGATACGGCCCAAATACCATCCTCTTCACTAAAGCCTTAACTCGTAGCCGGCTTTCCCTCCACCTTGATTCAATGCCTCTCGACGTCAATTACCAACAAAATTAAACAGCCCGTATAACTCCTAAACTGGCACACTGTTCCAAATCCGACCCGACTTGTTCATTCACACCCTAAGTCCAATCGACTTTCTCTTGTCAGTTTCATTTCCTCCATCTATCCTCCCTCACCGTCTTCTACAAATCTTCCCCAACCAACGCCGTTGCCGACACTCAACTGCCACCACTTTTGCACTATCTTCCAGTCATCTCCTCACCAACATAGCAGAGCCATAACCCAGCAAACTCGAACCGTTCCTTTACTTTTTGGGTACAGCAACTACCGTTGCAATTTGCTGAGAAGACAGTGACTTCCATTGTATCCGTTTGATGATTGGCTTGGCCTTTTTGGGGATTTTGAAACTGGAAAAGTATTTCGATAGCAATTTGTACCTCAAATCTGGGACTGGACTCTAAAGTGCAACACTAGTCGGCTCGATTTGCATCTTGCGAGGCCACCTTCTACTTCACTGCAACTATTTTCACCGCCATTAGCCTTGTTCTAAATCACTGCAGCCACAATCACCCAGCTCAATTGGAGACTCAATTTCAAAAAGCAGATGTTTACACGAACTTCGAGGAGTCAAAGGCAATTTATTGTGCAATTCAGATCAATCAGAGTATGGGGAGTCATAACCGAACTACAGGGAGTCACTGCTCTTATCTATCTTTAGTTTACACTACTACTTTATTTACAATTGCATCAATTAACTCTCTGTGTTGCTCCTACTTGGATAATTTTAGCTTCAAACCCTCACTTGATCCTGTCGTTCCTCAATTGCCCCACGTGCATAGACCTTTTGATTAGTCATTTGTACCCTTGATTTGTTATTTAACATAGATCAGCAGTATTAGCTAGCCATAATTGAATTTACTTAACCCTGAAAAAAAAATACTTAATTTGTTATTTTCATTGCTTGCATTTATTGTTCATTGATCTCATCATTGCACATCATTTAGCTGATATTACATTGCATGTAGTTGTGTAGTGGTCATCTTGTTGTCTCTATTTCCAATACATTGACCATGGATCCATCCCAATTTGATGCACTCACTAGACAATTAGCACAACTTGCCACTAGCCTATCGACTGTCCAATTAGATATAACTGCTACTCGTGAGGAGAGAAAGAACCTAGCTGCTAAGTTGAGCAATTTTAAGCGAACCCCTCATTTGACTTACACTAATTCTGAAATGTTTCATAATAGACAATAACATCATGGACAAAGTGACCAAAAATATTTTCAATACGAGAGTTCTTTTAGATACACTAAATTAGACACTCCTACTTTTGATGGTTACTTAGATTTTGAAGTTCTTACTCAATGGAATGCCCTTAAACAAGGGAATCAGTTAGTGATTGAGTATATTGCCCAATTTGAGGAGTTTTGAATGAAACGTCATGTCATTGAGGATGAAGCCTTAACTTTGAATAGGTTTATACAAGGTCTAAGAGATGAACTTAGGCGTGAACTTTTCTTTCGATGTGTCACTACTCTTGATCACGCTTACTCTTTAGTTCAGGACTACGAGTTACTTATTAGTGCTCCATATGAAAAACGTAGTCACCGTTCACCCATCTCATCAGCACCATTGCGTCATAAGTCTATCATAGAGCCTTTCTCGTCTAATGTCCCCCCCATTTGGGAAAATAAGTGTAGAGGTCATGATATCCCAAGACCTTCGTATCGAAGGCGTAGTAACATTCCCTCTTTCGTCTCATCAACACCACCTTCTACTGTGAAGTCCTTTCTAGGTCCTTCCCCATCTAATGCTCCTCCTCTGTTGGACAATAAAGGTCAAGATTTTGAAACTTCAATAACTTCTTCTCATTTGCAATGCTTCAACTATAAGGACTTTGGCCACATCTCTTCTGAATGTTCTAACCGATCCTTATTCATTGAAGAACAAAAGAATATGAGAGATGAGCTATTAGAAAATCAAATCTATGAACCTGAACTTGAAGAATTTGATGACTTGGATGATAGTGAGGGCACCCCCTTAGATAGTATTCGGACTTTTTCTATGAATCTAGGTACTGTACCCCTTGTTCCCGATACCTCTCAGTCAAATGTTGTGTGTCCTACTCTTATCTCACCCAAAGGTATTGATGATTTGTGTAATCATGCTCTTTGCAAGGAAACTCTAGGAAATTGGAATTTGATCCTTCCAATTTTTCAAATTGCATATAACAATTCTGCAAATCGATCTCTAGGTCTAAATCCATTTGAAGTTGTTCATAATTATAAGTGTAGGCGGTCATCAGACCTTATTTCCATGTTCCCATATACTAGTGTGTCGATGTTAGCTGAAGCATTTGCACGTCACCTTCATGACTTGCATATTGAAATCAATAAACAACTTGACACAAGTAATGCATTATATAAACTTCAAGTTGATTTGCATAACCGACATTTTGAGTTTAATGTTGGGAATAATGTTATACTGCAAGCCCGTAGTGCAGGTTCTTATAAAATTTTAAAGCATGTTGGTTCAAATACATGTGTCGTTGATCTTTTATCATATTTTGGTTACCACACTATTTTAACTGTTCAGGACTTCGTTGCTTACAAAAACTATTTTTACCCCTTTAATGATCATTTTCTACCTCCACAAGGGAATTCCTACACTGAATCTTTTGATATGTCTACTTCAATACCATCTGTCATAGCACACAGAGATAAAATTGATATTATTTTAGATGAACGTATTGTATTGACCAATGATGGCAAGATTCAGTACTTTCTTGTTTGTTGGGTAGATCGACTTGCTTCTTATGCTCTCATTATATACAATCATGTGAAAATCTTGAAGATGAAGTGCATGAGTATTGGTTATTTGGAGTTCAGTATCAGTACTTGTTTAGAAGGAAAGATCTCTCCCTTGGTCAGATCATATTCTTGGGAATAAGCTACAGTTTTCAGCACTATCAATCATAGAATTTTCTTATTTGGTTCATCAGAAAGATCGTCCCCCGTGGCTTGACTTGACGCATTTGGAGTATCAGATTGACTGCAGCCTATATTAGCTATCAACTCGACAGGGTCGAGTTTTTCTCCCACCCCGGGAGAGTTGATGAGAACATCTACTTTTTATTTATTTTTAGTTGGACTTTATTTATGTTTTAGATTTTATTTATGTAGTTGGGCTTGTGTTGGCCCAAGTCCATTCTATTTAGGATTTTAGTCTTTACTATTTAAACCTAATTGCGATGTAATTGTTTGTTGGGTAGATCGACGTGCTTCTTATGCTCCTCATTATATATAATCATGTGAAAATCTTGAAAATGAAGTGCATGAGTATTGGTTATTTGGAGTTCAGTATCAGTACTTGTTTAGAAGGAAATATCTCTCCCTTGGTTAGATCATATTCTTGGGAATAAGCTATAGTTTTCAGCACTATCAATCATAGAATTTCCTTATTTGGTTCATTAGAAAGATCGTCCCCCATGGCTTGACTTGACGCATTTGGAGTATCAGATTGATTGCAGCCTATATTAGCTATCAACTCGACAGGGTCGAGTTTTTCTCCCACCCCGGAAGAGTTGATGAGAACATCTACTTTTTATTTATTTTTAGTTGGACTTTATTTATGTTTTAGATTTTATTTATGAAATTGGGCTTGTGTTGGCCCAAGTCCATTCTATTTAGGGTTTTAGTCTTTACTATTTAAACCTAATTGCGATGTAATTTCATTAGTTTTGATAAATTGAAGAATATTTTTGTGGTTTGTTGCCTATGGCTTCTCTTCCTCTCCCTCCTCCTCTCCCCCATGAATTTCTGCTTCTTCTCCGGTTTCTCCCCCCATTCTCTCCTGTTCTCCCATCTTTCTGGCTTTTTCTTTCTATTTTTTAATTCGTCCTGCATCACAACTACTAAGAGGCATTCAATACATAGCTTGGCGGCTCCACTTCTCATATCTGGTAAGTTTTTAACATTTCCAACATCATCATTTATAAGAAGGTAAGGGAAAAAAAAGTGCGTAAATACCTTGATACTTTCAAGCATGTAATGTTAAAGTTTTGAAGTGTCAAATTTTTAATTTAAAATAAATCCCTAGTCTCTCATGAGCGCTGCCATGCTATTTGCCCGTGTGAGATTCATACTTGTCGATTTAGCCACACTAGGTCAGATGTTGCACGCATATCTGGGATGATGATTTTCTTATAGTGACGACTATTATCCTTATTCTTATATGATTAACTTGTAAATGAATATTTATACAAGCACAATTTTGGTGACAATGTAATAGAAAGTTGAGATAAATATATTTCTATATATATTCACCATTCAATATTAAACAGATGTGCATGAATATTTGAGTTTCCTCAATTCAGTGACCATTAGGCCTAAGCATAAGGGGAAACTTGGTGATAGAAAATAAAACAAGGCATTAATTTTTTTATCCCCCATCCCTCAAGTGAACAAGCCTCTCTTTCTTTTTTTCTTTTATTTTATTTATGTTATTTCTGGAGTTTGAAGTTACTCCTTCGAAAACAATCCGACAGAATCACCTGAATGTAAGAATTGATCAACAGGATCCAAAATTGTAATTCGAGCCGACCGACTTCACGATGTTTCTTTAAAACGAATTTGCTGCCTCCAATGGTGCTAAAGGCGTCCAGCAATCGTTTCCCAAGATAGAATGAATTTTCGTCTCCTACGGAAGCAGCATTGCAATCTGCAGGAGTTCCAACGAACTCAACGAAGTGTGTTTTACTTCGAGAGAATATCAGAACGAGAGAGAGAAATGAGATTCAAAGCACAGAAAGTTTGCAATGAAAATGGTGTAAATTTTCTGGTAGAGAGGCTGGCTATTTATAGACTTGTTTGTGGCCATTCGAACAGTCATCACCTTTCAGACAAGCCTCAAAAATTCGAACAGACATGCTGTTCTTAAAAGTCGTGTCTGTTAAGTCGGTTAACAGTCGACTGTTTGGTCAGTAAACAGTCGACTGTTAAAAGAAAATAAAACACTCGAAATAAGTCAAAAATTTAAATTTCATAATGTACCCAAGAATTTGATTATTTACAATTTGGCCCAAAATTTTAAATAAATTTTGTCCAAAAAGTTAATATAGCGTAAAGGTCCACACGCACCCGCACTTGCACCCGCACCGAACCGGACTGGACTCAGACACGGGCACGGGCACGTGCTTGTGCCGTGTCGAGCTGGCTGGCTGGTCGGACGGACGACGGCGGCAGCGCGCGCGTGTGGGTTTATGATCGAACCCAATAGGATATAGGTCTTCCCCTTTCTAAAGACTATTAGTACCCCTTGGGGTCCAAACCCAATTCCAAACTTCCACCTTATAAATCACACCAAAGTTTCCTAACTTTCCTATGTGGGATAAGTGTTTGAAAAATCAAATTTTTCCATAATACTTAGTTTATGTGGGTTATTTTAACACTTAATTTGAAACACTAAGAGTGGTGGGTAGATATTGGAGCTGCTCGTCACATATGCTCAAACCGCGGGATGTTCTCTACCTATAAAGTAATGGATCATGATGAACATCTCTACATGGGAAACTCGTCATCTTCCAAGGTAGAAGGACATGAGAAGATAGTGCTGAAAATGACAAGTGGAAAAGAGCTCACTCTGAATGATGTTCTTCATGTGCCCGATATTAGGAAAAACTTGGTATCTGGTTCTCTACTAAGTAAGAACGGGTTTAAGCTAGTATTTGTCTCGAATCTCAAAGAATGAAATGTTTATAGGAAAATGCTACTTGAATGAGGGGCTCTTTAAATTGAATGTAATGACTGTTGTACCTTCAATTATGAATAAGAATACATCTTCTTCTTACTTGCTTGAGTCATTTAACATTTGGCATGAACGATTAGGAAATACAAATTATAACACTTTGCGTAGACTAATCAAATTAGATTTATTACCAAAGTGTGATTTAAATCCTAATCACAAATGCGATATATATGTAGAAGCCAAAATGTCACGTTTACCCTTTTGTTCTGTTGAAAGAAGTACCAAACCCCTAGATTTAAGTCACACCGACATATGTGATTTAAAATTTGTTCAAACTAGGGGAGGAAATAAGTACTTTATCACTTTTATCGATGATTGTACTCGATATTCCTGTGTATTTGCTCAAATGCAAAGACGAAGCAATTGAAGTGTTTAAACACTACAAGTTAGAAGTTGAAAATCAACTTAGCAAAAAGATTAAGGCCATAAGAAGTGATAGAGGTGGTGAATATAATTCACCATTTGAGAAATTCTGTTCGGAACACGGAAATATTCATCAAACTATCGTGCCTTATTCTCCTCAATCTAATGGTATTGCTGAACGCAAAAATCGAACATTGGAGGAGATGATGAATGCTATGTTAATAAGTTCTGGATTACCGCAAAACTTGTGGGGGGAAGCTTTGCTTTCTGCCAACTATATTCTTAACAAACTACCACATCGAAAAACGCAAAAGATACCTTATGAAGTATGGAAAGGTCACAAACCTAATTATAGATACTTGAAGGTATGGGGATGTTTGGCTAAGGTAGTAGTTCCTAAACCTAAAAGGGTTAAGATAGGACCTAAAACCATTGATTGTGTATTCATTGGTTATGCCTACCATAGTAATGCGTACAGATTTATGGTATATAAGTCTGAAATACCTAATATGCATGTTAATACAATTATTGAATCAATGGATGCTACATTTTTCGAAAATACTTTTTCTTATAACATGCAAGGTGCATCAAATTCACAAAAGAGATCTCGTGAAAACGAAGATACTATGGATCAAGAATCTATAAATGAACAATCTAGACGAAGTAAGAGGGCTAGGACATCAACCTCCTTTGGGCCTGATTTTCTAACATATTTGTTAGAAAATGAACCTTAAAGTTTTAAGGAGGCTATGTCATCAACTGAAACTTCATATTGGAAAAAAGCTGTTCATAATGAAATTGAATCCATACTATAAAATCATACTTGGGAATTAGTAGACCTCCCTCCCGCTAATATGCCTTGGGATGTAAATGGATTTTCAAAAGGAAAATGAAAGCAGATAGATCAATTGACTAATATAAAGCAAGACTTGTCGCTAAAGGCTACAAGCAAAAAGAAGGTCTTGATTATTTCGATACCTATTCTCCTGTGACAAGAATCACATCCATACGTATGCTTATTGCAATAGCAGCATTGAATGGTTTAGATATACATCAAATGGATGTTAAAACGACATTTTTGAATGGGAAATTAGATGAAGAAATTTATATGGAGCAATTTGAAGGATTTGTGGCTTCAGGACAAGAAAAGAAAGTGTGTCGACCTGTTAAATCACTATATGGATTAAAGCAAGCTCCTAAGAAATGACATGAAAAATTTGACAAAACTTTTTAGAAGATATTCCATGTTGGACAAAACCTGTGCCTACTATATGTATCCATTGTGATAGTCAATTAGCAATTGGTAGGGCACAAAATGCAATGTACAACGGTAAATCTCGACATATACATCGTAGACACAATACTGTTAGACAATTGCTCTCTACAGGCATTATCTCTATAGAGTATGTGAAATCAAAAGAGAATATTGCGGATCCACTAACTAAAAGTTTAACAAGAGAGCAAGTCGAAAGTTCATCGAAGGGGATGAGATTAAAACTAATAAAATAATCAAAAGTTTCCATGGTGGCAACTCAACTTAGTTGACTGGAGATCCCAAGATCTAGGTTCAATGGGACAACCGAACTGTGGAAAACTTAGTATGCACTGGGAAGATTTACTTCTACCCATTCCTATGATGAGCCAGTGCCCAGCTGCCGCGAAATAGGTTAAGATACGCTTTTAATGATTTCTATATCTTGATTCGTTCAATTGGAGTATAGCAGAATGCTCTTTATGGAAATCACCTATGTGAGTGAGAAAGGGCCACTTCTAAGAGAATTAGGTGATGATGAATTCTTTAAAAACCACTCATGAACCAGGAGGTGTCCAAGGCCAAAATGGACACAAACGTGAGAATCAACTGTGTTCAAAGAAAACTGTGTGACTTCTATTGTTTAGGTTTCCATTAACGGCTGACTGTTCAAAGCAACTTGCTACTGATTGGCTAAGGAAATCCGATAGATTTTACTAGGAAAAGTTCAAAGTTATTGACTACTTATCCCGATGCAGTCTTCTTCAATTTTTTCTTTGAAAAACATATCAGATGTTATCATTTGGAATAAGGCCAACATATTTCATTCATGTGGGGGATTGTTGGAAAAATAGTTATGAAATGGGTCAACTTTGAGCCCAAATTTCAGTGGGACCCACCTTTTAATTAATACGGGACCTAGCATATTCACGTTCTACTCTGCAAGATGATTAACACGATATATTTATTTATCGAAAAATCATTTAAAATTGAATGAAATATTAAGTGTTAAAGTAACCCACATACACTAAGTATTATGGAAGAATTTGATTTTCCAAACATTTATCCCACATAGGAAAGTTAGGAAACTTTGGTGTGGTTTATAAGGTGGAAGTTTGGAATTGGGTTTGGGCCCCAAGGGGTACCAAAAGTCTTTGGAAGGGGGAAGACCTATATCCTATTGGGTTCAGTCATAAACCCACACGCGCGCGCCGCCACCGCCATCTGTCCGAGCGGCTCGGCATGGCACGAGCACGTGCCCGTGTCCGAGTCCAGTCCGGTTCGATCCGGGTGCGGGTGGACCTTTACATTATATTAACTTTTTGGATAAAATTTATTTAAAATTTTGGGCCAAATTGTAAATAATCAAATTCTTGGGTACATTATGAAATTTAAATTTTGGCTTATTCCGGGTGTTTTATTTTCTTTTAACAGTCGACTATTTACCGACCAGACAGTCAACTGTTAGCCGACTGTTAACCGACTTAACAGACACGAATTTTAAGAACAACATGTCTATTCGGATTTTTGAGGCTTATGTGAAAGGTGATGACTGGTCGAATGGCCACGAATAAGTCTATAAATAGCCAGCCTCTCTACCAGAAAATTTACACCATTTTCATTGCAAACTTTCTGTGCTTTGAATTTCATTTCCCTCTTTCTCGTTCTGATATTGTCTCGAAGTAAAACACACTTCGTTGAGTTCGTTGGAACACCTGCAGATTGCAGTGTTGCTTCCGTAGGAGACGAAAATTTGTTCTATCCTGGGAAACGATTGTTGGACGCCTTTAGCACCATTGAAGGCAGCAAATTCGTTTTAAGGAAATATCGTGAAGTCGATGGGCTCGAATTACAATTTTGGATCCTGTTGATCAATTCTTACATTCAGGTGATTCTGTCAGATTGTTTTCGAAAGAGTAACTTCAAACTCCAGAAACAACAATTTATTTATTTTTTAAGGTCATAATCTCAACCCCTTCTTCTTCACCCCAACCTACCTGGGCACCCACGCACTTACCCACCTGCTGCAGCACTTTTCTAATCCCCACCAAATACCCTAAACTTTCTCGAGTCATTCTTGCAAATGAAACTACCCTCTTCCCATGTTTTTTCTACTACTTCCATTGCCTGGCTGTGAAGCTGGAATGTGCTCTTATCCCACCATTTTCCCATCTCTTCCATTTCTCACATCCATTTTAGCCTTTTGCCTGCATTGCTTCATATGTAACTTTCTCTTTGCTTTTACTATACTCGGGAGTTCAACTTGTAAGATGAATATGGATGGAAGGAAAATTTGATGTTGAGGTTTGAAGATCCAAGTAGTTGAATTGAGTGACCCTGCGAAAACAGCTTCAGCATTAAAGAAGTTAGAGCAAGTCGGTGTCTCTACACCATAAGCCCCATTGAAGTCATTCTTTGGAGTTGTGGGCAAGTCAGTGGCTCTACACCACAAGCCCATTCTAGGAAATTGTCTGGGACTGTGTTTGTGTGAATAGACTGTGGAGGGAGGAGTGAGAAGCAGTGGGGCATTTTAATCGAAAAAATTTAGAAGTAGGCTCAATTTCACTATGGTCAGGTACGCATGCTTGGGATAATTTGTTCTTTGGTCTTGTCTCTACATTGTTTTTCCGCTTTTTTGTATGAATTTTGAGGATCCTATTTCCATTTAGTATTATATAACCCCAAAAAATAAATAAATAAATGAATGTTTTCTCATATCCCAGTTATTATCTAGGAATGATAGGAGTTTCTTGTGACAGCGCACAGGGTCAGGCGCCATGAAAAATGCTTTTGAGTGGAGGGTGCACGGGTGGAGGATGAAAACACACGCATTAGGTTATTGAAAAGCCAAACCTTCCCAAGACTCAATGGTGCAGGAGTGGTGACAATTAGAACAGAACCTGGAGTGTCAAAAAATTTATCTGCTTAGTACTCTTTTAAGGTCATAAAGGACACTCTTCTTGGAAGTGGGGCATACAAGGGTCAACTAATAATGGGCACTGATGAGTTCATGGAATTCCCTTGCTTGCAGAATCTGTTCTTTGTTTCAATGAAATTATCCTATGTTGGTCGGCCAATCAACAAATTAATTCAGTAAAGACGGTATCTCATGCTGTTGGTTCTCTTTTTTCTTCTGCTGCTGCTTTGATTTGTTTAGGTATTGTAGCCTAGTTATCAACTAGTTGAATGTACTACTTGTCGATTGCTTTTTCCCTGGCTTTCCAACTCTAGATTGCTTGTATTCCTTCTTTTATTGCATTATTATTTGTCCATGCTCTCATTCTTTAGCGTAATGTTTCTTGTTAGAGTTCAAAAAAAAAAGAATTAATATTTTGAGTTCAATACAATCATTCACATACCATCAATTTGTTCGATTGATACGTAGAAAAGTGCCATGCAAAGGAACGCTTTATGAAGTAAAACCGCATAAACCTGTTTCCCATCTTCCTCGGTTTGTATACATTAATAAAGTCTTGTTAAAATTTTTGAAATTAACAGTGTTAAATGTTTGTACTTTGTATACATGAAAGTAAAACAGCTTCGATTTTTAAACTAAATTGAACTAAAACCACTAAAAAAATTCTATGCGAAGAACAAAAATTCACCATAATCTACCGCACCATGCATAATATCACGGAAAATAGACAAGAATTTTTTAGTGCTATTTAGAATTGGCAACATGTATGAAAATGTATTAGAAAATGCCAAATTTAAATTTTTGTGCCCATCGAAGTAAAGAACCAAAATAAGCTTTTGAGAACGAAAAGCAGTTTTTGGAGCAATTGACTAATTTTATAAAAGTGTTTTTTTTAACTAAAAAAGCTTTTAGAGAAAGCTAAAAGCACTTTGGCATAAGTTATCTGTCCCCTGTTTATGGAAGCTAGTCAATATTTGTGTACTCGAGCAAATCTTCGCCATTGTCCAGTAAAGGACACCAGGCTCGCCTTATGCCCTAGCAGCATATATATCCTCGCAGATGGCTGTCAACCTGGAAAAATGATATCAGAATTCTTTAAGATCCTTTAAAAATAATAAATAATGATCTTTTACACTAATGGGATTGAAACAAGAACGATTATAGAGTATCATTATCCTGAAATTTTATATAAAGGTTTTGCTAGCACAAAATTACAACTTCTATAGTAACAAATAAGCTTTATCTTCAATCCATGTTTGTTATGCAGTACTTGAGGGTAAAGTATAATGTACAAAAAAATTTAGCTTCTATTTCTTTCTTAATATTGGAGAATACAACTAAATCCTCACCTAAAATGCCATCAAAATTCATAAAAGTTAACACGTATAAAATTTATTTTGTACTTGTGGTAATTACAAAATCCTTTGGTGACAATTGAAATATGTGAGAATTTTAAGTTTTGCAGTGAATATGAATGTCAAGCATGGGAATAAGTAATCACGTACATTTATCCAGACTCTTAATACTATATTTGCAAAGTGAAAATTGCATATGAGTACTTACGAATAGATTTGATCATCCAAGTTGACATGTTACATCATTTGGATCTAAATTTTTATATTTAAATAGTTCATAACCCAAAGTGGGAATTACATAGGAGCCTACTTTTAAAGATGCATTTCAAAAATCAAAATTATAGTTTAAAGATACAAAAATCAGATGATAATACAATTTTTAATATTAAATAATAATAATATAAAATTCAATTAATTATATATCCACGTCCCAAACCCTTTTCATATTCATTTTGCTCCTCAACAATCTCTCTCTACTTTACCTCTTATTTTCTCTACCTCACAATCACCATTGGCGAAGATGTCGGAGAAGAGGAAATAGCGAAGCACGTCGTGCGAGGTCATCGGAGAGGCTTTTCTAACCACCGTCCAAGGCTGGTTCTGGCCCAAGGCCACCAAGGTAGTGGCCTTGGGCCTTACGATGAAATGGGGCCTCAAAAAGTTTTCGAAAGCCCAAAAATAACTATTATTGAATTTTCTCAAGTTTTTTACATAGATATTTTATGGTAGTGCAAATAAAGTAGGGGCCTTTCTACCAATAACGTCTTTCAATTTATTCTTGCTTTTGAATATATTTTTTTTAAATATAAGATATTTTTGATAATAAATAGTAGACATCACTCCCATACCTCACTGATTTTCATAAAATCTTTATATTATACTTCTTGAAAATGAAAATTGATTCTCGATCCAATCAAACGATGAGTGAGTATCAAAGGTATAATATTTCTTATCATGAGAAACTATTCGATTCGGTCATATTTGATGTCAATACGCTTGTAAAAAAATTATGTGTAGGGGCCTCTTTATAACTTATTGCCTAGGGCCTAAAAATTTCAGGACCTGTCGTGCCACCATCTCTCTATTTGTTGCAGATCCAGTGGCTTTCGGTTAGGGATATTATGGTTGTTGTTGGTGTTGGTAGTAGCGTGATCACGACATCGACAGAGTGGTTCCAGGTGGTGCGTCTTCTCAGGTTTAGCTATTGTTTTTCCAGAGGGGCTGGCAACAGCAATGGGGTGGTTTTATTAGATCTGTTGGTGGCGTTAGTGGGGGATCTGACAATGGTAATAATGATTTTGTAGTTGAAAATGGTGGTTGTGGTGGCGAACTGATGGTGGTTTTGATCAATGAATAATGGTGACCTATTAATTCGATAAATTTGTGATCAATGAATAAATTGTGATTTATAAATTTTTAATTTGTGATCGTGAAATAATTTGTGACCTATAAAATTTCTTATTGTAATCGAGAAATAATGTTTGATCAATTAATTTATAATTTTTTCTTAGTTTTAAGATGTGTCTAATTGAAATGTTAGACAACAATTGGGAGGGTAGGGCCCAGACGTGGCATGCCCCTACAGTATTTGGAGGGTTTTTTTTTTTTTTTTGGGACAATTTTTCTTCTTTTTCTAGAATGCATTAACATCCCTTACAACATCCAAATGCCTACACCGACCCTAGGGCGGAGTTAAGACTACACTAGACTAAAAAAAACTTTTAATTCATTTATGACAATTTATCCATAGTTAGCGACTACAATAATCATCATATGTAGCAACTTATTATTTGAGGTGTAACTTACTTAAGGCTACAGAATTACAAGAAATTATTTCCTCAGATAATAAATTGATTATGAGTAGCATTGCTTTTGAAGGAAAATAATACAATGTAATGAATAAATCTATTGCTACATAATTTTAGGTCCATAAGGATATTCATACACTCACATGGGATGGGGCACATGTGAGAGTGGCCCCCACCCAATGTGAGTAAATGGACACCATTATGGATCCAAAATTATATATCCCAAGCATGGTTCATATTAAATATTAAATATATCATTTCCTTCTAAACCATAATCAATTTCTCCCTCATTTCTCTCTTTGTATCTCGCTTATCATCTTGTCTCTTTATTTTGCCTGGCTTCTGCGGTGTGGCAACCAGTGATATAGGTTTCCTGGCTACTGCTTTTATCTTATTGTGTTGGTTCTGCGGTGTTTTTACCGGTGGTAGTGCAAGCCGTATTAGTATGCGGTGGTGGCTACAAGTCTGTGGATTTTTTGGTAGGGATGGTGGTTGTGTAGATTGAGATAGAGGAGATGGCTGTAGTGGTGGCGATGATTGTGTGCTGTGTGTGCAGTAGTGGTGTGGTGGTTTTGTCGGTGCTGTGGTGGCGAGGTAGGGGTTCTGGAGGTAGAGGTGGTAGTAGTGAATCTGGCATGGATGTGTTGGGGTGGTGGTTTTGTAGTTGAAAATGGTGGTATATTGGTGGTGGTGGATTTGACAAAAGGATTTGTTGGTTTTTTTTTTTTTTTTTTTTTGGTAATGTGTTAAATTTGTTATAAGTGATGGTAGTTCTGGCCGTGACGACGGCGATGATGCTATTGGAGGCAGTGGTGAGATGGTGGTCACAATGTTGATGGTGGTCACAAATCATTTGATTGATTGTGACCATTAAATTGATTAATTTGTGATCAATAAAAAAGATGAATGACCAAGAAATAATGTGTGACCTAAAAAATTGTTAATTTGTGACCGATGCTTCGATAATTTATGACTGTCTAATAAGTTATGACTTAAAATGTTCGTGACTCGTGATTGATGAACAAATTGTGATCGTAAAATAATTTGTGATATGAAAATTTTGATCCGTGACTGAAAAATAATATATGACTAACTAAAATATATAATTAATTAATTAAATCATAAATAAATTGTAATAAATATCTGATTTTCGAAATTTGAACATCTTGTTTATGAATTTTTCCCTATTTAATATTGTAGTTCAAAGTAATCACATTGATATTGGGACTCTAACTGGGCCTATGTAATGGAATTGGGTGGAGGTTTGAAATCAAAACTTGGTGGATATGTTTGTTGGGAAAAAAGAGTAATTTGTGTGTAGAATAATATTTTAACATAAATATCATTCTACAAAGGTAAGTACAGAGAGTTAGAAAAACAAGTTAAGAATCATGTTGCATCCAGTTTATGTGGTACTTTCATCAGCACTCAAAAATAAAATCCAAATCATGTTGCATCCACTTTATGCGGTACTTTCATCAGCACTCTAAAATAAAATTCGTATAGCTTATAGCTAGTTTTCTTTCTATGAGCACGACCACATGAAGATAAAGAACGAGTAATAGAATATGAAACATTTATGATATTCTTTCAAGTTGTGACTTTTTTTTTTTTTTTAACAATGATTTTCAATCCATTTTATAGCATAAAAATTAACCCGCACAATATGATGTAGGACATTATGGGTATATTGAAAAAAGAGTACTAGTAGAAATATAACATCTTAATTTTGAACCGGGCCCATAAGACCATTTTGGAAAGAGAATGACGGGGGAACAATATTCACTGCTATGCCATGATGCACGATGAATTTCGATCATCCGAGTTCGTTTAGGACTCGAAAACTGATTTTTAAAGTTTTGGCGTTATTTTTGTCAATTCGTTTATTTTGGTTTTTTATTTTTTGCAATTCTAGTTTGTTTAGACTTTGTTTTCATTACTTTTAGTTGTTTTAAACTACGTTTCCATGTATACCCTTATAAATCTTGGATAGTTCATTTTCTTTTCATTATTATTCATTATAGAATTCGTGGAGTTTATTTTCTCTTTAATTTGGTGGATTCTAAATTTCGTGATTTCAAGGTTTTCGCTTGAATGCCTTTCTTTCACTGCGTCAAGTGGTATCAAAACCCGCTTTCCCGTCTTTATATCTTTGATTCATAAACATGGATAACATACCAATTACTAGGACAGATTTAGATGCAACAAATCGACAGCTTGACGAACGGATTGACAATCTCACTACTCAAATGGAAGAAATTCGTTAATTATTTCTACAGGGTGTTGGAAACGATGGGCAGAATGAACGGGCAATTAACAATTAGCGGATGGCTGAATCTGTAGTTTGGAGAGAAAATAATAGGAGACCTGTAGTAGAAGACAGTGAATCAGAGTCGGATGAGGAGTTCTAAGTACCGCCGCATCATCCTAATTGTCAAAATCGAAATACCTTTAATAATTATCGGATTAAAGCAGACAATCCTCCGTTCTTTAAAAACATGAAGATCGAAGACTTCTTGGATTGATTGGTAGAGGTTGAGAGATTCTTCGAAATTATAGATGTCTTAGAGGACAAGATGGTTAAGAATGTGGCATTTTGTTTGAAATCTGCAGCAGCAATATGGTGGGATCAATTACAGAATGCTCGAAGAAGACAAGGAAAGTGCCGGATTCAAATTTGGAGAAAGATGAAACAGCCTTTGATGGATCGATTTTTACCTGTAGATTATGAAAAGATTTTATATCGTATGTATTTGGGATGCACATAGGGCAATCGTATAGTGTCAGTATACACCAATGAGTTCATGCAACGGCAGAGCGGAATAATCTGTCAGAATCTAAAAATCAAAGGATAGCCCTGTATGCCAGTGGTTTGAAGGTGACCATTCAAGATAAAATTGGGATGCAGAATATTTGAACATTATAGGAAGCCATTAACATGGCGATGAAAGCGGAGATGATGAAATCTGATAAGAGGATGGTTTCATATAGGAGGCCCTTACCTGTCGAAACATCAGCATTCGTCCCTTCAGCCAAAGGAAATTACTCGCAACAAGCCCTAGTCAATCCTAATAGGAGTAAGGTTGACAACAGTGGTCGGTTTGGGAACAAAGGTCTGGCTCGAGGCACACCTCAAAATACAAATCCATATGCTAAGCCCATGGGAGAAATTTGCTATAGATGCCAAAAGCTTTGGGCGTTGTTTCAATAACTGTCTTGACAGGAAGCAAGTCAATTTGGTGGAGCTGGAGGCAGTGCACGAGAAGAAAGATACTGAAGTGGAAGATGAGTGTGAAAGAGTAGAGTTTGCTGTGGAGGAAGGAGTAGAAAAGCTCACTTTGGTATTGCAACAAATCCTTTTGTCACCTAAAAAGGAGGGACAACATCATTACATATTTCGTTCACTTTGTTTTATCAAGAATAAAGTATGTAAAGTGATTATGGACAATGGAAGTTGTGAGAATTTTGTTTCTAAAAAGTTGGTGAATTTGTTGAAACTACCAATTGAGAACCATCCTAAACCTCATTCACTTAGTTGGGTAAAGAGAGGTCATTATGTTCAAGTTGCTAAAACTTGTAAAGTACCTACTTCCATTGGTAAGTATTATAAGGATGAAGTTATGTGTGATGTCATAGACATAGATGCTTGCCATATCCTATTAGGTAGTCCATGGCAGTTTGATGTGGATTCAACTCTCGAAAGGGCGTCATAATATAGTACTCTTTTCATGGGGCAGTCATAAGATTGCTATGGTTCCTTTCACACAGGCAGAGAGAAGTCTACCCATCAATGCACTGAGAGTTTCCTTACCCTTACCAATAATGAGAAGGAGATTATGGAGTCTATAAGAGAATCTGATTGTTTTTATCCAGTTGTAGTTAGGGAACTTTTTACAACAAATAAACAAGGTGTTCCTCCTGAGGTGCAAGAAATATTGATAGAATTTGAAAACTTGGCTTCTGATAAATTGTCGAATGAGTTACCTTTTATGAGGAATATTCAACACTAGATTGATTTGGTACTGGATGTCTTCCAAATTTGCCTCATTATCGAATGAGTCCAAAGGAAAATGAGATTCTAAGGGAACAAATTGAGGAGCTATTGAGAAAAGGGTTCATAAGAGAGAGTATGAGTCCATGTGCAGTACCAGTCCTTCTAGTGCCAAAGAATGATGGAAAGTGGTGTATGTGTGTTAACAGTCGCACCATCAACAAGATAATAGTGAAGTACAAGTTTCTTATTCCATGGTTGGAGGATATGTTAGATATGCTTGGGGGGTCCTAAGGTCTTCTCAAAAAATAGATCTTTGCAGTGGTTATCACTAGATTCGTATTAAGCCCGAGGATGAATGGAAGACCTCCTTCAAGAGGAAGGATTGACTTTACGAATGGTTGGTGATGTCATTCGGACTTTTAAATGCTACAAGAACCTTCATGAGGATGATGAACCAGATTCTAAGTCCTTTTATTGGGTCTTTTGTTATGATGTACTTTGATAACATCCTTATTTACAGCAAGTCTAAGGAGGATCACCTAGTTCACTTGAGGCAAGTCCTAGAGATTCTAAAGGAAAATCAGTTGTACATCAACTTGAAGAAGTGCACTTTCTGTATGTTTTTAGGCTTTGTGGTTGGTGAAGATGGTCTGCATGTAGATGAAGAAGACAACAGCAATTAGAGATTGGCCAATACCAAAGTCAGTTTTCTGAAGTGAGGAGTTTTAGTGGTTTGGCAACTTCCTACAGATGCATTATTGTGGCACCTCTCATCAAATGTTTGAAGAAAGGAAGGTTTTAGTTGGGGTGTGGAATAAGATAAGAGCTTCACCTTCATAAAAAAAAAGTTGTGCACAGCTTATTAGCTTTGCCAAGTTTCGAGAAGATCTTTGAGATGGAGTGTGAAGCTAATGGTATTGGTTTTCTTTTCAGAAAAGTTACTTGATGCCAGGTAGAAGAGTAGTACCTATGAGCAAGAGTTCTATGCAATTGTGAGGGCTTTGAGGCAATGGGAGCACTATCTTGTACAGAATGAGTTTATGTTGTTCACCAAGCCTCGAAATTCATTCATAGTCAGAAACACGTCGACATGATGCATGCTCAGTGGGTGATCAAACATAAATCTGGAAGTACAAACAGAGTTGCAGATGCACTAAGTCGGAGAGCTTCTTTATTGATGACATTGTCATAGGAAATTGTTAGGTTTGAATGCTTGAAAGAACTATATAATGATCTTGACTTTAAGGAGATTTGGAGTAAGTGTGTAAATCGGGAATCAATTGTGGATTTCTATATTATTGAAGGGTATTTGTTCAAAGGCAACCAGCTTTGTATTCATGTTCATCTTTACGTGAAAAATTGATTTGAGATCTGCATGGTGGAGGTCTAAGTGGACACTTGGGGCATGACAAGGCAATAGCCATTTTGGAGGCTCTGTATTATTCGCCACAGTTGAAGCGGGATGTTGGAATTATAGTAAAAAAGTGTTATTGGTGTCAAAGGGTGAAGTGCAGAATACTGGTTTGTACATGCCACTTCCTGTCCCTCATGACATATGGCAAGATTTGGCTATGGATTTTTTTTTTTTTTTGGTACTCAACGGGGCATAGATTCTGTTTTTGTGGTGGTTGACAGGTTCTTCGAAATGATGCATTTCATAACTTGTCGGAAGACTTCAGATGCATCAAATATTGCCAAACTATTTTTCAGAGAGATTGTTAGATTGCATGAAGTTTAACTCCCAAGTCTATCACATCAAACCGGGATACAAAATTTTTGGGCACTTTTGGATTACTTTGTGAAGTTGTTTGGAACCAATTTGAATCGAAGTAGCACTGCACATCCCCAAACTGATGGACAGACTGAGGTTACTAATCGTACCCTCGGAACGAAATATTTATACAGATGTGTCTTACCATGTGGTAGATTTAGCGAAATTGCCTAAAGGCGATAATAAAAGTGTTGTTGTTGAACATCTGGCAGAGGAGGTGTTAGCAGTTTGTGATAAGGTAAAACAGAAGTTAGAAAAAACTAATGCAAAGTATAAGGTAACAGCAGATTCATATCGACGGGATAAACAATTTCAGGAAGGGGACTCGATGATGATATTTTCGAGAAATGAGAGATTTTCTGTTGGTACTTACAATAAGCTAAAACCAAGAAAGTATGGACCTTTCAAAGTATTTAAACAGATTAACAACAATAACTAGGGGGTTAACAAATAAAAACCAAACACTTCCCACTTAAAATATTAAATTCAGCAAACTTCTCATATCTTATTACTCACAAATGAACATTAGATACTCAATTATCTGTTTACTCATAGGAAGGATGTCATCGAATGTGAACAAATAGACTCAGATGGAGGGGATCACAATACTAACGATTTTTGGGATACGGTCTAGGTAGCTCGTGAAGATGATGCGATTATTTTAGAGACAGTTACTTATAGAATTCCGTCCATAGTTCACGACAATGAGTATGAAAATACAAATACTTTTACAGACGAGAATTTGATCGCTTTATCCCGGCAAAGACATAAGCCCCCGGCCTCAGGGACTGGATTGAGTGGATCATCCTCTAACTCCTCGTGTGTGGTTCACGATAGTGATGATTTGTATGTCGGGCAACTATTTGAAACGAAAAAGAATTTACAGGAAGCTGTGCACCTAATTGCGCTGAAATACAACTTTGAGTTCAAAGTGAAAAAATCAAACAAGTCGTTGATTGTCAGCATAGACGATAGTTGCTGTTCACGTTTGCGAGCGACGAAAATGAATACGAATGACTACTTTGTAGTTCGCAAGTAAGTACACACGGGAACATACTTGTGAAGTGGAATTACGTCGAAATGATCACAAGCAAGCCTTGTCGACTTATAATGCACAAGTATCAGGATCCGCGATCTACAGATTATCAGACATCATTAATGACATCCGTCGAGAGTACAGAGTAGTCTTAAGCTACCAAAAGGCCTCGAAGGCCAAGGAATGCTTTTGAGGATTTAAGGGGAGCTATACTAAATTGGCTAGGTAATGCCATAACATGGAGAAAACTAATCTTGCTCCGAATTTTTTATTGAGATGGAGGGTGAGAATTGATTCAAATTCTTCTTCATGGCTCTTGGACAATGCATTCGGGGATTTCAAAATGCAATGTGACCCCTAATTCTAGTTGATGGTACAACACTGAAATCTAAATATCAAGGTAAGTTGATTATTGCTACATGTTAAGATGTCAACATCCAAATTTACCCTCTTGCATTCGAGATAGTCGATTGTGAGAATGACCTGTCGATATGGTGATTCTTCACAAAGTTAAGGGAAGTAATCGGAGAAGTCAAGGACCTTGCATTTGTAACCGATCGGGAACAGCCTTTAATAAATGGTATCGTTGAAATTTTTTCAGATGCACTTTATGGATATTACATGTACCATATTCAAGGCAATCTGAAGACCAAGTATCGAGGCAAAGGTATCATTTCATTATTCAGAATAGTGATTGAAGCCTATAGTGTTGAAGAGTATAAGTTCATGGTTGAAATAATAAATAAATCATTTGATGCATGGGATTATCTAACGAGAATGGGGATTGAACATGGGGCGCACTCATTTTTTCAGGACGTCGATACATCGTGATGACGTCAAACAACGCGAAGTTTCTCAATGCATTATTCAAGAAGGATCGAGAATTACTGACCTTGCACTAATTGAGAATATCCGTACCAAGCTGCAGTAGTAATTTCACGATCGACGTGCAGAATCACAGAATTGCACGACTGTGCTATCCCCGACGCAAGAGGAAAGACTATTCAAAACTGCAGAGCTTGCGAGACAATTGAACGTCGAAACTATTAGATGAGTTGCGCTTCTCAATGTAATGTGCACGTAATACGACATACATGATGGATTTGACTGATAACACATGCACTTGTAAAAAATTTCAGTTGGAGACTTTTCCATGTGAGCATACAGTCGCGGTTGCTATGTATCGAGGATTTGCAATTAGAACATTGTACCCTCATTATTACACTACTGATTATTGGAGAGCTGCGTACGCTGAGAAAATATTTCCTCTGCCAACGAAACTGAGTGAGACGTCCCCGACCATATGTGCCCACTCAATACATTGTCGTCATCTTTCATTGAACTGCGTGGTCCTGGATGTCCAAGTACGTCTAAAATACCATCTACCGAAAAATTTCCTTGACCACGTAGGTACAATCGGTGCAAATCAATAGGACATATTCACCAATATTGTACAAGTCATGTTCCTCTAAATGACAGTTATTTTGTAATGTTGTCCATCTGAAATAAACAATATTTACATTTATTCTACGATATTTCAAAGGACATTTATTCTACAATAATTACAATAAATTTATGGATCATCATTGAAGTAGAATAAGTCGCATGTCAACTTATTCCATCAACTCTGTATCCGAATTAGTTGATTCCATCAACCTTATGTACTATACTAAAAAATTCGATATACTTTTTATTGCAAAAATGGCACAATTGCCCCTGCAAATGAACAATAATGAGTTAGATCAATATCGTGCAGAAAAAAATCAAGTATTAAATTTTAAAAATTTTAGAACCTCTTACAATATTGTCTGCCTCGTTGTCGTCCTGTCCCGCACGACAGTTAGAGCCCTTCACAATCAATCCCGCATCTCTAGATTTTACTTGAACTGACCCTGTGTCAGATATGAATAATCGGGGTCGTATACATATATAGTAGACTCAGCCAACATAATCTCCAAAGCTATGCAGTGATGATTCACTCTCATTGGTATGTATGTGTACAACCCTCCCATGACTTTCTCCCGACACGTAGCCATGTCCCTATGGTCCACTCGAGCATGTAGTCGGGCATCATGTACTCCTTCTTGGCATGTTGGAGCGACTGGTACTCAATGTCAACGCTTTGTCCGAACTCCAAATTCAATATGACTCGACCAGGACTGTCAAATGACCCCGAATATTTCTGAACCCGATTACGCAACAAGTCCATGGCCAGGTCGATATGCTACATTAAAAAATAACAATACAAAAGGGAGTATTTCATTGCATAAACAAACAATGATATACAAGTCATAAAAAATAACAATATGACTACTTCACTTATATCGTCGTCAAGCCAAGCTCCTGAAGTGATGATATCGTGGAACCAGTTATAAGCATCGAAGATCATCACAGTACCGATTGTATGGCTGGTCCTGAAAAAAGAAACAGAGAAATGTTAAAGAAGCATATACAAGTAACGCAGCGTACTTTACTAATATCATGAATACTAACCCAGGCAATATTCTTCTCCACTCCGTCTTGAACGCTTTCCATTTAATATGATTCGCTTTCCCAAATAGGTTGAGGATCGTCCCATCGACGAACCTCCTTTTCTTCATCTCAGACGTGAAGCGAAAGACAATGTACTGTGACGGTACTCTCCACCTCTTGCCTACCACCAGCTCCGAAACGTCAACAGCACGCTTTTTCGAACCACTTAGAAGGATCGAAGATCATCACAGTACCGATTGTATGGCTGGTCCTGAAAAAAGAAACAGAGAAATGTTAAAGAAGCATATACGAGTAACGCAGCTTATTTTACTAATATCATGAATACTAACTCGGGCAACATTCTTCTCCACTCCATCTCGAACGCTTTCCATTTGGCATGGTCCACCTCCTGAAATAGGTTGGGGATCGTCCCATCGACGAACCTCCTCCTATTCATCTCAACCGTGAAGGGAGAGACAATGTACTGTGATGACACTCTTGGCCTCTTGCCTACCACCAGCTCTAACATGTCAACAACATGCTTTTTCGCCACCTTAGTCACGATGGTCGTCCTCCCCTCGTCCATCTCGGGGATCGCCCACTCCTCCGCCCCGACGATAGCCACTTCCTCCACGCTCGCCTTCTCCTACGCCCCCGTCGCCACCACCTCTTCAACCATAGCTCCATCCCTGACGGTCCTACCCCTTCTCATCCACCCCATCATCACCACCTCCTTAACCCCCTCATCCGTCCCCTGTCGGCACCACCTCCTCAACTGTCGTTCCCGTCCTCGATGGGACCACCCCCTCCCCTGCCCTCGAGGATTCCAATGCATCCTCTGACCACTACTAATGGTCCCCGTCTCTATCCTCCTCTTAATCACCCCTCGGTCGTCACCTTCGTCACCCCATCTTTTGCTTGCTATATCACCTCGGAGTGCTATCACCTCATCCTGAAGGTCCCCTAAATGCCCACGTAGCACTCTAACATCATCAACTATATCCTCAACCCTTCCTACCAATTAGCATCCCAGATCGTCGACCCGCTCCACTATATCTCGACACAGCAAGCGACCTCCTCTAATATAACTCCTATCAGTTCTCGACGCAACGCGCCGATCTTCTGCACCATAAATCCAATCAGGCAATAGTACAAATCATTAGAATAATCACCCTGATGGGGAGGAGATGATGCCCTGGGTGGAGGTGATGCCCGATCAACTGGCTCCCGGTCCTGCACAAACTTACAAACTATTAATTTATTCAATAATTGCTAATTCATACAAAATATTAATCAATAATTCACTTACCCAGTCTCGATCAAGAATCGAATCGGACATCTGGTATTCTTGGGTGTGCGGAACCGCTATTTCACGCACAAGACCCTGCACCTCCTCCTCCATCGACAATGTCAAATGAGTTATTACTTCAAACTGACCTATTGACATTTTAAAAAAATAAAACCATATCATTCCGCACATGAGGGTCGTCGAAGAAAGTCGATAATTGTTTCCCTGTAGGACAGCGTGTCTCCCCTCGCCACGCAATGTGGGTACCCAATATGGGAATGATCTCATACGCCCAGACCTGCAACACATAAATTAATATATACAAATTCAATAAAAAATATATTTTAACATTAATTGCGTTGATCATTTACTTGCAGAAACAAGGGGAATCTGTAGGCGTCGTACTTACGCACGGGCCCCTTGGGCTTCGAGTGCGATCTGGTGAAGATGTAGACAGTGTTCTCGAAATATCGGCGGCCCCATGGATAGTTGTTGAAGCGATCTATGTCGTAGACGATATCCAGGTGGAAGAGGTCGATCGCAATTTTCTTGTGGTGACACCACATTTCTGCCAGCTGCCTCATTGCCCGTAATCTTCAATCCACAGAATCTGCCTCAACTGCATCCAGATGATAATCCATCTCGCAAAAATTGAAATAGAATTAAGCGAACCAAATCTTAATTACTATATCGCAAGCATTCATGAAACTTTTTCCCTCTTACCAAAAATTAATAATTAAAATTTAAAATAATAGTTAAAATAAAAAACTAAAATTAAGATGAAAATATAAAATTATTCAAATTAAATAGAGTTTTAAACCCTATTACCAAAAAGTAATAATTAAAATGAAATTGAAATTGAAATTTGAAATTAAAACTAAAAGTTAAAATTATAATTAACTAATTAAATTGAAAATTAAAATTAAAATGAAAACAACAAATTATTTAAATTAAATTAATAATATGAATTTTTTACCGTATTATGAAAATTTATAATTAACATTAAAATAAAATTAAAAATTAAAATTACAATTACAAATTATTTAAAATAAAAATTTAAAATTAGAATTAAAAAATTAACTGGAAAATTAATTTTAAAATAAAAAACTTTTTTAAATTAAAATTAAAACTAAAAGTTAAAATTATAATTAACTAATTAAACTGAAAATAAAAATAAAAATAAAAATAAAAATAAAAAATTATTCAAATTAAATTAATAATATGAATTTTTTAACGTATTATGAAAATTAATAATTAACATTAAAATTAAAATTAAAAATTAAAATTACGATTACAAATTATTTAAAATAAAAAGTTAAAATTAGAATTAAAAAATTAACCGAAAAATTAATTTTAAAATAAAAAACTTCTTTAAATTAAAATTATAATTAGAAGAAAATTTAAATTTAAAATAAATTAAAAACTAAAAATAAATTAAAAAATTAAAAAATAAATTTTAAAATAAATTTTAAAAAAATAAATTTCTTTAAATTAGAATTATAATTAAAATGAAAATTTAAATTTAAAATACAATTAAAAGTAAAAATAAAAATAAAAAGATAAAATTAGAATTACAAAATTAATTTGAAAATTAATTTTAAAGTAACAAATTTATTAAAATTATAATTTAATATAAAATTAAAATAAAAAATAAAAAATTAAAATTTAATTTCAAGTAAAGAGTTAAAAAATTAATCTTAGAATAACAAATTTAATTAAAAAAATTATTTAAATAAAAATTCTAAATATTTAATGATTTAAATTAATTTAGAAAATTAAAAAAAGACCGAAAATCGACTGTTAACAGCCGGTTTAACAGCCATCCACAGCCGACTATCTGGCTATCCGACTATCAACAGCCAACTCCTTCATCTCGTCGGAGCCCACACATCATCTATACCCAAATCTAGCCTAAATCATGCCTCCCACACCATAAAAATAATATTCCAACCAGTAATCGAATTAAAACTCAACAAAGCCCAATAATCTAATTATAACTCCACAAAAACTGACATTTACTATGTAGCCTGCAATCGAAAGTTATTTCACGCACAAGACCCTGCACCTCCTCCTCCATCGACAATGTCAAATGAGTTATTACTTCAAGCTAATCTATTGATATTTTAAAAAAATAAAACCATATCATTCCGCACATGAGGGTCGTCGAAGAAAGTCGATAATTGTTTCCCTGTAGGACATCCTCTGCTCAATATACTCGCCAATGGTGCATATGAGGACAGCGTGTCTCCCCTCGACACGCAAAGTGGGTACCCAATATGAGAATGATCTCATACGCCCAGACCTGCAACACATAAATTAGTATATACAAATTCAATAAAATATATATTTTAACATTGATTGCATTAGTCATTTACTTGTAGAACCAAGGGGAATCTGTAGGCGTCGTACTTACGCACGGGCCCCTTGGCTGGTGAAGATGTAGACGGTGTTCTCGAAATATCGGCGGCCCCATGGATAGTTGTTGAAGCGATCTATGTCGTCGACGATATCCAGGTGGAAGAGATCGATCGCAATTTTCTTGTGGTGACACCGCATTTCTGCTAGCTGCCTCATTGCCCGTAATCTTCAATCCAGAAGGGCAAACTTGAACATGGAAAAGTTGTCAAAGTTACTGTTCTACATAACTTTCCACAGCATCTGCCTCAGCTGCATCCAGATGATAATCCATCTCGCAAAAATTGAAACAGAATTAAGCAAACCAAATCTTAACTACTATATCGCAAGCATTCATGAAACTTTTTCCCTCTTACCAAAAATTAATAATTGAAATTTAAAATAATAGTTAAAATAAAAAACTAAAATTAAGACAAAAATATAACATTATTCAAATTAAATAGAGTTTTAAACCTTATTACAAAAAAGTAATAAGTAAAATGAAATTGAAATTAAAACTAAAAGTTAAAATTATAATTAACTAATTAAATTGAAAATAAAAATTAAAATGAAAATTATTTAAAATAAAAATTTTAAATTAGAATTATAAAATTAACTTGAAAATTAATTTAAAAAAAATTTTTAAATTAAAATTATAACTAAAATGAAATTAAAACTAAAAGTTAAAATTATAATTAACAAATTAAATTGAAAATTAAAATAAAAATAAAAATAAAAAATTATTCAAATTAAATTAACAATATGAATTTTTTACCGTATTATGAAAATTAATAATTAACATTAAAATTAAAATTAAAACCTAAAATTACAATCACAAATTATTTAAAATAAAAAGTTAAAATTAGAATTAAAAAATTAACCGAAAAATTAATTTTAAAATAAAAAACTTCTTTAAATTAAAATTATAACTAGAAGAAAATTTAAATTTAAAATAAATTAAAAATTAAAAATAAATTAAAAAATTAAAAATTAGAATTAAAAAATTAATTTTAAAATAATAAATTTCTTTAAATTAAAATTAAAATGAAAATGAAAATTTAAATTTAAAATACAATTAAGAATTAAAATAAAAATAAAAAGATAAAATTAGAATTACAAAATTAATTTGAAAATTAATTTTAAAGTAACAAATTTATTAAAATTATAATTTAAATTTAAATTAAAATTTAAAATAAAAAATTAAAATTTAAAATTTAATTTCAAATAAAGAGTTAAAAAATTAATCTTAGAATAACAAATTTAATTAGAAAAAAATTATTTAAATAAAAATTCTAAACATTTAATGATTTAAATTAATTTAGAAAATTAAAACAAAAGGCCTAAAATCGACTGTTAACAGGTTTAATAGCCAGCCGACTGTCTGGCTGTCCGACTATCAACAGCCAACTCCTTCATCTCGCCCGAGCCCACACATCAACTATACCGAAATCTAGCCTAAATCATGCTTCTCACACCATAAAAATAATATTCGTACCATTAATCTAATTAAAACTCAACAAAGCCCAATAATTTAATTATAACTCCACAAAAACTGACATTTACAATAGGATATAGCCAGCAATCGAAAGTTATTTCACGCACAAGACCCTGCACCTCCTCCTCCATCGACAATATCAAATGAGTTATTACTTCAAACTGACCTATTGACATTTTAAAAAAATAAAACCATATCATTCCGCACATGAGGGTCGTCGAAGAAAGTCGATAATTGTTTCCCTGTAAGACATCCTCTGCTCAAGATACTCGCCAATGGTGCATACGAGGACAGCGTGTCTCCCCTCGCCACGCAAAGTGGGTACCCAATATGGGAATGATCTCATACGCCTAGACCTGCAACACATAAATTAGTATATACAAATTCAATAAAAAATATATTTTAACATTGATTGCGTTAATCATTTACTTGCAGAACCAAGGGGAATCTGTAGGCGTCGTACTTATGCACGGGCCTTTGCGGTCCCATGGATAGTTGTTGAAGCGATCTATGTCGTCGACGATATCCAGGTGGAAGAGGTCGATCGTAATTTTCTTGTGGTGACACCGCATTTCTACCAGCTGCCTCATTGCCCGTAATCTTCAATCCAGAAGGGCAAACTTGAACATGGAAAAGCTGTCAAAGTTACTGTTCTACATAACTTTCCACAGCATCAGCCTCAACTGCATCCAGATGATAATCCATCTCGTCAAAATTGAAACAAAATTAAGCGAACCAAATCTTAACTACTATATCGCAAGCATTCATGAAACTTTTACGCTCTTACCAAAAAATAATAATTGAAATTTAATATAATAGTTAAAATAAAAAACTAAAATTCAGATGAAAATATAAAATTATTCAAATTAAATAGAGTTTTAAATCCTATTACCAAAAAGTAATAATTAAAATGAAATTGAAACTGAAAATTGCAATTAAAACAAAAAGTTAAAATTATAATTAACCAATTAAATTGAAAATAAAAATTAAAATGAAAACAAAAAATTATTCCAATTAAATTAATAATATGAATTTTTTACCGTATTATGAAAATTAATAATTAACATTAAAATAAAATTAAAATTTAAAATTACAATTACAATTACAATTACAAATTATTTAAAATAAAAATTTAAAATTAAAATAAAAAATTAACTGGAAAATTAATTTTAAAATAAAAAACTTTTTTAAATTAAAATTATAACTAAAATGAAATTAAAACTAAAAGTTAAAATTATAATTAACTAATTAAATTGAAAATAAAAATAAAAATAAAAAAATTATTCAAATTAAATTAATAATATGAATTTTTTAGGGTATTATGAAAATTAATAATTAACATTAAAATTACAATTACAAATTATTTAAAATAAAAAGTTAAAATTAGAATTAAAAAATTAAACGAAAAATTAATTTTAAAATAAAAAACTTCTTCAAATTAAAATTATAACTAGAAGAAAATTTAAATTTAAAATAAATTAAAAATTAAAAATAATTTAAAAAATTAAAAATTAGAATTAAAAAATTAATTTTAAAATTAATTTTAAAACAATAAATTTCTTTACATTAAAATTATAATTAAAATGAAAATTTAAATTTAAAATACAATTAAAATAAAAATAAAAAGACAAAATTAGAATTACAAAATTAATTTTCAAATTAATTTTAAAGTAACAAATTTATTAAAATTATAATTTCAATTTCAATTTAAATTTAAAATAAAAAATTAAAATTTAATTTCAAATAAAGAGTTAAAATTAAAATTAAAAATTAATCTTAGAATAACAAATTTAATTAGAAAAAAATATTTAATTAAAAATTCTAAACATTTAATGATTTAAATTAATTTAGAAAATTAAAAAAAGGCCGAAAATCGACTGTTAACAGCCGGTTTAACAGCCAGCCAACAGCCGACTGTCTGGTTGTCCGACTATCAACAGCCAACTCCTTCATCTCGTTGTAGCCCACACATCATCTATACTCAAATCTAGCCTAAATCATGCCTCTCACACCATAAAAATAATATTCCAACCATTAATTTAATTAAAACTCAACAAAGCCCAATAATCTAATTATAACTCCACAAAAACTGACATTTACAATATAGGATATAGCCGGCAATCGAAAGTTATTTGAGCACAAGACCCTGCACCTCCTCCTCCATTGACAATATCAAATGAGTTATTACTTCAAGCTGACCTATTGACATTTTAAAAAAATAAAACCATATCATTCCGCACATGAGTGTCGTCGAAGAAAGTCGATAATTGTTTCCCTGTAGGACATCCTCTGCTCAAGATACTCGCCAATGGTGAATACGAGGACAGCGTGTCTCCCCTCGCCAAGCAAAGTGGGTACCCAATATGGGAATGATCTCATACGCCCATATCTGTAGGCGTCGTACTGACGCATGGGCCCCTTGCGGACTGTTAACAGCCAGCCGACAGCCGACTGTCTGGCTGTCCGACTATCAACAGCCAACTCCTTCATCTCGCCGGAGCCCACACATCATCTATACCCAAATCTAGCCTAAATCATGCCTCTCACACCATAAAAATAATATTCCAACCATTAATCTAATTAAAACTCAACAAAGCCCAATAATCTAATTATAACTCCACAAAAACTGACATTTACAATAGGATATAGCCGGCAATCGAAAGTTATTTCACGCACAAGGCCCTGCATCTCCTCCTCTATTGACAATATCAAATGAGTTATTACTTCAAGCTGACCTATTGACATTTTAAAAAAATAAAAACATATCATTCCGCACATGAGGGTTGTCGAAGAAAGTCGATAATTGTTTCCCTGTAGGACATCCTCTGCTCAAGATACTCACCAATGGTGCATACAAGGACAGCGTGTCTCCCCTCGCCAAGCAAAGTGGGTACCCAGTATGGGAATGATCTCATACGCCCATATCTGCAGGCGTCGTACTGACGCATGGGCCCCTTGCGGTCTGGTGAAGATGTAGACGGTGTTCTCGAAATATTGGCGGCCCCATGGATAGTTGTTGAAGCGATCTATGTCGTCGACGATATCCAAGTGGAAGAGCTCAATCGCAATTTTCTTGTGGTGACACCGCATTTCTACCAACTGCCTCATTACCCGTAATCTTCAATCCAAAAGGGCAAACTTGAACATGGAAAAACTGTCAAAGTTACTGTTCTACATAACTTTCCACAGCATCTGCCTCAGCTGCATCCAGATGATAATCCATCTCGCAAAAATTGAAACAGAATTAAGTAAACCAAATCTTTACTACGATATCGCAAGTATTCATGAAACTTTTTCCCTCTTACCAAATATTAATAATTTAAATTTAAAATAATAGTTAAAATAAAAAACTAAAAGTTAAAATTATAATTAACTAATTAAATTCAAAACAAAACATTATTCAAATTAAATTAATAATATGAATTTTTTACCGTATTATGAAAATTAATAATTAACATTAAAATTAAATTAAAAATTAAAATTAAAATTAAAATTACAAATACAATTACAAATTATTCAAAATAAAAATTTAAAATTGGAATTAAAAAATTAACTGGAAAATTAATTTTAAAATAAAAAACTTTTTTAAATTAAAATTATAACTAAAATGAAATTAAAACTAAAAGTTAAAATTATAATTAACTAATTAAATTGAAAATTAAAATAAAAATAAAAAATTATTCAAATTAAATTAATAATATGAATTTTTTACCGTATTATGAAAATTAATAATTAACATTAAAATTACAATTACAAATTATTTAAAAAAAATTAAAATTAGAATTAAAAAATTAAACGAAAAATTAATTTTAAAATAAAAAACTTCTTCAAATTAAAATTATAACTAGAAGAAAATTTAAATTTAAAATATATTAAAAATTAAAAATAATTTAAAAAATTAAAAAATTAGAATTAAAAAATTAATTGTAAAATTAATTTTAAAACAATAAATTTCTTTAAATTAAAATTATAATTAAAATGAAAATTTAAATTTAAAATACAATTAAAAATAAAAATAAAAATAAAAAGATAAAATTAGAATTACAAAAATTAATTTTCAAATTAATTTTAAAGTAACAAATTTATTAAAATTATAATTTCAATTTAAATTTAAATTTAAAATAAAAAATTAAAATTTAGTTTCAAATAAAGAGTTAAAATTAGAATTAGAAAAATAATCATAGAATAACAAATTTAATTCGAAAAAATTTATTTAATTAAAAATTCTAAACATTTAATGATTTAAATTAATTTAGAAAATTAAAAAAAGGCCGAAAATCGACTGTAAGCAGCCGGTTTAATAGCCAGCCGACAGTCGACTGTCTGGCTGTCCGACTATCAACAGCCAACTCCTTCATATCGTCGGAGCCCACACATCATCCATACCTAAATCTAGCCTAAATCATGCTTCTCACACCATAAAAATAATATTCCTACCATTAATCTAATTAAAACTCAACAAAGCCCAATAATCTAATTATAACTCTACAAAAAACTGACATTTACAATAGGATATAGTCGGCAATCGAAAGTTATTTCACGCACAAGACCCTGCACCTCCTCCTCCATCGACCATATCAAATGAGTTATTACTTCAAGCTGACCTATTGACATTTTAAAAAAATAAAACCATATCATTCCGCACATGAGGGTCGTCGAAAAAAGTCGATAATTGTTTCCCTGTAGTCCTCTGCTCAAGATACTCGCCAATGGTGTATACGAGGACAGCGTGTCTCCCCTCGCCACGAAAAGAGGGTACCCAATATGGGAATGATCTCATACGCCCATATCTGCAACACATAAATTAGTATATACAAATTCAATAAAAAATATATTTTAACATTGATTGCGTTAATCATTTACTTGCAGAACCAAGGGGAATCTGTAGGCGTCGTACTGCCGCACGGGCCCCTTGCGGTGTGGTGAAGATGTAGATACTGTTCTCGAAATATCGGCGGCCCCATGGATAACTAGTTGAAGCGATCTATGTTGTCGACGATATCCAGGTGGAATCTTCAATCTAGAAGGGCAAACTTGAACATGGAAAAGCTGTCAAAGTTACTGTTCTTGTAACTTTCAACAGCATCTGCCTCAACTGCATCCAGATGATAATCCATCTCGCAAAAATTGAAACAGAATTAATAAAAAACAGAATTAAGCGAACCAAATCTTAACTACTATATCGCAAGCATTCATGAAACTTTTTCCCTCTTACCAAAAATTAATAATTGAAATTTAAAATAATAGTTAAAATAAAAAACTAAAATTAAGATGAAAATATAAAATTATTCAAATTAAATAGAGTTTTAAACCCAATTACCAAAAAGTAATAATTAAAATGAAATTGAAACTGAAAATTGAAATTAAAACAAAAAGTTAAAATTATAATTAACTAATTAAATTGAAAATAAAAATTAAAATGAAAACAAAAAATTATTCAAATTAAATTAATAATATGAATTTTTTACCGTATTATGAAAATTAATAATTAACATTAAAATAAAATTAAAAATTAAAATTAAAATTACAATTACAATTACAATTACAAATTATTTAAGATAAAAATTTAAAATTAGAATTAAAAAATTAACTGGAAAATTAATTTTAAAATAAAAAACTTTTTATATCAAAATTATAACAAAAATGAAATTAAAACTAAAAGTTAAAATTATAATTAACTAATTCAATTGAAAATTAAAATTAAAATTAAAATTAAAATTAAAATTATTCAAATTAAATTAATAATATGAATTTTTTCCCTTATTATGAAAATTAATAATTAACATTAAAATTACATTTACAAATTATTTAAAATAAAAAGTCAAAATTAGAATTAAAAAATTAACCGAAAAATTAATTTTAAAACAAAAAACTTCTTCAAATTAAAATTATAACTAGAAGAAAATTTAAATTTAAAATAAATTAAAAATTTAAAATAATTTAAAAAAATTAAAAATTAGAATTAAAAAATTAATTTTAAAACAATAAATTTCTTTAAATTAAATTATAATTAAAATGAAAATTTAAATTTAAATTTAAATTTAAAATACAATTAAAAATTAAAATAAAAATAAAAAGATAAATTTAGAATTACAAAATTAATTTAAATTTAAATTTAAAATAAAAAAATTAAAATTTAATTTCAAATAAAGAGTTAAAATTAGAATTAAAAAATTAATCTTAAAATAACAAATTTAATTAGAAAAAAATTATTTAATTAAAAATTCTAAACATTTAATGATTTAAATTAATTTAGAAAATTAAAAAAAGGCCGAAAATCGACTGTTAACAGTTGGTTTAACAGCCAGCCGACAGCCGACTGTCTGGCTGTCAACAGCCAACTCCTTCATCTCGCCGGAGCCCACACATCATCTATACTCAAATCTAGCCTAAATCATGCTTCTCACACCATAAAAATAATATTCCAACCATTAATCTAATTAAAACTCAACAAAGCCCAATAATCTAATTATAACTCCACAAAAACTGACATTTACAATAGGATATAGTCGGCAATCGAAAGTTATTTCATGCACAAGACCCTGCACCTCCTCCTCCATCGACAATATCAAATGAGTTATTATTTCAAACTGACCTATTGACATTTTAAAAAAATAAAACCATATCATTCCGCACATGAGGGTCGTCGAAAAAAGTCGATAATTGTTTCCCTGTAGGACATCCTCTGCTCAAGATACTCGCCAATGGTGCATACGAGGACAGCGTCTCTCCTCGCCACGCAAAGTGGGTACCCAATATGGGAATGATCTCATACGCCCATACTTGCAACACATAAATTAGTATATACAAATTCAATAAAAAATATATTTTAACATTGATTGCGTTAATCATTTACTTGCTCAAGGGGAATCTGTAGGCGTCGTACTTACGCACGGGCCTCTTGGGCTTCAAGTGCGGTCTGCTAGCTGCCTCATTGCCCGTAATCTTCTATCAAAAAGGGCAAACTTGAACATGGAAAAGCTGTCAAAGTTACTATTCTACATAACTTTCCACGGCATCTGCCTCAGCTGCATCCATCTTATAATCCATCTCGCAAAAATTGAAACATAATTAATAAAAAACATAATTAAGCGAACCAAATCTTAACTACTATATCGCAAGCATTCATGAAACTTTTTCCCTCTTACCAAAAATTAATAATTAAAATTTAAAATAATATTTAAAATAAAAAACTAAAATTAAGATGAAAATATAAAATTATTCAAATTAAATAGAGTTTTAAACCCTATTACCAAAAAGTAATAATTAAAATGAAATTGAAATTGAAAATTGAAAATTGAAATTAAAACTAAAAGTTAAAATTATAATTAACTAATTAAATTGAAAATTAAAATTAAAATGAAAACAAATTAAATTAATAATATGAATTTTTTACCGGATTATGAAAATTAATAATTAACATTGAAATAAAATTAAAAATTAAAATTAAAATTACAATTACAATTACAATTACAATTACAATTACAATTACAATTACAAATTATTTAAAATAAAAATTTAAAATTAGAATTAAAAAATTAACTGGAAAATTAATTTTAAAATAAAAAACTTTTTTAAATTAAAATTATAACTAAAATGAAATTAAAACTAAAAGTTAAAATTATAATTAACTAATTAAATTGAAAATAAAAATAAAAATAAAAAATTATTCAAATTAAATTAATAATATGAATTTTTTACCGTATTATGAAAATTAATAATTAACATTAAAATTAAAATTACAATTACAAATTATTTAAAATAAAAATTTAAAATTAGAATTAAAAAATTAACCGAAAAATTAATTTTAAAATAAAAAACTTCTTTAAATTAAAATTATAACTAGAAGAAAATTTAAATTTAAAATAAATTAAAAATTAAAAATAAATTAAAAAATTAAAAATTAGAATTAAAAAATTAATTTTAAAATAATAAATTTCTTTAAATTAAAATTAAAATGAAAATGAAAATTTAAATTTAAAATACAATTAAGAATTAAAATAAAAATAAAAAGATAAAATTAGAATTACAAAATTAATTTGAAAATTAATTTTAAAGTAACAAATTTATTAAAATTATAATTTAAATTTAAATTAAAAATTAAAATAAAAAAATTAAAATTTAATTTCAAATAAAGAGTTTTAATTAGAATTAAAAAATTTAATCTTAGAATAAAAAAATTGATTAGAAAAAAATTATTTAATTAAAAATTCTAAACATTTAATGATTTAAATTAATTTAGAAATTGAAAAAAAAGGCCGAAAATCGACTGTTAACAACCGATTTAACAGTCGACAGCCGACTGTCTGGCTGTCCGACTATCTCAACAGCCAACTCCATCTCACCGGAGCCCACACATCATCTATACTCAAATCTAGCCTAAATCATGCCTCTCACACAATAAAAATAATATTCCAACCATTAATCTAATTAAAACTCAACAAAGCCCAATAATCTAATTATAACTCCACAAAAACTGACATTTATAGCCGGCGATCGAAAGTTCGACGGTAAGGAAGATGTCTGGACAGCCGACTGTCAATGAAAGTGAAAATTTCTAACTCCAAATTCTAACTTCGAGAAAAAGTGAAGGAGGATGGAGGGGTATTTTTTTTAAATCAATCAAAGACTAAAAGGGAAACAAGGTCGTCAACCGACCATTTTCACTAATTTCCTCCAATGCGTACCTAGATTTGCCAGATTCCATGGGTGTTTCTCGAACCTTCAATGTGGCAGATTTGTATAAGCCTTTGTATCCAAATTATAACTCGGGGTCGAGTTCCATAAAGATGACAAGCCTTTGTATCCAAATTATAACTCAGGATCGAGTTCTTCGAAGGTGGAAGGGACTGATGTATATTAAACAATACTCACCGCTATGCCATGTACGATGAATTTCAGTCATTCGAGTTCTTTTGGGACTCAAAAACTGATTTTTAAAGTTTTGGTGCTATTTTTGTCAATTCGTTTTTTTTTTTTTTTTGCAATTCTAGTTTGTTTAGACTTTGTTTTCGTTACTTTTAGTTGTTTTAAACTATGTTTCCATGTTGTAATACACTTGCTCGACTCGGTCATCTAAAGAATTATGCTTGAAAAAGGTCAAGTCTCTTTAGGCTCTAATAGATTGTGGGCCCTTAGATTGAATTATTTGTTCTCAAACAAGATATTGAATTAGTTATTCTTAAAAAAGATTGACATTATTGGTTTGGATAAAAAAAAGGATTTGTTCTAAAAAAAGGTCGACTCAAACAACCCTCGAAAAAAACACACTTGAGACTTATTGGTCAACCTTTTACAAATCATGCGGATTAGCTATGCTAGCATGAAGTAGACTTGCTTGGGCTCGCGCAGTCCTTAGATGGAATTGTGCTCAAATGAAGTCAACTCAAACATGAAGGGAATTATGCTCGAAAGAGATCAAAACTCGCTCAGTTTTGACTTGGTCTTAGGATAAAGTATATTCAAACGGGGTTGAAATTCACTTGGGGTCGACTCGCTCCTTGCTTTATGTTCAAACGAATACATACTTGTCAAATGTGATTAGATGAATACAAATTGCAAATGAAATAAAGAATATAAATTGCTTTAGGAGGAATGCTAGTTGAATCTATTTAGAAGATATTAGATTTAATAATCTATGAAATCAAATGAGAAAGAAAGAAATTATGAGTTGTGAGGGAAAACAGAATTTAAATAAAGAAAATGAATTCATCAAAAACACAAACCTAGCAATGGTAAAAAGAAAAATCGCTCCAATAAGAAAGATTTGTTTGATGTCAAATAATAGCAATTTTAGAAGAAATTAAGTTGTGTATGTAGCTCATATAGGGTGGAAGATAGGTTTACTGAATCAAATAGGTTGGTGTTGGAGCGGAGCGAAGCGAAGCGAGGGAAGCGTGGCGTACCGAATGAAATGGAGCAGATGCGACATCGATTAGGGGTGCAGTATAGGGGGTATTATCTTATGTCTTAAAGTCTTGTATGAGTTTGAGCTAAAAAAGCCTACTTCAAGGCACATCGCCGAACCACGAAAATAACCAGGTTCAGATGACGAGTTCTTCGATTGCAAAATTCTATGTGATGAACTTTGACGGATCTGGAAATTTCGAATAATGGCAAAAAATGGTGAAGGATATGTCAGGGATGGTGAAGGCACTATCTGGGAAGTTTCTGACGAATGTTTGGCAAAAATTGGGTCAAAGTCATTATATGTTAAAGTCTCTCATGAACAAGTAGCATACGAAGCAGCGACTGTGGGAGCTCAAGATGTTGAAGGGTACAGATCTGAACACCAATGTATTCAATCAAATTATTAGTGTTTTGCTACAACTTGAAATTAAGTTTGATGATGAAGACCAATGATATTGTTGTGCTCTTCTTCTTCGTAGGACCACCTGGTGACTACGTTGACGTAGGGTAAAGAGACTCTCGAATTGGAGGAAGTTCATAGGGTGAAGGGTTGATCGTGAATATTGTGGGAGAAGGAAGGACAAAGGTTGTTCTTACAAAGGGTGTTAGAGATCAAAATTTAGGAATTAAAATAAGAAAAAAAGCCAAGTACTACAAATGCCTCCACAGATGGGGCCACTTTAAGAAAGACTGTCAGCAGTGTGATGAAATGAAAAGCGGTGGGTCCTCAAACTCAGCTACTATTGCAAAAGAAGACTCGGATTCTAGAGATAAAAACATTTATCACTCTGCAGATAATTCTTATAGTACATAATTGTTGGATTCTTGATTCAGCCAGTTCATATCACATGTATCCTCATCGGAATCGACTCGTTTCATATCTAATGGGTAAAGATGCATCATGTAAAGTCGTTGAAATGAGGATGTTAGGCAAGTAATAGAGTTAAGAAAGAACCTAATTTCTTTCTATAGCATATTGGATTGGGACATATAGGAAAACATTTGAGCTTTACAAGAGTAATTTGTTGAAGAGGGTAAAATGGGGGTAATTTGTTCTAATGGGTAAGATGCATCACGTATGGTCATTGAAATGAGGATGTTAGGCATGTAACAGAGTACAGTTGGAGATGTGAAAGCACAAGACGGTGGGCATTCTTGATTACGTGCTCTCTGATATTAAATTACTTTCATCGATGACTTCTCTAGAGTAAATTGAGTTACTACATAATAATGATACTTAAAATTTGGTGGAGCTTCCAGAGGAGAGAGAAACCAATAAAGTGCACGTAAAGTGTATGCAAGTGGGTGTACCGAAAAAAAGAAGCAATGTGGAAACTGCTTTCCTTAATGATGTGAAGACAACTTTCCTTAGTGATGATTTGGAGGAACAGATAGCAGCCAGAGGGTTCTTGAAACCCAGAACAGAGAATCTTGTATGCAAACTAAAGAGTGTACAGAGAATCTTGTGTGTAGACTAAAGAGTTCGAGGTTGGTTCATATATTTTCTTGATGTTGTATGTGGATGACATGCTAATTTCTGCCAAGAACATGAATGAGGTAGACAGATTGAAATCTTTGTTAGATAGTAAGTTTGATATGAAAGATTCTTGGCATAGAGATCAAGTTTCGAGCCCTATAAAATAAAATGAAAATTCGAAAGGAGTAGATTATTTTAGTTTAGGGATAGGTAGATGCAGATTATGCAGGCGACCTGAATGATAGAATGTCCCATACAAGTTATATTTTCACACTTGCAAGTGCGAAGCCAATCAAAATGGAAACGCTCTACTTGATTAACTTCGCCAAGGTGAAGAGATTGTTGTGGAACACAAATTTACTGGATCAAATGGGCTGACGTCGAAGTGGAGCAACAGAGAGTATAGTGCGCTAAATAGTTTGGACCTTAAAGTCTTATATGGATTCGGGCTAGGATTAATATAAATAATAATGTTGTTATCTTTGCTTCCCTCTTGTGGACGTAGGCACATCACCGAATCACGTACTACATAAATATTTTTTGTTAATTTCTATCTTTCATCTCTCTATTATTGCGCATAAAATTCAACATTATTGAAAAATAATAACATTAGTAGTATAAAATAATAACATTAGTAGTATATTACTTATCTCCTTTCTACCAAGTATTACAGAACTAATTTCCATAGCTCTTTAGAATTTTCTGAAAGTGTTTTGCGATTACTTCTTGGAGCAACTGCTTGTATGAATTGGAACATCTTATTTGGATTGTAACCAAATCTCATGATAATTAATATATATGCATTATAACACATCCCGCCTTTATGAACTAGTAAATAACATTATTAGTAAATTATGAAAGCAACTGATGACTTTCAGAGATTTCTGTTTTACCAGACTGATTTTGCAACTGTCCAACTGTCTCCATAACTCTTCAGAATTTTCTGAAAGTGTTCTGCGATTACTTCTTGGGGCAACCATTTATGAATTGGAACATTGAAATTATTATTTTTTATTTTTTGCTGAAAAAGAAAGTAGAGTACCACTTCGCAAGTAGCATTATAACAAATCCAGCCAAATGTATACCAAATTGATGCTAAGAGATAAAATAGAAGATAGGGAACACAAAATGTAATACGGAGCATTGTCAACCAATAGCATTGGAGCACACAGGAATACCACCTTATATGTGAGGAAATTAAACCAAAGACTGAAGAAGTCAATATCGACTTCGTTTAAACTTAATTTCTATGGAAAGGTGATGTTGAGCCCAAATCTCGACCTCGTCAAAGAATATTTCATCTTATTGAGGCCAAAGCGAATCTCAACTTAGTTCAAGCATATTCTTGCTAAGGGCAAGCATATTCTCAACTTAGTTCGAGCATATTCTTGTTAAGGCCAAGTTGTACCCTCTCACTACTCTGGATCACATTCAAGTACAAACCTAAAGCCGAGAGTCATCAAGGTTCGAGCAACACTTATCCCAAGTGAGTGTCAACGACTCTCGACCTTGTTTGTGCATATTTCTTCCTAAGGCTGAATGGAGCACAAGCAAATCTTGAATGCCATTTAAGTATAATCCTTCCCAAGGACCGAAAATCAAGCTCAAGGAGTCTCGACCTTTTTTGAGCCCAAGCAGGTTTCAATCTCATTGAAGCTTCCTCAAGGGCCAAACCTTAGTATTTTAGGAATCCCAGCCAAATTTAAGTACGAGGCATGCTTACCCATTTATTTGATTATATTATTAACCAATGAGAGTTAGAAAATGCTTTGATTATGAAAGAAATTACCAAGTTAGAGAAAACTGAAATAAAAACAAATTAAAATGTATAGGAGACAAACCTTGACATAGGTGCAAAGAGAAGTTGCTTCAAGTTTGACGACATTTTTGGTGTTGCTACTTTCTATAGAACTCTAATTGAGCTCTTGAACGCGTAAGGTCCCAAAAAAATTGAAGCATGAAATGACATATTTGGCTTCAAGTAAGTGTACTCGTCTAGCAACAAGATTCACATAGATATGAAAAGATTAGAGATTACATACCTAATCATTCCAATGTGTTACAATTCCCATCGCGCACAAGGAATTCTTTATGAGCACCAAAAGCATATAAACGCATACATTCCCTAGAAGGTTAGTATCGACACATATATAAGTATCAAAACAGAAATTTTAAATCTTGATGCTTCAATCAGGATCGTGCCAGTATAAATAATATTTATGCATCAGAAATGTTAACCTTGCTTGTTGCCAGTGGCCCTCCAAAGAATAATCTAATTCATATGATTAATTCCTCTTTAACAGGTTTACAGATTTTCTCGCTTCGAAAATAAAAATATGAAAGTCAACATCTTAAAAGAACTATGAGATAACAAATATTGTAGTAGAAAAAAAATATCCCATCTTAAAAGAACTATGAGATAACAAATATTATAGTAGGAAAAATATCCAAGCTTTATGTTTTCAAGCAGCTGTAAATTGTAGAATTGTATTCGATAGAAAGTAATAGTACGTAGTAGCAATAAAATTAGAAGAGCAAATCAACCTCTGATTGAGGGAGTTTAGTGCACAGAGCAAAAGTGAAATCAATGAACTCTTAAGAAATATTCACATACTAGATTATTGACAATGAAAATCGAGGGAAGTAGTATAATATAGAACCAGAAAACCATGAAAACTAAGATAATCTTCCATGTGCACCTTGGCTGTTGAGTTTGGACTTCTCAGTATCATCTGAATCATGACAAGATAGAGTAGCCGCTTGTGATTAAACCTGTCCAGAAATATACAAATTCGGGTGCTGCTGTGTGAACAATGCTGAAAGTTATATCAGAAACTAGACTAGGAAAAAAGCCCTTCTCAATGCCACTGACACTTGAAGCTAATCATCAGTTGGTACAAACAAAACCCAAAAAGTATCCTTCTAGATTCATCCCATCAAAGAATTTAATCAGAAACATGAAATTACCCAAAAAGAACTCACAAAACCATAAAAAAAAATGAAAAATAAATAAAAAATAAAAAAACCTCAAAAGGCATAATTGATGAATTAACCATACATAAAACGGAAATGCGTAATGGTCGAAGCTCGTGCAATAAAAGCACAACCAAAATCACAAACCAAATTTCAAAATTACGGAGATAACTACAATCAAATTTGGAAAAACAAAGAGAACATTCTCCCTCACTCTAAGAACATAATTTCTAAAATAATCATACATAATAAACTGAAAAAGGAACCACAAATTACTTTAAAAATTCAACCGACAAAATTCACATAAACAAATCTAGTGAAACCCAAGATTGATCATCCAAAGAACAAGAAAACTAAAGATCCGTCAATATTAATCCAAATGTACTAAAAAGAAGGTAATCATAAAGGCACAGGAACATACATAAAATGAAAAAAGGGACCATAAACCAAACACCAGAAGCACAAATTACATTAAAAATTCAACTCAAGGAATTCACATAAACAAATCCAGTGAAACCCAAAATTGATCATCCAAAGAACAAGATAGACTAAAAGATCCTTCAATATTCATCCAAATGTACCAAAAAGAATGTAATCATAAAGACACAAGAATTACATACATGAAGAGAATATTATCTTGATAAGAAACATAATTGTTGAAATAAGCATGCATAAAATAAAAAGAGAACCCATACCTTATCAATTATCCTTATTCAATCCATACACAAAAAGCACAAATTCTATTAAAGATTCAACAAAATCCACAAAGAATTTAGATAAATAAATCTAGCAAACCAAAAATTGAACCCAAGAAAAATCCTTCAATATTCAAGCCATTGTACCAAAATAGAATGTGTAAAGAATAAAAATTAAAGAAAAAGGAGAACATTATACACTCAAAATACAATTGCTGAAGTAACCGTACATAAAATGAAAAGAGAACCCAAAACTCATCAATATTCAAACCAAACAAAAATTCCATCAATGAATTCAGCCCACATATAAATTCACCCGATAATTGCAAATACAGTAAAGGACAAATCCTTCAAGATCCATCCAAATGAACCAAACAACGCAGTTACAAAGAGGAATTACACAAACAACAGAGAACAATATCATTCAAGGTACACTCAATTGCTGAAATAGCCATAAATTGAATGAAAGTAAACACCAAACATATTAAAGATCTAGCGAAAACCCAAATTTTTTTTACAGAAATAATTATAGTGCGAACCAAAAATGATCATCAATTCAACCGAGAAAATGAAAGTAAACACCAAACATATTAAAGATCCAGCGAAAACCCAAAATTTTTTTACAGAAATAATTATAGTGCGATCCAAAAATGATCATCAATTCAACCGAGGATATATCTTACTAAATTCATCCAAATGATCTAACAAAGAACATTGCAAAGAAAAAGAAATTACAGAAACAAGATAGAACACAAATTTGAACCCCAAAACTTAGAGATTCGATGAAAATCCTCAGAGAATACAAAAAACAGAATCAGCTGAAAGTCTACACAATTTATCGTGAAAATATGACTGACCTAATTTTCTTGAAAAGAATCTTATTATTACTTACTTCTCGATTTCTCTGGAATAGAACTGATAGCCATCCTCAAAAATCCTTGTCTAGTTCTCGATAGAATAACCATGAGGCAACCGTCAAAATTGCAAAACGAACCATACATAAAATGAAAAGCCTCAGAAAATTCTCCAAAAGAAATCCAGTGAAGCCCAAAATGATCATCCGTTCGACCAAAGAAGAATGCCCTGAATTGAAACTATCCATTAGATTCATTACATGTATGAATAAAAAACATTATAATCATATAGCCAAAGAAATTATAGAAATAGTCGTACAAAAGTGACTATCTGTTTTCTTGTTAATTTTCTAATTCTTATAGTAATTGAATCCAGATTCAAAAATACTTGCCCAGATCCTCTTGTGAGAGAAACCCCAAAACTCATCGCCTCTCTCTGAAGAACAATGGAATAGGTCCTTTAAAACGGTCATATTTTTATTTTCATCAATATCATATTCCACCGTTGGATTAAGCATAAATAAACGGTTAAGATTTTGGAGCGTGCCAGTTGTAAATTAGCCCATTGCAAACTTTTACCGTTAGAATTAGCTCTATTGTTTCGAAAATACAAATTTCAGCTAATTTCGTTCTTTTTTTTCTTTTTTTTCCTTTTTTTTCTTTTCACTTTTTTGCGCCATTATAATATATATATATATATATATATATATATATGTTGTTGAATTTCTTTTTATTTTGTCTTGTCCTTAAAAATAAGTCATGTTATTAAAAACAAAAAAAAACTACAACTAGAGCTTAAAAGATATAAACCGTGAATATTTATAATTGAAAAACATAATGGTATTGTACTTCAGCCACTCAAATTGAAAGATTTTTTTTTTTAAGCTAAAAATCACGAATTTAGCTATGTCAAATATCATTCTCTACACCCAAACCCATAAAAGAGCTACCGTTTTATCTCGTTTTCATATCATTCCTCAAGTTGTGCATACAATGCATGTCATAGATTATCAATATAGAAATGGAGAAATATTTGAAACAACATTAAATTAATGGAACGGAATTGATGAATTGAAATAGACACAATTTATTTTTATTTTTTTTAAAAACATGGACTAGTTCATAGAACACTGAAAATATAGAGTATAAGGATGATAATGACTTCAACTTGCTTACGTAGGAAATGCTTTTACTGATTTGCGCAAATTCACTTATATATCCATCAATTGAAGGAAAAGAATTTTAATAGAGACGTGACTGTTATTTACATTGCTGCTATCCTTGTCCATATTTTTCATTGCTTAATATAAGATTATGTGCCCTTCTCATAATTTTCCTGTGTTTATAGAGCGGAGAGGTTTCTCGTAAAAGTGAGGTTGTCCGACTCTTCTGCTGCTCGATTATTCATTGAACACTTGATCGTCAAATTACCTAATCAAGAGGTCTTGTACATTCTTATTGTTATCTTGTAGTGTAATTCAAAAATAACAAAAAATTGGAAGAATTTTAAAGAGGCACGGAAGTTTAGCTTGATAAAAACTATCGGCTAGTCCGTATCCTTCGGGGTGTGAGATCTAAGTTTGTCCAGTTCCTGCGGCATGGAGATGCCAAGTGATGCTACTGTCTGTAACTTCTGTATGTTGATCGTTAATGTAAATATAGGAAATTACGTTCAAATGGATTCAATTTTCAAAAAACGGATTCAAGAGGCCCGCTAGTGAGTCTTTTGGGTATGGATGTGGATTTAGAGGATTTTGAGGACGTGGGGTCGTGAGGAACTGCTACGCATTTGCATTCGCTGGTTCAGATGAATAAAGATATGGTGAGAATTGGTGGTAGCAGATTGAGTAGAAGTAGTTTGGATGGGAATCAACACCATAATGGTAAGGAGAAGGAGAGGGAGGCAGAGTCGATGGAGGTGAAGTCGAAGCTTAAGGTGAATTGCACTACTGCTTTGTGGATATTAGCTATAGGGAGTTTATTGAATAGTAAGAAGATTAGGGAGACTAAGGCCTTGCTTGTTTTGGCAAAGATTATCGAGAAGAGAATGGGAAATTTCAGATCAATTGTTTTCTGGTGGTGATGGAATTGGCTGCAGTTGCCGAGTCTCATGCTGATATTAAGCATTTGGCTTTTATGCCAAATTCAGTGGCTGCAAAAGCCGTTTGGGTCAACTTTTGAGGGTGATAAATGAGAAGAATGTGGCGTTGGTGATTCCAGCTAAGGAAACACTTATAATCGAGTCTTTGGTTACTCGTTGGAGATAGGAATCCTGATGTGGTTGCCGAAACAGCTAAAGCTTTGGGAAAGTTGGTTCCTGATGATAATTTCAATGAAAAGGAACATTCTGAGGCCATTGTTGAGTTAAATGGGGTGCAAAAACTCATGAATTTGTTGAGGACTGGTGATCGAGGCCAGTTGCATTTGCAGGACCTTGTTTTGCTGTGTAACCTTACATTAATGTTGGTAACAGCAAGGCTCTAGAACAAGAAAGAACGTTTAGTGTTCTTGAAGGAGTGGCTCGACGTAATGCAGCATCCTGATTTGAAAGAGTTGTTTTCTAAGGCAATACACCAACTTACACTAGACCAGATTGGAGCTTATGCACATATAAAGGATTAGGCACTGCAATGGCTCATCTTGCAACTGAGTGAATGGTAGAGGCTTTAGTACCGTAAAAGTAACAAACTTTGGACCATGAATTTGATAGTATGTAATACTTGTGATACACTAAAGTGATAGGAAAGTTTTCAAGTTAATGTATTACTGAAGTTACATGAGATCATTGCTATCTATACTCAATGGAACAATTTCGGCCATAAATTAAACCATTTCACTCTTTCAAAAGTGTATACAAACATTATTTTTTTCAAACTCTCAGAACAACACAATCAGCAAAATGCAATATCATCTTGTATAACAAAAATAAACAAGAACCATGATTTTTAACTGAAATCACTGTGTATTTGTATGTATTTGTGGAGCGTAAAAAAATAATTTACAGTTTACTTCCGTTGAAAACATCTAGGTTTAAATTATGTGAATCAATTCTTGGGATATTGCTGTCAATGGCTAGTTACTGAAATCTTTTGAATTCTTGAATATATAGCTGCTTGTGCCTTCTTGCCATGAACTTGAATTCTCTTCATCTTTTAGCTGGAATTGAAACATTGAACCGAATTTCTTGTCGAAATCCCACAAAGATGTTTCAGGACTTGTCATCATATTGTTCGCCTGAATCGCGGTATGGCTGTTCACATTTGAACTATGACTTGAACTCAGATAAGAACATATTCTTGAAGTTGAACTATCAGAAAGATGTGCATCCATGAAATTCCCAGGATTGAAATTCGCTAAATCTGGCATTGAGTTGAACCCATAATTAGAATTCGAATTAGGATTTCCCGCAATCTGATTATTCTGATGATCATGATCAGTTACAAAATTTGAATGGTATCCAATAGGATCAGAACTTTCTTGAAACTCAGACAAGAACAGAGGATCATATTCTTTTTGTTCACTGTTATAGCAAATTACGTTGTTTGGACAAAATTCTTGTCCTATTTCATCTGAATTTGCCAAATTTGGAAGCCCGTTTGGCTGTAGAATCAGATCTCGGGATTCAGGTAACGGTTTATGAGTATTAGGATCAATGCCTTGCTTTACCAGCTTCTTCTTCAGAGATGAATTCCAAAAGTTCTTTATCTCATTGTCTGTTCTTCCCGGCAAGTGTGCTGAAATTTGAGCCCACCTGTAAAAGCACAAATATCCAATAATCGTTTTACTCCACCTATTTTTTCATAGTCGATACAGCCAGACTAGAGACAAAGGGTTGCATCATGAATATTAATACACATTTTTTCGGCCATCCCAAACTGGAAAAGTCGTTAGAGAGCCTAAGTGAAGAAGGATTTCATTGTGAATCTTAATACACATTTCGCTGGGCGTCCAGAATGAGCGACACTGCATCGAATAAATCAAATCGAGTGGCAAAAAATGAAAGAGGAATAAACCTGTTGCCAAGTGTTTCATGGAGACTAATGATCATATCCTCTTCTTCTTGTGAAAACATTCCTCTCTTAAGATCAGGCCTCAAATAATTAATCCATCTTAATCTGCAACTCTTACCACACCTCTGTAAACCTGAAAATATAAGAAACCCACAATCTTATTCATTCCCAGTTCTTAATTTTCATTTAAACAAAAATCAGGCAAAAAAAAAAAGTAGAATGTGGACTTTCTTATCAGAATTCGACCCTTTCTTTTAGAGTTAAATCACTACTTTTTTAATACTAGATCTCACGCTTTCACTAAAGATTTGTCTACCAAAAGGCACATAGAAATCCAAGAAGGTCAATAAGTCTCGAAGGTTTAGACCAATCGCAGTGCATCACGAAGTTGCCCACTGCCAATTGATAGCGAGCTATTACATAAGTATTAGGACTCGGCTCCCGAACTGTACAAGAACTGCCCCGTACGGCCAAAATTGTTGGAAAGGTAAGAGTCCAAATTACACGGAAAAAATATATATTATCAAGATAATTAAAAAGAACCTGCTAATTTAGGCACAGAACTCCAGCAGCCAACACCAAATCTAGTGATGAAATTGTACAACTTTTCATCTTCATCAGGTGACCATAACCCTTTTCTGAGCTTCTCCTTTTCAGTGCAAGAATGGCGCCCCATTTGGATTCTGTTATTTGCAGACACTGAGATATTGACTACTGGTTAACGCTTAACGGTGACAGATTGACAGTACTGAGCTTGATGGCTCAATTACTGGGACATTAAATAGAATTATCGAAGTTTTTTAATGATTCAAGAGGGTTTCGAGAGAATTATACTTAGAATTGAAGTCATTGTTTATATATATAAAGAGAGAGAGGGAAGAGAGAAAGAGCAATCAAGTGGTCTCCAAGCAAATATGGTGAAGCTTTAGCATTAGATTGGATTGAATTTTAAGGTACGTCTATAAAAAGGTTTAAATCAAAGGCAACAAAAAATTTAAACAAGTCTATAAACGTGCATGTATATATATATCCATACTGTATATATATCTATGTATGTCTATGAGTAAATTCAGGTTCCCTAACAATTCGTAACCGGAGATTTATAGTTCTATACGCTTACACTTTTATAGTTCTTAAAAAATAATAATAATAATAATAAAATAAATAAAATGTTGAACCCCAACCTTGACGGTCCCCCACCGGCCTGCCCCTAGAGCATCGCGAGGGAAGTAAATCGCGAAATGTGCCCCAACAGGTCAGGGACCAAGAGTTTGCATGTACACTGGTTCTCACAAAGAGTTCAATTCCATATTTCAAGAATCGAACCCGCACACTACGGCTTTCAGTGAGGTTGAGACTACCTCACTCCTATCCTTTGCACCACTGAACTATGCCCCGAGGGGCAACTTTTATAGTTCTATACGCGTACATGGTAGACTGACACTATACTCAAATCATGATACCTTAAATTTCAAACCATTTAAATGTACGACATCTCGAACGTCGAGCGAGTCCATCCACCAATCTTGTTTCTCTCTCTTACTCACTCAACATATGAGGTGGCGTGATTTGAGCAGTTTAGGTACGAGGTATCGTAATTTAAGTGTTCAATCCTACCTCAAATGCATATATGATTCGAAGTTTTTCTCGTCTGAACTCTATCATTTATTGCACTCATGTCCTCAACCTTTTAAAGCACTGGCATCAATGTTCCCAGTTAACAAACTCTGTAACTTTATGTGAACATGATATGGCTACATGACACTAAGATGATATCATACTATAATCGTAAAATTGTGTCAGAACAGTCTAAACATTGGCTTCAACTTTTTATTTAAAAATTCAAAAATTATGTGATTTCTCTGTATTCATGAAATTTATCCCCTTGATTAAAGTCATCTCCATACCCAGTGCGCACCTCAAGGATAGCGACTATAGGTTCTCTAGTCATAATATAAAAAAATAAAAATAAAAAGTTTTAATTTATCGTTCAAATAAACGTTTTCTATTATTCGTAAACATGATTACAACAAATGGTAGGATAAGAAGACGTCACACTTACGAAAAGGACTTCTGGTGGAATTTAACATATATGTGTATGTGTGTGTACTATGAAGTGTATTGTAATGTGACATTCTTAATTATACAGTATAATTATAGAGTGGTGTGGGTCATCATAATTTGCCTCAATATTAGATAATATTGAACACGTGGCACATGATAATTAAATTTGGGACATAAGTTTTAGTATTTTAATTTCTTTCTACTCTTGCTCCTGAAGCACACTTTTATGTCGACAGGTTGCTGGGACATTGCATTTCTTTGTCTATCATTTTCCCTTTATAATCAAATTTATTTTGTAACACGTCACACAAAATAAAATTAAAAAAGAATATGCTATTTGTATATAATGCAGTGTCCATTTCCTCACATGAAGAGGGGGTGAACACTGTTATGAACATCCTGATGTTCATGTAGCATAATCCACTTAAAAAATGGGAAATATGTGACTAAGTAAAATGTTTATCTACTGAACTTGCTCAAACTAAAGCTCAATCTGCTAGCTCAAGTCGCAAGTCAACTAGTGGACATCCAGTGACAGACAGAAAGGACCCATTATTTTGAAATCAATCGATTTATTTCATGTGGTTGATTGAAAGTAATAAAAAAGGGAAAACATTGTTTTAAAGACAAATTAGTTTATTCGATACGTGGCTAGAACATAATTAGAAAAGAGAAACATGTGAAGCGTTTATTTACTGAACCAATTTTTGAAAATGTAATTGAGCTGTTCGATTCGTTTTGAATTANAAGAAATTTACTTTTCGACCCTGATATGACTATTTTTTTACATTGTGCCCCCGTTTATTTCTCATTTTTGGAATAATGAGAATAAAAAATATAGTTATTACGGACCCCACATAAGAGATAAAAATTCAAATTTGATATGATGGATAACGATCATATTTTTTATTTTAATGAAAAAAGAATAAGAATCAAACAAGGGCGGTGTCAATTCTCAAAAAAACATTGATAAAAGTTAAACTAATATGTAAAAAATATATCACATACTTTGCATCAAATTTTGTGCCACAAAAAGTTACACTTCAATAATCACCTTCCCAGAGAGATAAAATGAAGAGGGAATAAGTCAAAATTTGTGTTAGGTCAATTTTTGTAGGGATTGATAATTTAATTTGGAAAAATATAAATTCGACCGACAAAAGCAAGTGGCTTATCAAACTTGTACTTAGCTTTTTAGTTTCGCTTTTCCATGGCAAGAGATTGTCTAATTTTTATGAATTTCATCGCCATCTTAAAAACAATTCACATTTTTGGCATTTTTACTATTGATCCATCTACCATCATGCAGGCTCTATCTAGAACGATCATTTTTCTTTTCGTACTTAGGCACAACAAGTTGGATACCATGATTTTACACAAATTTGAAGTTGTTTTCAAATAACAGGACAATCAATATTGAACATTGAGCGCTCGGATTTTTCAGCTCGAATTGTCATTTTTTAAAAAAATATTTTTCGAAGTTTTCTTAAAAGCCAATTTTAAATTTTGAAATCGACCGACACAAGTTTGTCAAGAAAGAGGGTCCATAACTTTTAAGAAAAATTTGAAAAGTATAAAGGAGAGAGAGAGAGAGAGAGAGAGAGAGAGAGAGATTGCCTTTAAATTGACGGTGGTGTTCTTTTTGACTCCGTTTAATTGATTAGGAATGTAATTTGGAATTTTATACGTTGCAAAATTAGTTATAAAATGGTAAAATCTATCCAATATCTTTGACATAGAAGATTGATGCATCGTTGTGTATCTTAAATTCATTTGTACTCTACAAGTTCTGATCTCGAACGGAGCTATATAGGTTGTGAATTTTGATACTACATAGAAGAGATTTCTTTTCACAACGTTAACTAGTTGTATCTTGGTCAAATGTAGCCTAGAAGAATGATGACAAGGTTATCTTCGAAATGTAATTCACGCTTAGGTTAGTCAATTGTAGGAAAATTGGAGAGGACATGTCGGGAGAATGTGTGTTCCATATGGCAAGGACTAAAATGTCCAATTGAAAAAATCCAAGTGATCGCTTCTCGAGAGGTACATTTCATAGTTTTGGACTAGATAGTTTCCAATTTATCTTCCGTTTGATTCTCATTCTTTAGCCACGAAAATTAAAAATATGACCGTTATCTATCACATCGAGCCACTATATTTGACTTTTTATCTTTTGTGTGAGTCCCATAATGAATATATTTTTTATTTTCATTCTCACAAAAATGAGTATCAAACGGGGCCTTAATATGATTATATTACCTGTACATAAAAAAATTATACATAAAAGATGACATAAAATGATGTGGAGAGAAAAAATTGAATAAAAAATTTGACTGTGTTTTAAACTAATAAACAATAAAGTGATATTTGACATTATGTAACCCATTATGTAAAACTTGATATACATGTAGCAAGATCCAATTTAATATTATCACGTTAAACTTGTTTTTATGTTGTAAACTAGTAAACTACATTTGCATATTGTAAGGGTATGTTTGATTCATTTCCAATTCCATGGAAAATATGTTTTCCATTTTTCACTTTTGTTAGTATTTGATAGACATTTATTTCTTGACAATAGGAATTTCATTTTTGCTTCACAATGTGACCATTTCTTTTCATTGAATTTGTTTTCCCACCTATATGGTGGGAAATGGAATTCTAGATATTATTATTATTTATTATTATTTTTTTTTTTGGCAATGGAAACAAATTCTAAGAATTATTGTAAAAAAATATTTCCCTTTAATTAGCAATTTTCATGTAAAATAAAGTCAAATGAACACCAAAAGATAGATGATTTTCTTGATATTTTTTTTGGGCAATGGAAAGAAATTTCATCCACAATACTAGTAAAAAAAAAATTTAATTGATAATTTTCAAGTAAAATAAAGTCAAACAAACACCAAAAAACACTTTTATTTTAATATTTTTCACGTAAAAAGTTATATCAATCAAACACAATAATTTATAATTCTCATGAAAACGATTTATAGGTAATTCAATTTCCTGAAATTCGTTTTTTTTCCACTCAAATTCCATCTTTACAATCAAACGGATCCTAAATGTTTCTATTCTTCTCTTTCACAATCTTTGTTTGAAATGTGTTTTAGCCCCCATTTGTTTTCAATTATTTGCCCATTAAATAAAAAAAATATGAGTGTTATCCATCACATCAAGTCACAATATTTGACTTTCTATCTCTTATGTGAGATCCGTAACGATTATATTTTTCATTTTCATTTTTACATTTACCAAATGGTTTTAAGAGACAAACTTATATAATCCTTGTTTGGTTGGATTAAAATCGATTTTTTAGTTGATTTTGATGAAAAATGTTGTTTAAAAGTTGTGTGTTTACCATGCAATGTGTAGTTAAAATTAAATATTAATTTTCACTTAAAATATAATCAAAATTTTTAGCTGAACAAAATAGAAGCATAGTGAAAAAGGAGAAAAAAAAGATAAAAAATTAGTCATATTTTAGAGACCATTGATATTTTATGACTCATTTATTAGAACTTATGACGTGCTGATACTTAATATTCACGATCACATGTGCTGGATAGCATTATTCCAACTCATTACAGTGATAACACTTGGGCCCTATTTGATTATACCAAATTTTCCATGGAAAATCATTTTCCATCTTTTTGACTGTTTGATAGTCTTTTTTTCCAATGATTAGTTTTCTTGTTTTCCTTGGGAAGGAGCAATTTTCCATGTTTTCATGGAATTCGAAATCTAGGCATATGTAGTGATTTTATTTTATTTTTTTTCGATTTTTTTCTTTTTTGCAATGTAAACAAATTCTACACTTTTAATTGACATGGAAAATGTCACCTAGAAAAGAAAATATTTTTCATCTTTTGTGGAAAATAAAAACCACCTCTACCCAAGGAAAATATTTTCCTTAAAAACAAGAAAAATTAGGCATATTTTCAAAAGTTGGAAAATATTTTCCATGGAAAAAAATAGCAATCAAACACTCTAAGTAGGAATTTGGATGAAAAACTGATATTTTCCATGGAAGATAAATGTAATCAAACACACCCTAATTGTAGCAAAATATTTTCCTTTAATTGACAATTTTCATGTAAAACATAATCAAACGAACACCAATAGATAGATGATTTTTTTTTTTTTACAGTGGACACAAATTATATCCTCAATACCAATAAATTTTATCCCTTTAATTGATAATTTTCATGTAAAATAAAACCAAAAGAACACCAAAAAAACACTTTTATTTCAACAATTTTCATGTGAAAAATTATACCAATCAAATACAATATACTGACAATTCTCAGGAAAATAATTTTTAAACAATTCAATTCCCTAAAATTTATTTTCTTTTCATCTAAATTTCATTTTTACAATAAAACGAATCCTTAGTCTCTACTTCGAGTTTAAACAACTTAAATAGAGCAAAGTTACACGTAAATTTCTTCTTGCTTTGACTTGCTGCTACATTGAATTTCTGCAAACCCAACAATAATTATAGGGAAGAAAACATAAAATTGTATTTTATTTGTCTATCTTTCATCATTAATGGTTGAAGTCATGCTCATGGGACAGTCCCTTTCTTTTTCTTTTTTTTATTCTTTTTTAAATACTTTTTGGATTCTTTGTCAAGATTTAAAAAAATAAAAAATAAAAATGACAACGATGGATTACACGTGAAATTGCTTTTTAAAATATGAAAAAATAAATTATATATCACGGAACATTTAAATTAAGGAAATTGTTTACTAGTTTAATATTCATATTCTAGATTATTTTTAGTAACAAATGTTACTTATAAGCAAGTTTCACTACTAAATAATATATCAATTGGAAGTGGTCCACGGATGGTTGGATCCTCATGCATGCCGACAATCAACTGTCAAAAAAGTGAAAGGCTTCAATTTACCTTGTATATTTATGCTTTAAGACTTTGAGTATTTTAGAGATAATGTCTTTATTAATGATTTTGTCAATAATTATTTTTAAGAGTATATTAGAGATAATAATTATGTTAGTAATTAATTAGTTAAGAGTAGTTAGTTGTCATGATACTATTGGTTGGAGATATAGTTCTTTGAGTACATAGCCGTGCACGAATCAGAATTGTAATAACTATGGGGAAATTGCAGTAGCAATCCCTAATTTTTCATTTTTTGTAAACTTTATTCTAACATTCATTTTGTGTCACTTACAGTCTCAAATCTTTTAGAAATATGCATATGAGGTTCAAACGGATGAAATTTGATTGTTAATTAACCAAGGAAGTCAAAATATCAGATCAATTTTGACCAAATTAAAAATGTTAAAATGATAACTTTGTATTATTTTTTTTTTCACTTTAAATAAGTTAAAAATAAAATTAAAACTCAAATATATATATATATATAAACCCTTCTTCCTCCCACTCCACCGCACCCTACCCCCACCCCCA
>NC_036246.1:27957750-27962449 GCF_002742605.1 Olea europaea var. sylvestris
AGTTTTGATTTTTTAATTTTTATTTTTTATAAGTCTTATTTGGCATCGATTAAAATCTAAATTTTAATCTAAATAAAAGTTAATAAATTAATTCGAATAGCATATTTTATAAAATCCTTAACTTTTATCAAAATTTATTAAAAATGTGATTTTAACATCACCAAATAGGGGCAAAATCACAATAAATTTTAAATTTTTTCTTTTCTTCTTTCTTTATCTTACTCTCTCCCTCCCACCTTTTATCAAAACCTTAACACTTCTAATTTTCTAAAATTTGTTTATAATTTTTATACAAATTATCACATCTACTACAAATTTTTACTTTTCAATTAATTAGAATATAAATTTACATTTTCTCATATCCTATTTATGTATATAGAATGTCTCTGACTAATTATATTCAATTTAATTTATATTTAACGAATTGTATTAATTTGATTGAATAATGGTTATATGTTTTTCCTTTCAATCACTTGAATTGATTGTTTGTATTAAATACATTATAAATTTTTTTGAACGTAAATATGAATTTTCTTGTAATAAACAAAATATTAATAAAATGACTGTTCGAAATCAAATGGATGAAAATGATGAATAAAATATTAATGAATAAATATTTTTTAAATATAAATCTGTATTTTCTTGGATCAAGTGTAAATTATTCAAAAATTAATAACAAAGTATTCAATTTGTATAAAGTTTAATTATGTCCCCCCAACTAATTATTTCTGCATCCGCCTCTGCTCCCACCTCCACCTCTACCAAATCAAAACTAGAAAATCATTCATGACCACCACCACCATTGCTATTAATTACCCATTTCAAACTTCAAACTCAATTAAAAAAAATCCGAAAATGTTGCCACCACCCAACTATATGGGATTTCAACAATAAACTCAACAATCCTACTTGAAAAATCCAAAGAGCTAGTCTGGAGATTGTAATCTAAAGCCCCAATCTAGTGGCTGTGAAGAAAATGGGATGGTGAAACTATTTCTTGAATCTCTAAACGCCCATTTCTTTGTTTGAGTGCAGAAGATAAATGGAAAATTGAATCCCATTGGAGCTAGGCGAACGTCGAGAAAACATGTACGACCATGGGTAATCATTTAATTGCTCCAATTGATGCTCCAATTAGGATTGGTTGGCAATTTGATGTGGTGGGATGGGATGGCTAGTTTGGTTGATTGTATTTCTAATTTGGAGGTGGTAGCGACTGCCTTTGAATGGCAATGTCGATGATGTGTGGGTGGTAGTACTGGTGGTCGCCTTTAGGCGACGGTGTCAACAATGTGTGGGTAGCAGTGGTGGCAATGCCAACAGTCGGTGTGGGTGGGAATGGAGTGGGGGGAAGAAGGATTTATATATTTATTTTTATTTTTTGATTTTTTAAACTTATTTAATGTGAGAAAAATACAAATTTACCATTTTACCCTTTTAATTTGATCAAAATTGATAAAATTTTAACTTCCTTGGTCAACTAACGGTCAAATGGATCCATTTGGTTCTCAGATACATATTTTTGAAATGTTTGAAATTGTGAGCGACAAAAAGTGAAGGTCCTAAAGTTCGCCAAAAAACTGATAAGTTAGTGACCACGGCTGCAATTTTCCCTAATATTGGTAATGAGAAGAATATCAACGGTATAAATTAATATTTCATTTCTTGATTTCGTCTTGGAATAATGAGATATTTAAAGAGAAAAAAAAAAAATTATGTTCTTAATCTGGTCGCCATTGTTAGTTTCTATTTAAAAATAATAATATGTTTTTTTTTTAATATAATTATTTAGATACTTGTACGTCCAATCTATTCATATATAAGTTTGTCAATAAACTTCTATAAAAAAAAAAAAAAAAAAAAATTAAACCTTCTCAAGTATTACTCATTTACGAAAAGATAAATTTAACGTACACGTTAATGGCATGTTAAAAAATTTAAATTTGCAATATTTTTCGCTTCACAAGAATTAATTGTCTATATCAATTAGAGTAATTATATTCACACTAAATTTTTATTTTTACACCACATATTAATTATACTTAAGGTCCTTAATCTTCACTTATTATAGCACTTATATCCCTAACAATTTTTCATGTCATTCTCATCATTTAACCTTTTATTAGTTAACACATTTTTATTTAATAAACGTTTTATGTCCAAGAATCCGTTGAATTGGTGTAAAATAACTTATTTTTTATCATATTTTAAAAAATAAATTAATAAAAAGAGTGAAAAATATTTTTTTCTCATTTCAGAGCATGAAAACAAAATATATTGATATAAATCATCATCAATGACGAAACATGTTAATTAACGGAAAGTTGAATATAAGAATTCAACGGGAAAAAGTTAGAAAAATAATTGCTACAATAAGCAAAGATCGTGGAACTTAACTACAATTAAAAAAGGGTGTATCAAATAAAAATTGTAATTGCAATATAACCAAGTTTCCACGGAATCATGATGTCAAATTACTATTCTAACAATAAGATTAAAGTAAGATAAAGGGGAGTTAGGGCCAAATTGTGTGAAAAAAATTGTCAATTTATGTCAGATCCATCAAAAATTTAGGAATCAATTTCAGACAGGAAACTTTAATTAGTGTTATCACCTGAGTTTTCATGATTAGACAGAGAAAATAAATTTCTTCTCACGGTATTTTAATGGCAACTTTTGACTTAAATTAAAGGATAAAATGAAGGGACGAAGGAATCTTGAAAATTTTAAGCCAAATATAAAGTGTTTTAATCAAGATAATAACCTCTACTTGAAGTTAAGTAGGTAATTATTTGACAAGATGAATCCCACTAATCAAGCATAATTACTCATAGGCTTAAATTTCTGAAAAGAATTGTTCAAATAGTGTTATGTTTCTTTTATTACGATAGGTGACGGTTGAAGCGCTTGATATTGAATAGAGATCTGGTATTCACAATTGATCGTCCATCCAATGATTCATTAACACATCACTTTTTAAACATAAGAGGTAGTGAAAGAAAAATTGGATATGTTAATTTAAAGTGATATGTCAATGAATTATTGGATGGACATCAAATTCAACAGCCAATTTTAGACAGCAAATCTCATCGCCTTGGTATTAGATTGATGAATTGAACCCAACTTTAGAGAAAGGTGAGAAGATCAACTCAATATTAAACAAAATCATGAAGCACGAAATAGACCTGCTTAATACTGAAGCGCTAAAGATTGAAAAGTGAACACGATTTGCGCTAACATGACTCTCAACAACGTCGAGCTCAATAAGAATTAGCATACTTGAGACTTCGATGACACTTGCTTGTCCTCGAGAATTCAAGGCTATAATCATTATGTTCTAATCGTGTCAACTAGAATGGACCCCACTTATGTGTTATTAGATGTGAATTGTTTAAAAGTTAAGCTTGCTAGAGACGTACAAATTTATTTATTAGTCTTCAACTACACATTATTTCATATGAAGGTCAGATTCATTTTCCTAATCAAATGCCTATTATGTGATAAACTTTTTATAAGCATTTGGCAACAAGATTTGTACATAGTAGTAATTTGATATTTACAACCTATTTAACCCCTTAACTCATCTGTTCTATATAATTCTATGATATTCCATCATAAGGCAGGAAAATTTTCTCCCTAAGCCTATCGATATTATTGTGCAACTAAAATACTAGACCTATAAAGTGGAATTGGCTACCGTCTACCGACTCTACTTCAATGTACAAACATAACAACGTCGTATAAAACAATTTTTTCAATAGAAAAAGGTACACACTATTGACATGAGACCTCAACAATTAACATCCACACATATTATATACTTGTTCGATGATTCTAGATCTCACGCCACGCTGACACACGAATTACATATGGACACGTCTTACTATATATGTATTTACTTGTCAATGTGCTCTATACATATTCATAGTAATGAAACATTTTTTTTTTTAATTTTTTTTTAAGACCAAGAATTCCCCTTCTTATTTTTTGAGACAAGCGTTAAGCCATGTCAAAGGACGAAATCATTATGGGGAAGAATGAAAGGTAACATAAAATGAAGGGTACCAGATGTTTTTCCCTATACTCAATTATTCTGTGACAATCATCACTTTGAAAAAAGTATCAAATTTGATTGGTCATCGAGACCTTTTCTAAAGAGTATATCCTTTTTGGGATTTGCCGCCAGTACTTTGTAGCACCTGATTCAGATGAAAAATATTAGCACGTAGTTTGCATTTATTAACTTTATTGACCCTGCATAATATGTGAAACGTGTTTGGTACATTGAATTGTATAACATTGAACTATTGAATTTTTAGGAAGAAAGATACTTGAAATATTTATTTATTGTTATATAAAGTTTAGTCCTAAGCGTGTAACGAAAGCATGTGACTTGCTAATAGAACTAAAAAGATTGATTCATCGAATATAATCGACTTAAGTCATAAATTTCTTATAAATTTGAGATTAATTGGAGAAATCGCTTTTCCTATTTCGTTCATATTTATTGTTAAACGAAGCAATCTTGCCACTTTTATTTATTTATTTAATAAAAAATATAGATCCCATGAGCATGTTACTAGTAGAAGACCCTCCGAGCGTGTCCACTTTTTACACTTAGATTTGATATAATGAATGTTAGTAGAGGATGCTCCATCGAAAATTTATATATATATATATATATATATATATATATATA
>NC_036246.1:27962890-27993100 GCF_002742605.1 Olea europaea var. sylvestris
AAAATGTGGTTCTTTGCACTTTTCAAATTTTGCTGGTAGTTTTCATACGAATCTCACAATATTTCTTGTAATCTATTTTCTCTTTTTTTTCTTTTACAATTGTTAGAGATTATGTGGTAAGTTAGGGAAGTTATGCGGAGTTGAAGGTTTAAATTTTAAACTCAAATCACTCCCCCATACCCTTTAATGTCTCGCGGGTAAGGTCACCGCACATACATGGGCGACCATGACCCCTATTTTCCAACACAATTAGTGAAGCCAATTCAATGACCATGGCTGAATGAAATATCCTAGTTTAGTTCAACAATACAGACTGCTCGTTCATACAATGGGTAGAACATCCATAAACCTGAAGTGGACATTCTAGTCCAATTTCATTTGTCATGTACAACTCATAATATGTTTTTGACATAAATAGAATTGCACACACTGAACAGAAATCCCTGATACCTCTAAAGAAACCAAAAATTCATGTCAACATCACTCAAGCACCTTCTTGGTTAACATGTCGATTTTGCACTTTCAATCTAATCACTGAATCTTCTTGGCCTCTACACAGTTATAATGCTATTCCTCGCTTCTGCAATCACCGATCGGCAAGCCTAGCACCATTCCTAAGAAGCAGAATTGCCATCACACTACACCATATAATGAGTTCAATCTCAATTGTAAGTGTTATGCCCTATGTCCAATCAACTATATATATATAAGTGTGTGTGTGTGTGTGTGTGAAATTTGAGGTTGTTGTTTAACAAACACTAGGGTTAGCACAATGGATAAGTACCTCAATTCTAATCTCATGCTCTAGTTGGCCATTTCTTCTTATGCTTTTATATAAAATTTGGATTAATCAGTATGACCTGTCTAGTTGACTTGGTTTAACTAGATTTTATGTGTTTTTGTAATGAGCTTTTGCTAGTTAGAATTGGACATAAGGCTAGTTCATTGGTTTTCTTTTGACACAAGCTAGTCCAATATGAGTAGAGATGTCAAGTGGAGCGAGTCGGTCGTCAAAATGAATTATAATAGGAAACAAATGTGATCCCACGTAAGGACGAGATGAGCCGAGTCTAGATTTTTCTAAGCGAGCCAACTCATGCTCGGTTCATCCCATTTGCGAGCATGAGCTGGCTCCTCGGTTGATTGAGCTGATTTAGATTCGGCCTACTTAATACCTCTAAACCTAGGTTTTCTAAATATGCTATAAAAGTTCAAGCTAACACAATCGTCCATTACAATCTTAAAGCTTGGAGACGTGTTTTGACAAAAAAAAGAAAAAAAAGAGGTTTTAGGCCAACTTATAACTTACCATATCAACTATAAATAGATTGGGACCTCTCATACTGTTTTCCCATTACACAAATTTATAGAAGAAGGACTAACCCAAACTCTCGGCGATGAAGCCCATATTTCGAGTTACACAACATCAACTTATGGGCTTTGGCCCATTAAATTTCTAAGTGGTTATCAATTAGTAATTTCTGAAAAGCCCAATCCATTAATATTGTTGGCTCATAAAGAGGCCCAATTTGACGTGGATTACGACTATAAAACACAAATCTGCCTCAATTGAACCCCCCTAAAATTCTCACGCTCTTACATTAGATCACCATATACAATAATTTCTTCTCCCTCTTTATGTAAACCCGACTCTCACAAAGGCGTGTCATTGCCCTCGGCTTGCCTTGATGCATAGAAGCAGCACATGTCCTGCTTATATGAGCCTTCAATTGGTGACTTCTACTATAGCCATGGCCATCCGATGAAGCCTCTTCGTGTTCTTTTCCCTCCGTGCATGTTTGCATGTGTTGTGTCACATGTTTGTATTTGTCCATGCTGTTATAGAAATGCCAAGTTCAACCACGTTATATGGTTACTTTTTGATATGTTTGATCCTGAAAATTGTATGTATTTCAAAACAGTACATTTATCTATCATTAGTAGAAATTCATCACCGATTAGGTGACAGGTAACAATGTGTCACCTGCTTCATTGTTCAATTTATACCATTACCTTATAAAATCCTATTCCATTTATATCCCATTTAAGGGCCCATTTGACAAGTTTTATAATTATAAAACACAATACCACCTCAAACGAAGCCTTGGGATTTTCTTGCTCTTACATTGAATTGCGAAATTTTTTCTCCATCTTGTGTGAACCCCAAATCAACGGTTATGAATTTCGTCTATTGTGAAGGCGCCAAATTGCCCTTTGCTTGCACCGATGCACACATGTCCTCATTTACAAACCATAAATTTTTTTAATTTTTATTACATCCGTGGCCATCAAATGAAGCCTTAGCTAGTTTGCATGGCCCGCAGTCTCATTGTTCACTAGAACCTCTATTGCCAAATGGAGATCATTAGCCCATTTTCGATTGACGTCACCGATATCCGTCATTTTTACTCCATAGAGTATGTCGATCATCAACATTTTTTTCCCTTTTTTTGGCAAAATTAAAGAAAATATAGAAAAACTATATATGAGATAAAAATTATGAAATTTAACCTAATTAAAAAAAAAAAAAAAAAAGGGCAAGCTCGAAATGACCAATTAGCTTTTCTTGTTGAACTCAACTCCATAGGCTGATCTTTGGGCGACCTAGCTGAGTACATGGGCCTATGTGTGGAAATGAACCGAGCTGCCCTTGATTGAGCTTTTACGTTTATTGCCACCCTTATCGTAGCCAAATTATTTGTGAGGGATCCCACATTTACAATTAGACAATATATCCCTCGAGGAAATTTCACCATGTACCACATTTTAAAATTAATTTCAAATTTTACTTTTCATAGTTTTTTATTCTAAAATTACTGTAATACATGCAGTAATATAAATAACCCAAAAATTTACTCTTTCCTAAATTAATCAATAATCATGCAACAATCACGCCATCAAAATGCCCCTATTACTTATTCAAACAATCCCAAATTCATGTACTTAATTCCCCATTTAACTATTCTCAATTATTACAGAGATTTGCAAAATTTCCAATCCCAAACCGCTATATGTTTACATCAGCAACATACTCAATCTTCAAACATGACTTCCTCCTATCAAGTTTTAAGTCATTCGTTATCATCTCAACGAGATCCGTGTGTTTGCAAGAATATGAAACCAAAAGACCAATAATTTCTGCTCTGTTCTTCACATAGACATTCAATGAATCCATTTCTGTAAGAAAATAGGAAAATAAAAATTCACAATCAAAGTTTGTGAGTTATGTAATATCTCATAGTCTATTCATGGAACCCCAAAGTAATATTGTCCAGTGATAAACATTTCTAGTATTCACATGTGCATGAACTATGATAACATAACCAAATCAGTTCACAAATCACTTTACTGCATAGCTTAGTATATTCATCAATGTATCTTGGTGTTATTATGATAAATCAAAGTTTCATGCACCAATCGATTTCAAGTACTAACAACTAAACACCTAAAACTAAATATACATTACACAAAATATCACTACTTCAAGGAAACAATTATTGTACATGCAGAAACCCAAAAAGCTTCTATAGAAATTGTAGTTCGTACCTTCTTAATTGAAAAATTTAGGAAAAATTGAACCCTTCAAGCAATCAGATGAACACAGGTGGGGTTTTATAATTTCGACAATTTTTGACTGTGCTGTGAAGAATGCTTTCTTCATGGTGATGTTGATTATCAGGTTTTGAATCCACTTGATATTTCAACGTCTCACTCATTTTGAATTTAAAATTCCAGATCTTAAGCCATGTATTGATTGTAGTCTGTAATAGTTGTCGAGTGTTTTCTTTGTGTTCATTCTCTATTCTAGTTTCCAAACAAAGTTAACTATTTTAAGAATTCCCCCGTGCAGCTCGATTAAAAATGATCAGATTAAATCAACTACGAAATTTAATAAGTAGAAAATAAAATTAAACACAAAACCCTAACCTTCGACCGAGAATTCCCATCTCGAGAATTTAATTCCCCATCAGAAGAAGAAGCCGAGGAAGCTAAAACTATGGTTCTTAAACTTTGAGGTTTGATAAAATACGCATTGGAATAAATAATAAAAAAGGGCAAGCAGGTGAAATCCGGCAATGAGGTTGTAATGTTATCATCTCATTAAATCTCAATTTGAATTTGAAGTTCTATTCCCATACATTTAGCATTTTCTATTTATTATGCCCGCTTGGATTGTGCATAAACATTTCAGTTACAAATTAAAGTAGGAGAAGTTTCTCTCACAATAAATTTGGTATTTATACTGAGTTATACAGTAATGTATGTTTTAAAATTAATAAGGTAGTAGAAAATGAAATATTTTATATTTATAAGGTATATATGATTTTTCCCTTGTATCCCTTTAGTGTTTCGACTCGATAGTTATCCGAAATAATTTGAAATTTGTAAATCCGCATTTGTCCTATTTCCTTATAGAAAGCCCAGTCCATTAACACTTTTCAGTCATACGAGGGCCCATTTGACGGTGTTTATGAAACAAAATTCCACCTCAGATGAACCCCCAAATTTTAACACTCTTTCATTAAATCAATATTTCTAACTAAACATTTTTCCCCTCTTTACGTAAAAAATAAATCACCGAATAATGGATTCCGACTCGTCTTGCAGTTGATTTTCTTAAGCTCTTTGTAAAGAATTTATTTATCGAGCACAAATTATCAAATTAATAGGTTACACATTATTTCTTGGCCACAAATCACAGCTTTTGTAGGTCATCGCTTATTTTAAAATCACAAATTATTAAATTAATTATTCACAAGTTATTTCTCAATGACAAATTACAAATTTTAAAGGTCACAACTTGTGTCATGATCATAAATTATCAAATTAAGTGTTCACATCTTAACAAATTGTGTGGGTCATGATTACAAATTTAGTCACAATTTCACACTTTTTTATGTCGTATATTATTTATTAGTCACGAATTATCTATTTATCATTCACATATTATTTATTGATCACAAATTAATTATTTATTGATCACAATTATTTAAATAATTGATCAAAAATGCACTTTATCACATCCGGCCCCTCTCCTCCCCTCCCCTCCACCTCAACCCCGCTCTACCATGATACCAACTGAATGCCGTGTCACCTCACCACCGCCGCTAGCACTACCAATACTTGTACAATCATCGTCAACACGACCACTGATAAGAGTGTAAAGTATAATATTTTTCCCTCTTAATTATTGCATTCGTGTGCTTATTTGATACCAATATGCAATCGTTATACTTATCCTTTGATTCAGGTTTTATTTTGATGGAAAATGTGAAATTTAGAAGAAAAGAGCGAAAAAAGATCAAAATGGAAGAAAGTGAAAGTTCAGGGATCAAGTTGCAAATAATCCAAAGATAAGAAGGGCAATGTAATGATGATTTAAGAAAGCTAGAAGTCAATTGGGTGCAATTAGAAGTCAAAAGAAGTGAAATATGACCATAACATATTTACAAATCAAATTCCAACCGCAAGAGGATTTTTTAAATTTTCAGCTGAAGATTGAGATCAACTTTTTACCTAGTAAACGTTTGAATTTGGAAAGAGCTATTCAGAAAAATTGTAGTCATTTGTGTTAGCTTTTCAACGTACTTTGAATTACCTTAATCGGACATTAGGAGAGAAAATTATGGCCAAGATACTGAAAGCAATCGCATAGAATAAATTCTAGTCGAAAATTTAGTTTCTTTAATTCGTCCAACTTGTTATGGAAACGTGTTTTGGCACTCGTTTTTAACCTATTCCGCCCCAGAATGTTTATTATTCATCTCACATCAATTTTCTCTCAAGTTTGGCTCAAGAAATCCATGGAAAACTAAATTCCTAGGTGATGCTACGGAGGAACTCATTGGATTTGGCTACTTCACATCAATTATTCATGCAAACTGGTACTTTTATTGTCAAACACCTCTAAATCTAGATTTTCTTTCATGAAATTGCTTGGAATTTATTTAACTTTTACTATATTCTTCACAGATTCAATCACGTTTTCTTTATTGTAGAATTAAACTTATTGTTGAATTTCAATTTCATTAAATTTTATTGGTAGATTATTTACTGCCTTATGTATTGTGTATATGGTTGTTTCTTAATCTTAGTCCAATAAACGTGTGTAGGAATGGTTTGCAAAAATCTAGATCCTAGGATTACAATTGAAAATTAATTGACCTTCATTGTTAAATATTCCGATTAGAGGATTGTGATGAAAACCTTTAATTGAAAAAAAAAACCATGAATTTTTGATGTCTATGGTCCAATCCAATTGAGGGAATTCGGATGCTTCTCTAATTTCGCGAATTGATAATAAAATTTCATTCCAATTGACAATCTACATTCACATAAAATCACGAAAACCCTAGTTTGTTTGATCCTTGGTGAAGTTTTCCATCTTCCTGTGGAATCGACACCCCAAATCTATACTACAATTACCGCATTATACTTTGGGCGTAATCAAATTTTGTGCCACAACCACACCATTGTTGACACCACCACCAACGCTAGTACCATCACCAACACCAACCACCAACAAAAACAATCTTAAAACTCCGACTATGCAGATTGAGTGAGGAAATAACCACCAAAAACCCCGAAACCTTCGTCGATAAGAATATTGAAAATGACCTTTATTACCCTTATATGATTTATTGAACTCCGCCAAACCACGTCGGAAAGTAAAATCAATAGTTTATTAAAACCCACCGTAAATTTCATATAAATGCTTAAGAGACCAACCCAAGAGTCATCGAAAGGAATCTCGAAGTTGTCAAAGTTGGAGGTGGCCATACTGTAATGCTACCGTGGGGACACTCGCTAAAGGTGGCATAGAGATGATCTGATCAAGAGGAAGCTTCACAACCACATTCAAGCACCGTCGTGTGCCATTGTTGTCACGCAATGGCGATGAGAACCACTGTGCGCGATATTGCATGCTGTGATGATTAGCGCAGTAACCTTTTTTAAAGTCGACAAATCTTCATTTTAAATCTACCTATGCCTTGTAACCTTTTTTTGTTATCAATTGAAAACTATAATTTATGAGATTTTGACTTTTTCTTCTTTTCAGTACGTTATGGTAAAATATAGAAGAAATTGAAGAATGCCATCTTATGCAACCATTTTTCTCCAGTTACATATTTCTATGCGATTTATATTTATTTTGTTTCGTTCCAATGAATTGCATTTCTTTCTTAACCATATGTTGCTTAAAGCACTTGTCTTTGTCTCTTTTGTTTGCATTTAGAATCTTAAGCATATTTTATGTGTGCAATATGAATTTGTACATGTTGTCAAAAATTTATTTTGTGGACAATGGTGTTAAAAGCTTTGGGAAGGATCAAGACACCTTCATATGCACTAGTACCATGAACTTGGTAAAGTCCTATTCAAAGTTCCATCCCTACTCTACCCTGTTGCCTGGCTCTCCATTTTGATGATCACCACCATCAATGCTCTCGAAACCCTTCACTCCCAAATCCCACCAAACCCACAACCCTCGTCCCCTAAGGTCATGATGCAATTTAGACTCAACACTTCAAACCACCCTCGTCAAATTTATCTTTATGTACAGAATTACATTCAATTCTACTAGCATTCGTAACAACATTTCCTACATCCCCAAGTCCCTTACTAACGCGTATTTTAACGTATTCATCATCTTTCCCCGGGCAATGGACAAACTCGGCCATCAAACTTACAAAAATTGCACTTTCAAACTATAATTCATGGCTGGGGGAGACTATATACCCTTGACAAAGAACCATTGTCACAATTATTTTTAATCAGATATTATCAAAGTGTTCACATTATACAGCTTTCAACCAACTCATTTTGTGTTAACATAATGAATATGAGCAATGCTATTTAGGACCATAGATGCTATAGCAACAACTTTTGTGGCATGGAAATAATAGAACACCTTAAATATGACTCATTTATCTACTTTTAAGGTGATCTATCAATTATAAGTTAGTGCTATAGCACCATTGGTACTAGATAACATAATTCCTAAAATATCTGATACCAAAATAATTAAAAATCTCGGCTTGTTTAACAATTAGCAAAAATATATCATAGAATATGATATTCCATAAATGAAAATTAGCTTATAACTTACAATTCTGGACTTTATTCATATTCTTCTACTAAACGTGACATATGATCGAGTAGATAATTCTATACGTAGTAAACCTAGATTAGTAAGTTAGACAAAGGAACCAGTGACATGCAACTACATTTGATTCAATTTGGTTCATAGACCAGAATAAAATTAGTCTATTCTAAACCCGCCGAACTTCGCTACATGAAATTAGGTAAATTTGTAGTAGCCAAAATACTTGAAACATTTTTCATTTTAAATATCGTGCTACACGAAATTTATTTTTTCACCATTAGTTGAACAAGTGACCCAATGCTTTGATCGGATGGCGTATTATTACAATAGTTCTAAGAACAAACAAATGGATCATAACAACTCTAAAAATGGAAAGATTTGCACTTTTAATTGGGCTTCCTTTTGAGCTTGGCCCAACAAAAAGTTTAACCAGATTTGGCCCAAAGTATAGGGAAAATTATGCCCAGTACGGCCCAAAAGCAACAAAATTGAATAATATGCTTTTACACCAATTAAACAATTTAAAACGAAATTAATATGCCTAAAAGTCCTAAACCCAAAATGCAAAGAAAGAAAAACCAGTTGATGTTTCTTTCAACTTTTTCCATTTTCAATATCGTAATAGGATGGTTGAGCTCAGTCGAAAGCACCGTGATGCAGGGACAGTACCACCGCCACCACCGTCCTCAAAAAATGCATCAAAGCCCTTCACTTCCCTTCTATTTCTAGTATGTCCTTTCCGCATAAGTAGAAGACAAGAGTAGATCCATTAATGCTTGACAATTAGCTAGAAAATTGAAATACTCAAACTCACCAAATCCACCCCGATTGCAGTCATTGCTTTTGCTAAATGAGTCCATACATGTGTGTATATTACAGTGAAGCTGATATAGTGTTGACATTATCATTATTATATTGTTAAGATTTTCAGCTTTGTTTCCCTTTGGGCTCTGCTATTTCTCAAGATTTGAAGTTAAGCGTTGTCCCCATTTTTATGATTTACATTTTCCATAGTACATACACACACATATTCTCTTTTTCATAGACATATGCACGCACGCATGCACATCACCCAGCTTTGTTCTTAAATCTTAGGTATGGATGTCTGTTGGAATTTTGGATTTTCAAAATTTTATAGAATGGGAGACTACTAGTACTGAACACTAAATGTGATTAAATGCAAAGAAAGTGCTCCTTGATGGAAGCAAGTAGTTAAATTTACAAAGTGGATGAAAGCCATTATTACTTATATGCGTATGTTTTTTTGTTTCATTGTAACAAAGATAGTTGAATTGTTATTTAGGGATAGACTCTTGTCTCAGTAGGCCATGAAAAAATCTCTAGAATTTTCACAATAGTAATTGAAAGTATCAGTCTTGATTTTTGTTACATGTGTATGAAGTGTTTCATGCTTCGTTCAATCTTGGGAAGATACTGACATTTAACTACAGGCAATGCAATTATGACAATTTGCTTGTCATAAGAAAGAATAATTGAAGAATGAGTTGCAGATGGGAACACAAAGGAGTAATACATATTGTTGTTCCAAAAAAAATATATTAGAAAATTGCAGTATCAGCATATTTACCATGTTTAGTTGTAAATGACATTATATTATGATATGATTTGTTGTTGGAACACTTTAGAATTACAATATGGTAATTAAAGTGTCAATAACTCCATGTTAGGCATGATGATTCTTTAATATCCAAGAAATCATCATTTTTTTTAACATCTTCGTACTAATAATATCAGTGATTTTCTCTTCAAAATTAGATAATAGGTGTCTGTTGGGTTATTACTTATTAATTATGCTTGGTAAATGGTTTTGTTACTCTTTTTTTTTTTTCTTTTTTTTGTCATTTCCAATTTATAGGTTATTGAGTTTTTAAAATCAAGTTATATTCTATGTTTGATTAATATAAGTGGAGTACAATCACAAATAATAATAATAATAATAATAATAATAATAATAATAATAATAATAATAATAATAATAATATTTAGAAGAAAATCAACCAAGCCCTTGAATCTATTTTAAGTTTCTGATTTTGTTTGTTAATTTTTTTGAGCGTTTTTCACTTTTTTGAATTTTCGTCACTTTTTCAATTGGTGCTATTTTGGTCTGGTTAATAAATGACCATTTTATTAAGTGGATAGACCTTGTGTAACTTTTTAAAAAAATAAATAAAATAAAAATCTGTCACTTTTTTTTTTCAACACTTATTGAGCCCCATATTTGGCTAAAAACATATTTTGGAATGGTAAATTGATGGAGAATATGATTAAAAAATAAGAAAAATGTTCTAAATATACATGTAATATCATTTTATTGTTAATTTTGTGATTAAAAATAAGAGAGAAAAATGTATTTTGAAAATAATGGAAATCAAACAAGGGTTCAGTGTTTCTCAAGTTTTGAATGTTTGTCATCTTTTTTGAATTTGTCACTTATTATTTTAACACCTTTTTATGTTTATGACTTTTTAAAATTTTCGACCACATTTTTTTAATTGTTTGTCACTTCTTATTTTTTGTTTTTTTTTTTTGAGTTTTTGTTACATTTCCTTTAGTGATGAATGTCACTATTTATTAAAACGTGAAATTGTATGTCCTATTTCAATCAAAAGTAATACTCAACTTTGGAAAATGACGTTTAGTATTGGGTACCGCTATTTCCATCCATACTTTTTATATTTACAACCACCTCTAAGTTCATCCCTATTAAATTTTATAATTTTTTAAAGAAGTATTATATACATCCACATCATATTCCAATCTTATCCTTAAAATTCATTCATTTAAATACTATGTATCCAAATGAAGTTTATATATTCATCACACTTTAAATACATATCTAACATTATAGATTCACATATTCCCTATATCCATACACTCTTTTAAACCAAATGAATGAAATAAGAACAAAATTGAACTGATTGAACATTGTATTAACATATATTATTCGCTTAACCATGTTAGATTAGAAGTTTTAACGTTTTTGTTTTTACTCAATCCATCAAAGCAACAAAATATTTTCTTTGTGCGTCGGTAAAAAAAAAAAATGCTTTTGGGGCAAATAACCATAAATTCGCGGTTCGATTTTGGTTTGTTTTGATCTCTACCTGAAACCAAAATCAAATTAGTCAGTTTGGAAAAATTTCAATTCAAACTAACCCACTCTAGCTCTTAAACGGAACCGACCCCAAATCAAATCAATTCGGTTTCGCTCGATTCGATTAGTAGGTTTAGACTTTTAAATAATATTGCATCATAAAAATGAAAAGTCACACACACACACACACACATATTTTCAATTCAACTGCTCACACTGACATTGCCAAGAACCAATACATACATATATATATATATATATATATATAAAACCAATCACACTGACATTGCCAAGAACCAACACATAAACATAACCAAAACAAATCTTCATCAAGCTTTTCTCCATCCCAAATCCATGGGATCATAATGTGATCGGTAATTAAATACTAGCGAACAGATCAATTAACTGTTCAAACAATAATAATGGTGTTATCATTAACTGTTCTTATGGTTTATCCAAATTAATTATCTCTGATATAGCTACATCTTCTTCTACTAAGGACCTAAAAAATTGCGTCCTAGTATGATAAGGTGTAGCCAAGCCCTCTCCACATGGATGATGGTATGCCAATTTATTTGCACACAATTACATAGAAAAACGTATCTAGAAATATCATTTAATTAATTTTATAAATATTTACCGAGACAAAATGGTAGCCATTAACAAATTCAATTGCAACATCTTATGAGATACAATTGCAAGGGGTTCGTCCTAAAGTGGAAGAAATGTAAGACATTGTTGTTGGCTCAAGTGAATAAGAATAACCTTATATCTAGAAATAATAAAATGACCTATATTTGGCATGGTCATTCAATACTCACAACTAGCATAGCCATTAAATTGAAAGAATGAATGAATCAACTCATGGACCAGATCATCATTTCCATAGAGTCCAGAGTAATCATCAAATTGAGATTCAAGCTCTTTTAATAGGTCCTTTTTGACCAAAGACTAATTATCTTCACATATGCCTAAAATATTAGCCACGGCCCAAAAATCGCAATTGTCATCTGAGGCTACATCTTTCACACCAATTATGTAAGGTCTCAAATGAATAGGAAATGAAACAAAATAAGCCATGGACTTTGATCCAGGAGCTCAATACACTTTTTGTTTTTGTTGAATTGAAGGCTGGCTTTAATAGTGTAGGTTGACTTAAAGACTTAATGGAACTATTCAATTGTTGTAACATATTTTCTTGTCCAGATAGCATTAACTCAAAATACGACGAGTAGATACATCTATCTTTGAAGATGGATGGCCCTTTGTCTTAGCCTGAACTTGTGGCTAAACTAATGATGTAGAACTCGGACTAGTAATCTCTTTCAATTTTTGTAGAATATCTAACTTCACATGATCATTATTATCTTGGTAATGCTTCTCAATCATCTCAAATAATGATGCACAATTAATCTCTAATGTGTTACCTTTATCAAGAGGTACTAGATCAAGTTTCTTCCAATGAGAGTATACTCTTGATAAAGGAATGGGCCGAGATTCTATCTTATACTATGAAATCTCATTGGCACATGGTAATCCATGTGTTTTTCGTATAACACATCCACAAGCTACCTCGTCAATCCCTATGTCATCAGCTCGTTTAAACTTTTGAAATATCAAATTCATTGCAATTATTGATGTAAATCCCCTAAGCTCTTTAAATAAGGTAGGTTTGAAATTATGTTGGACAATACTCAAGCTCTTTTCAAAAGAAGCTTTAATATATGTATGTTGTAGTTCCAATAATGCATGAATTCTTGTCCATGATGTGTCTTGCCTTGAGAAGAACCTAGATGCCTCTTAAGTTTTGCATGTGCAGATTCAACCCTACCAATAAAAAAAATCAGATTCACTGTATAGTAGCACAGTTAATGCATCTAAGTAAAAACAAGTCAAATATCTAGTATTATAGAATACTCAAATTGCATGACACATATTGTCACAATATAGCTTCATATTGCATTTGATTTTGCAACTTGGATCCAGCATATAATCAAAGACAGAATGGATAGTTAGCCTTCAATGTCAAATGCATGATTAAAGAAAAATAACAAACAATTGTTGAGCATGGCTTCACATATAACAATTTAATAATGGCATTAGCAATTTACTTGTTAGTTGTCGTGTTTCCAAGGTGCACATGTAGATTAATTCAAGTTGAGACAGACTACTCTTTATATTTAAGACACCATGAATTCATGACATAATTGATTGCTTGTGGAAACTGTTGAAAATTGGATATAAGAGATTTAGATTTTGCTTATACTCTTCTATAGATGTTGAAAGTACTAACAAATTCCACCTATGCATAAAAGTATCCCATTGGTCCTTGTGATCTTCCCAAAAAATAATAATATATATATATATATATATATATATATATATATATATATATATTGTTTGTTTCTGCCAAGACATTCTTTCAAATGTGCCATCTACATAAAATTTAGTAGATGTTGAAAATATTTTTCAGTGGCCTTCATAAGAGTTAGCTCTTTGTCGATAACAATACCACTAGGCATTATTATATCATCCATTAGACTCTTCAATTCTCCCAAAACCCATGTATAATTTTTCTCAAGTTCTTTTGCCAAGTATGCAAATGCAATCGAAAATGTTAAATCATTAGAAGTCACACCTACTATCCTCAACAACGATAGGCGATACCTATTTGTTTAATATGTGCAATCCATAATTATCACACGAGGAAATGCTTGCAACAAATCTACTGAATATGGATGTGCCCGAAACAAATTTTGAACTATATTTGTCTCCGTAGATGCGTAATGCCACTTTATGTACTTATTCTCAATAGGCCTATTCATAATTTGTTGCATTTATGTCATTCCAGCTTGTTCTTACGTGATTCTTTGACATGTCAACGAAAATTGAAGTATCCTTCTCAATTAGTCTTTGGCATACGAACATCCTTCAAGGTTATGGGCAATATCAAGATTATGTTTTCCACATTTCACTTTTCATACCAAATAATTACCATTTATCAATTTTCTTCCATTCAAAGCGAACGGGCATCCACATTTTTTTGTTCCAGTAGCTCTACATCTCTTCCCTTTTTCATTTTCTTTGTTGGTATTCCTACACCTATACGAACCATATCTTTTAAACATGAAATCAATTCTTGGTTTTCTCACAACTTGGCCTAAGTTGGACTTCTTCATAACAACAATCATGTTATGTCTCTTACTAGTAGTTGTAACCCAATAAATCAATGCCTCTTTACTTGTAAAACATTTGTTTATTGTCAAATATTTGAATATAAATATATGATCATATTAAAAAATAAAATCATTACGTACCATGTTTGTCATAAACATATCTGTGTAATCAATAAATAATTCATTCTTGACATCAAATGTTTTTGTATAAATATATGATCATATTAAAAATAAAATCATTACGTACCATGTTTATCGTAAATATATCCGTCTAATCAACAAATAATTCATTCTGCACATCATAGTTATGCGTTGGTGCATCCTACATTAAAAGTATTGTGTCAAATAATGTCATTGACATAAATTCAAAAGTAAATAAGATAACAATGAAAACATCAAGTATGCGAAATAGCAGATGAATTGGAATTTTTTTAAATACTTGTAAAGAAACCCTCTACAATTGAGAGCAAAATAAAAAAAATGCAAAATAGCAGATGAATTGGAACTTTTCTAAATACTTGTGGAAAACCCACTACAATTGGGAGCACAAAAAAAAAAAAGAAAAAAAAAAGAAAAAGAAGAGATCTTGTGAACATAAAAAGAGAGCAGAGACATCGAGTATGCCAACCACACCCCAAAAAAAGGTCTTGTCTATTGTTATCCAATCCTCTTTACCAAACGTGTCATAAAAGGAAAAACAAGTTTGGTTTTAGGGTCTGAAGGTTAAAAGTTGATGAAAAACAATCCCTGAACAGACTATCAATTAACAAAACCATATAATTATGTACTTTCAAAGTTTATCTTGCTATCTTTCTTGTTCAACGACTTAGCAATCATTTATTTTTGTACTATATCTACAAAAAATTCCACCGCAGCCCCTCGATAAGGGTAACCAAATAAAGGCATTTAAGGCCATTGTACTCTAGAAAAAAGCAATGCGTGTGCCAAAACTTAGGATTTTGTACAGCAAAGAATTAAAACTAGATAAAGAGAAAAAAACTATTTTCTGTTCTTTTTTTTTTTCTTTTGGAGAAGTGGGGTGGTTAATAACTTAAGAAATATAATATCACTTTTGATATAGGCACTATTAGCTCTCCGACATAGTTGAAAGAGGAGAAAAACAAAGGTAATCCAGACAACAATCAAGAAAGAGTTTTCATACCATAGTTGCTCGATGGGCATCGAGCCAAAAGCTCTTACCAGTTAGACTTAGGGATAATAGGTAAAATCAAGAAAAGAAAATTAAAACGTCCAAATTCAAACAAAAATCAAACAACAAAACACGAATCCTTACTTTCTCAAACTCTTCTTCATATATTGCTATGTCTCTATATATTTGTTCAAGTGGCGTCTCTGCCATTGTTTACTAAATTCTTTGTCTATTGAAATTCTGAGTATTAGAATGCTTTGAACATATCCATGTAATTTTCTTTGAATTATTAGGGTTCTAGTTAAACACAAAGAATGTAAAAAGATTTAGGATAATTTAATGAAAATAAAAATAAGTGGATGAATATAGAGTTACGTATTTTTACAAGAATTTAAAATATAATAAAATTTTATTCTCAAAAGTGGCTGTAAATATAAAAAGTGTAGATGGAAATAACGATACCCTTAGTATTTAGTATGTAGATTGTGTTCTGGTTTATACTTGACCATTTTCTCAAGTGGATTTCATTTTTTAGTAAAAAGTGGCAATGTCACTTTCTATCATTTTTTATTGTTTGTCACTTCTTGAATTTTTGTCATTTTAAGTGTTTGTCACTTTTTTTTTATTTGTTAATTTAATTTTATTTTTAAAATTTTGTTCTTTTTTGGATTGACAAACATCAATTGTTAATGAATGAGATATAACTTTTGACAAAATTTTCTAATAAAAAGTAACAAATAACTTTAAAAATATTTTTTTACTTCCAAAATAATTTTCATATGATTTTTCAAAAGAATTTAGTTTTTGTAAGATGTCCAAAATATATGCCCACGAGAGTGGTCCAATTATGACCCATTATGGTTTAATTCCCTCCGCTTTTTCATAATTCTAAAATTTTGAGGTTCCCCAAATTTTTCAATTTTTCGATAATGGCTGGTCCGTATAGATCGAGGTATTTCACAAATTGAAGATATATAGTATTTACTCACTTACGATTAATTCAATTTAATTGAGATTTTTTCCTTCTTTTTGTGGATTTTGGGTTCGGATTGATTATTAATTGATGAAATAGGGAAGGATTAAGCACGAGGTCGGCAGCGGTCAGCGGTAAGTCTGATGAAATCCAGTTGAGAATTGATCCGATGCACGTGGATTTCGATGAGGAGGTCTTCGGTCTACGCAAGCAAGTTCGACAACTCAGAAATGTATGTTTTGCTATTTATTTTCTGAAATTAGACGCATATAATATAATCATATTACATGACAAAGAATTTTACGTTTTTGTTGTAAAATGTGTTGTAGCTGTTATGATTATGTGTAACTAGGTTCATTAGATCATTTGAACAGTTTTGTAATCAAATTTGACCCTTTTGACACCCTGGGTTTTTTTTTTTTAGCTATACGAACATATTTAATAAATTGTAGTTCATAAGACCAATGCAGCAAGTATTTCGGAGGAGTCATTTGATTTTGGAAGTTGATACTCTATTGTTTAGAAGTTATCAGTGACATTTGCATCCTTTAATCACGTTATGCTCATTGAATCTACGGAAAATATTTAGTGAAACTTGTATTTCGGCTGATTATACTTAACCTGTATGACCCATGATCCGTGAAGTGAATTGATGTTTCGTGTGAAGATGATTGCCTGTAAGTTTCTAGTTGTGAAAATGACTTGATTATCATCGATGATGATCTGTTGCATTTCCTAGTTTACTGCCAAAAGAGTAATTCACAACTTGCTCTCTAGTCTATCATGTTTCTTAGAAGCAAGCCCAGGAAAACACCTGAGCACAAAGTGCAGCAAGGCAAGCTTTGGCAGTTTTGCAAGTGTTGTTTTCTCAGAGCATTAAAATTTGAGATCTTTTCATTTGAGCCACTGCTTTGTTAATTTTTCCCTACGTTTATTTTCTTATCATTTTTTCTTTTTGTTCCGCTGAAATGTTAGTTGTCTGAACATAATAATCTTGATCCAAAATCAATTTGTGCTAATTTTGGCTGAGTCAGTGGAAAAATCAACTGATGTTTGCTGCAACTACTAAATTTTTTTTTCAGTTTCTTAATAATGATGAATTATCATCACATATTGATTTTTGACATCTGGATATATGTTCTTCACATAGATGTGGTTCTTGCATCACTTTGCATTTTGTGCTTAAGCGAAAGAGTTCTTTGCTCTTTGGTACACATTGTGGGTACACTTTGTGAATTAATGACTATGTATTCCAGATATTTAATAGACATCGCACTTAGGAACACCTACATTACATACTAGTGGATCCTGTTCTATGCTATAATTTGCCTACTGTGTTAGCTTTTGTTTCTATTTTTTGCTTTAAGTTATTTTCCTATTTAATATTTCAGGTAGCTCAAGAGATTGAATCCGAAGCGAAATACCAGAATGATTTTCTCAACCAGCTGGTATGCCATAAACTGTACACACCCTGAATCTGAATTGAGCCTCAACTGATTACTGATATCATGTACACTAATTGCTGGAAGGGTGGATGAGGAATTAGCTGCAGTTTTAGTTGGCAACCTTACTTCTTAATTGTTGTTGACTACTGGACGAAGTGCACATGAATTGGGCTTTGAGGCAATAGGCTACATGACCGCAAAGTTTGATGTTCATATAATTCAATTTGTAGATTAAAAATATTGCAAATTACAAATACAATGGTGACGTAGAAGATTTATGCTATACTGCTAGGCAATCCTTTGCTTTTAAAAATGTCACTTCTAATAGTACCAACAAAACCTTCAAAAAGGAAAATTTAAATTTTGATATTGGAGTCATTTGGAGCATGGGAATAAGGAGTGACGAGGAAAATGGGAATATGAAGCCCAGAATAAATCATGAGAAACCCTGATAAAGTTCAATAGGAAGTATTTTTGAGAAGAAATCTAGAAAAGGAGTCTAAGGCCATAACTGAGTATTTTAATGGATTTTGTTTTGGATATATTTTATGAACTCGATCATGTGCCATTCAGTTCGAGGACTGCAAGGTAAGAGAACAAAAATTTCCGGCATTAGTGGTGAGACTTTTTAGGGTAAGGGAATACCAGTTTGTTTGATGCTTTTATTCCACTGTATTCTACTTTTAAGCTGGTTCTATGCCCTTCTATTCCTCCCCTTCATCACACTCTGATCATGTGGAGACTTGTGATTTCTTAAGCTGTTGATTTTCATGCGGTAGGATTTTGTTAAGTTCTCAAAAATTGAAATGAGCAGTTCTGTTGTATTTCTCCAAAGTAAGAGGTTCATTGCCCCTTTTGGCCCCCATTGTTGAAAATATTAACTTGTTTTAGAAATTTTGTCCAAGTTCGTCATTTGTATTTATCCTTAAATGCATTATCTTGTTTGAAATGACCTAAGTCTGGTTGATTGTTCTATTTGTTTGTACAGCAAATGACATTGATCAATGCTCAGGCTGGGGTGAAAAATAACATGAGGAGGCTGAACAAGAGCATCATCAGGGAAGGATCAAATCACGTCATGCATGTGGTTCTTTTCGCACTTCTTTGTTTTTTTGTGGTCTATTTGTGGTCGAAAATTTCACGAAGATGAGGACAAGAACTTCTCTGTTGCTTCCTCCCATCCCACGGCTGGTACACTGAATCCACTTTAAAAAATATCTGTTTTTTGTATAAAAATCAAATGCATTTTCTTGCAAAACCTTGCACGACTCCTATAAGTCGTTACAAGTCACAAAAGCATGCTTGTGGCTTTTCCAAACTTCTTGTAAAACAAAAGTAGTTATAAGAATAACATGTAAATACTCTGCTTAAGCAGGAATTAAAAGATGTTGTTGTTATTATTATTATTATTTTGTTCGTGTGCATTGGAAAATTTTCTTTGTGAAGATGGAAACTAATAATATTAGTCTTTTTCTGCTCGAAAAATTGGGATCCATGGAAAACTCTTTAGCTCTCGGATGTTGTAAGTTGTTGTGGGGTACCTTCTAACAGGAATCTGAATCTTTGATGTGTGTGTGTGTTTTTTTTTTTTTTTTTTTTTTTTTTTTTTTTTCTTAAAAATTTTTTTTTTTTTTTTTTTTAAAAAAAATAAAGATTTTTTTTTTCTGGTATTGTTACTTCATGTTCTTGGGAATCTTTGATGTGTGTGTTTTTTTTTTTTTTTTTTTTCCATCGAGCTTAAAATTCTAACCCAGCTAAGAAGCTACTATATGGAAAGTGCCCCAGTAAAGTGAACCTAGATTTATCTATCGTGCAGGCATGTTATTGCACTGTCTGCCTTTTGAGTCTATAAAATTTTGCCTACTAGCTTATGAACTATTTTTAAATAGTTGATTGACATTTGAAATGTTAATTATCAAAAATGCTGTACACTTTTTTTTACAGCCCTCTCACAAAATGTAGAGCCCACGATTATTTTAATTGTTGGCCCCACCCTTGAATGTGAGAGGGCTTTCAACAGTGATGTCAACAACACTGTATTTGTAGCGTTCCTCGTTAATTAATTGGAATGATGCAAGTGTCATTTATGGTGTTGCCTAGAGATGCATTTTACAGAATAGCTTCAACTTTTTGCAGTGCCTTTGGCTGTTTCAACCCTATATATATTCACCGGCCATTCTTCACCTAATTATTCTTCTCTTCCTTCCAGTATAGGAAAATGGTACTTATAGGTGCTCGGTACAACCATGCTAAGGTTAAAAATGTAAGTACCTTTAAATAATTTTTTGTTTCCGAACATGTCAAAATAAGTTATTTAAAAGCGTGTGTGGCTTCGCTTAAAAACCAAAAGAAGTTGTTTCCTTCGGGCATTGTTGAAAAAAAGACAGAAAAACTATTTCTTTTAATCTTTTAAGTAATGTTAAAGGCGCTCTTAATTTAACTCGCTAATAAGATATTAATTATCCTAGAACTTCTTTTGCTTGTAAGTTTAACTTTTTAAGCTTATAAAAGCATGCTCAATGTAAATGAGCAAAGAATGGGGTTGCAAGAAAAGTTTTGGTTTCCTTAATGTTTTTAGTTTGATCATACATTTTCATGAAGTTGATATTTTGCACTTGCTAAATATCAAATTTTACCCAAGGGTCCAACGTTTTCCCTCTATATGAGGACTTTTTTTTTTCTCACAAAAATGGACCCTACATTAGATTTCTCTTGCGTAATTTTGGTAACTAGATACTTAGGATCCATTTGATATGCTTAAAAGTATCTTTTAAAATGTTTATCTATAGGGGTGGCAAAATGTCCTCATCGCACATCGTCTCGTGTTGCCTAGCCCCTATAGTTATTGGGTATTGGGGTCGAGACGAGGAGCATGATATCGTAATGAAGTCACTTTGGCTGTTATTGGAAATCATGGTACCGTACCCATTCATCAAGTCTGTTGTCAATTTGCCGCTTTACCAGAAGATTTTAACATATTCTTTGACATAATTTCAGGTGGGTGGTAGAAGATGATTTGATAGAGAAGTTGATTGCGTTAAAACAGTCCAATGATATAATGTCATGTGGTACTATGTCAAACTTTAAATCAAAGAACGTGGCAATTTAGCATGATTGTATTTATTTTGTAGAAATAATGTGTGTACTTTTCAGAAAAGCTGGAAAAAAGACAACCTTTAGTTAAGGGGAAATCAACTTTATTTAAACTTGAGCGCCATTTTAGGATTGAGATTATTCAATTAACGTTCATACGGTTAGGCCCAATTAAATGTTACTAAACTTGAAATACAATGGTAAATTGCCAATGAAATTCAATATTTTTAATAATCATTTGGGGTTTAAAAAAAAGAAAAGAATTTGTGATGAGTGAATTCTGTGAGAAAAAAGCGTGTTCCTTGATATGTAAACCATCCTCGACCTACTTTGTCTTCTATGAAACCAAATCAAATCTCGATCTCCAAAAATATTTCCTTTTCATCTTTCATTTCTCTCTCTCTCTTCGATGAGGGAAAGTATAATTAGAGATCGAATGCAATTTAGTTCTTATATTTTTCTCCTCATATCGGTTTCTTATGATTTTTTGTACCTTTAACTTGAAATCAGGTTAAACCGCGCACCTTCAAAATTTGTACTATATATCTATTCATTGTTAATAAATCATGTTGGCCTATAATGGTTTATTTAAAATAGAAGGGGAAAATTATATCAAACGAGATTTTAACTTGTTTATTTGTTTCTTAACATTGTCGAATACTATTTAATCAATATTATCGATGCCAATTTATCATTAACTAAAAATATTAAAAATGCTATAAAGTTGATTCTTCAATGGAAATTTGCACGCATCATAAATCTATCGTCACCAATAATATATGATATATTCACATAGTAGGATCCTTGTATTCCATGGATGGTGTATAGAGAATCTCTAAAATTAACCACTATGGACGAGAAAATTATATTTTTTTACCCCATTTAATTAAAATATAACTTCCTCAAGAAGCATTATAATATGATTAGAAAAGAATTTAAATCAGATTAGGGCAATCTTGGTTGAAAATGATTGAACATAACTTTCATATCTTGTAAATAACTTCTAAAGTGTCAATTTTTATTCCCTTAAAACCCTTAATAATATAATTACAACCGTACAAAAGTTAAATGGGAGATATTGACTTGAATAATGTGAACATCATCAATAATGATATATTAAGTTTAGCGTTTAATAAATTTGAGATCAACTACATGATTTATTTTTATTTATTTATATTTATTATAATAAAATTTTGTATATATATATATATTCATGTTAAAGACTTGATAAGGTTTTATGACTGCTAACTCATTTTCTTTATCCATAAGTAAGACTGACTATGAAAAATATATGCACCGTTACCTTAGCCCTTGTACGGTTTTGTCATAATTTAGATTTTTAGTATATTTGCTAAAAATTGGTAAAATGTGTTGTTAAAAAATTGATAAAAATTGTGAGTACTATAAAATGCACAATTAAAAATGAATCGGACCAAACATGGACTTCACGGGCGGACCCACATGAGGTCATGTGGGGTCAAATGACCCCATAAAATTTTGCCCTTTTTTTTTCAATCTACTTTGATGCATTCGTCGGGAAGTCAAATGAAGTCAAAATATTGCATTTTTAATACCATTTCGAAGTGCTCATGGCCTAGTTTTTCACTCATTAATGGCATGTGAAGTGGTCAATTATAGCAAAAGTTATGACATGTTAAAATAGGCCGTTTGAAACTAATATTTTGAGAGTTTCGATAATATCCTAACTCTAAAAATTCGTTTGCAATCATGTGCTATCTGAATCTACAAATCGTCTATGTCATATAAAAGTTTGTTTCGAAAACTACATCGTTTTCATATCTAATGGTCCAAACGGATATCGAAAATAGTTAAATATGTATTAAACGTACGCCTTAAAAAAGACGTCTAACTCGTTTTTTCTTTTAAAAAATTCAATTAATTATTATTTTTGCACAATAAAATTTTCAATATAATTTATATCGTTTCATTCGGAAGTCTTACATGAAATATGACGAAAATTTTTTAGATTTGTTACGGACTAAATGCAATTTGAATTACTTTCGAATTATATATGTTTGCTTTAAATTTGAATTTCATTTACTTCCTGAACTAAACTTAAATTTTATTTCAATTCATTTAATTTCTATATTCAATTTAATTTACTCAATGTTAGCTCAGCATTTACCAACGAAATGATAAACAAAACTATACAAGTAGCAAAATTTATTTAATAATATTAATAATGATGTAATTATACGACGTTTTCAAAGTGTCAAAATACATATTAGCTTATTTTTATTGATATTATGTTGTTTATTAAAAAAATTATTTTTAAAATTTTGATCCCACAATACTAGACGTCTGGGTCCGCCCCTGATGGGCTTGATATATTGATTATCAACTACTACTATATATTTCTTTAATTCTTAATTTTTCTGACCAAAGGAGATACTAAAACACCAAAACACACCAAATGTTGGTGTAAAAAGACCTCCAATATAGCACCAAAGTTTAAAGCATTTTAGTGCTAAATGGTGCAAAGTGAATTTAATATTTTTGTTAATTTAACGTAATTATTTATTTAGTAATTTATGTATTAGTAAAATAAATAAATAAATAAATATTAAGAATAAAAAGAGAGAAGAAAAAAGCTAAATACCGTTCATTAGGTGTAAGTTTTGGCGTAATGGTTAGAGATGATTTTTAGTTTGGTACAAGATTCGATGTAAAATGATGCAAGATTTATCTCAAATTTCGTTGTAGGGTTGGAGATAGAAACGTTGACAAGAAATTTGTCTAGACTAATTTGTCAGCAGAAAATCTTGAATCAACTTTATTTAGCAAATTAAGGGAGATTTTTTAATTAATAATGTTCAGAAGAATAATAATTATATTGCAATAATTTAGCCCTTTTCCCCATTTTTTTTTTGTAACTTGTTTTTTCATTAATTCATTTTTAATCCCACGTTCTCACAATAAAATATTTTGTATATAATTTCAAAATTTCTTCCTCCTTTTTAATCATACTTTTTCCAAAAATTCGCAATTAAAATATTCATTTTCAACAAAATATAGAGCTCAAACATAGGCCAAGTTTCTTTGCTTCATGGACAAAATAATAATAGTAACTATATATGTTCAAGGAAACACTGAAGACATATTTTCTGGAATGCCTCAGCAATTAAATATGGGATTCTCCAATAATTAACTTCAAATGCTTTAATTAAGATTTGTCTATTCAAAACTTTTTTCTTCGCCTCTAGTTGTGACTCTAGAGATAACATCGATAACCCCCTCCCATGTGTACATCAATTCTTTATAAACAAACATAATCGGACAATGCAAACACTCGTGAAGATCTATAAATCCCGGCTAGATGGCGTTTCTATTAAAAAAATGTAGTGTGCATATTTCTCTTTTCTTCGGATAGGGCACAATGTATTAGAAAAATAAGGAACCCTATTCCAAGCAAGGTAAAAATTATCCACCCAAAATGAATAGCAAACCATATAGTTCTATTTTCAACAAACACCCTATCTGAAGATAATGTACATATTCCATATCCAACAAAGTTGAACAAGATTTACAATTAAAATATCTAAAATTACCACGCTACAAAATTCAACCAATCCAGTTGAAAATGCCAAGGACAAAATAATAGAAGAAATTAGATGATGAGCTGCATTATTTCCTTTGTGAGGAGTAAAGTAGCGAGATTAACAGTATCAAAAGATAATGTACATATTCCATATCCTATAAAGTTGTAACAAAATTTATAATTAAAATGTCTGAAAATTACCACAGTATTGTGCAATTTCTTCCATTAGTGATGGCAGAATATATTCATCCTTGCACCTGCCCACTTCTTTTGACCAAGCAAATAAAATTATGCGCCTTCTAGTAAATGAACTGTGCTGACTTATTTTTATACTAAAACTAAAACACTTTCTTGGAATGAGAATATTGTACCCCTATGGCTCGATATTCTTCATTTTTTTAGGTCTCTGATGATGGGAGGATGTATAGATTCTACTCAGTCTGTTCAAAAAGTTTTATATATCTCAGTTACCTTTGCTGCTATTTGTGATCTTGTTTGACTTCAATGCCTAATGTAAAAGTGGATATTCTCATCAATCTGCTCCACTTAAATAATTGATCTACTTGACCAGATGTTTTTTAACATCGTGGATAACAGAATGAGGTGTGTCAATAAGTGATTGGACGGCAATGTTGATTTTTTTTAAATTGGTCAATGACAAAATGCCACAAATTGTCTGGCAATGTAGCAAGATCGCCACTTAAATTACTAAATAAAGTAGTCTTGTTATCAATAAATTTGATGTCGACTGCCCAAGACTTTTTTATCATTCCCGCGCCATTTCACTTCAATAAATGTTCACATGAGTTGTGTTCTTGACCTCCAATCTAATAATTGTTCTCAAGTACTTCCTACAAGGGTCAGAAAAGGGCAGTGGACAAAAAAAAAATACAGAAAGATGAGTTGGCTATATGTACTATACTACTGAAGAATTGAGAAAATACCTGGATTTATCTACTTGTACATATATAATAGAAAAACCATTATGAGATTTTTCTGTTGTCTCAGTGTGCATGAGAATTAAAGAGGCAAAGAGCAATAGGGTAGTAAGGCAATAAAACTAGTGACATATCCCCACAGCTATAATAAAATTGTTAGATGCAGTGTCATAGTCATCTTTTATAGTGTACCTCTCATTTATTACCTTTGCCTTTTATCTTCATCATTCATTCCTTCTCCATCCACTAAAATGTTCTTTGCCCCCTTCCATCCCATTCTATTTTACCTTTTTTCTATTGAATCTGCAGGCACACGCTTAAACTTTTTCTCCTCCAATTAGGGTTTCCAATTGAGGACTTGTAGCAATAAATCTGTGCAGTTTGCAGTTTGAAGCAAGAAAGACCAATTTCTTGGAAGAGATCCCAAGGATAAAAAGGTAGTTTTTTCTTTATCTTTTTTCTTCTTCTGATCAATGAAACTGGACCATACAGGTAAATTCTTGAAATCCCTTTACAGCTTCTCTTAGATTTGTTCACTTTGTTTTAGTTATATGTTTCTTTTGAAAAGGCAAATACAAAAATAAATAGCTTTTTGTAAGTTACAGAGCTTGATCTAGGGTTTTCTTGCTTGTACATTGATCAACCTTTTGTAATTAGATCCATGTTTAACAAACAAATTATTGAAATATGCAAGAACTTTATGGAACTGTTGAATATTAACTACAACAAAATTTTCAGTTTCAAAATGATTATTATAAGAAGAAAAGAAAAGAAGCTGTGTAATATTACTCGAATTTTGATACAGTTTGAACATACTTAGAGCATTTTGTTTTCTTTCTGTTTGTGGAATACTCATAAATTTAGAATTTTAGATTTACAGAAGAGAAAAACATGCAAATTCTTGGTAATCCCTGCGAGATTAGTGTGAGGAATTAACAAACAAAAAGAATAAGAAGAAAAAAATTTATGTTCTTGAGAATCAATATTCTTGTCAATAACTAAGCAAGCACTACTGGTACTTGAGCTTGTATGGAGAGAGAAACTATAAGAAATTTAGCTTTTAACGAAATTTTGTCTTCAAATGTTTCTCAACGATCCTTGTTTGACGAAACAACTCAAAAATGATTTTTTACGATGGAACAATTTTTGTTCGTTGAAAGTCTAATTTCTTGTAGCGAAGGGAGGGAGAGAGAGATTTGCAACTGGACTTATGATCTTCCACTCCAATCTGTCTGAGGAATATTTACACAACCTGCAAAGTTCTGTTATTACCACAAAGTGCCAGAAACACAGAGTGACTTTTACTGAAACAGGAAGAAGAATATTTAGTGGATTTTAATGCAATCTAAATAAATTAAGTTAAAGAAAAATGTTTAATGGGTTTACTTGTTATTTCTCAATGATGCAGTGAAAAATGGCTTCATCCAGTTCATACAACTCTCCCTGTGCAGCCTGCAAATTCTTGAGGAGAAAATGCATGCCAGGTTGCATTTTTGCACCATACTTCCCACCAGAGGAGCCACAAAAATTTGCAAATGTGCACAAGATTTTCGGTGCAAGCAACGTTACCAAGCTCCTCAATGAGCTTCTCCCTCAGCAGAGGGAAGATGCAGTGAACTCTCTTGCCTATGAAGCCGAAGCCCGAGTCCGAGATCCAGTCTACGGCTGCGTTGGTGCCATCACCTTCCTCCAAAGACAAGTCGAGCGCCTTCAAAAGGAACTTGATGCAGCTAATGCAGACTTAACTCGCTTGACATGCAATGAGATTCCGACTGGATTACCCTCCACTCGAGTAGTTAATTCATTTCATTCCATGGTAGCACCCCGCCAGAGGCCGGTAAGGATTGGCAATGAAAGTGGTGGCAACATTTATCAAACACCCCAAGACTTCTACTTTCCATATCCTCCTCCATGGAATGGTCACAACCCTTCTGGTAATATACATGGGGGAGGTGCAGATGGAAATTTTTAAGGGTACATCACCTATAAATCTAGGGTTTATGTCCCCCCCTAGAGGAATTATATGCATTCTTATCTTACTTGTCATGGCCTCTAGCTAGCCTCACATGCATTCTTCTAGCTAGACTGAGTCCTATTATCCTAAAAAGAACATTATTTGGGTGGTTTTTAATAATTAGACAAAGATTATAAGTCTTGTTTAATTAGTCTACAAGTACTAGACTTGATAAGAATGTTCATGTGAAGAGTTATTTATTCTGTGGGATTGTTCATCATTAAGAATAAACTTGTGTGAAGTAATTATTAACTGTCAAGGGGGAAAAAAATTGATTATATAGTAAAATTAAGTCTACTGTTATTCCCTCACTGAGCTACACTTATTCTTAATTCCTTGATTAGTCTGTTTGCTCTTGAGGACCACTTTCTTTATTTCTGGTGTGTCTAATTTCTAATTCTATAGCCTTTGGTTTCTGAAAAGGGCCTTGTTAAAATATTTATCTCTTGGTGTACACTTGGACGTTTCTCAAAGTGACTCTAATATACACTAAAACAACTGTGAAAAACTGATTCTTAATAAATCGATATTTCTTAATTTGTCTAAAGAGTCAAGTTGATGATAAGAAATACAGTTAAGAGGAGTCATTATCGTAAGGGTTTTTTCTTGTCAAATTCAAAAGATCAGATAATAAGTAGATTTTCAGCTAAATGTCTACTTCAAGTAGGTCGGCACTTACAGTTCATCTATATGTGTGTGTCAAATTTGAATCTTGCCCCTTTAGCTCTGTGCGTATCTCTCATCCTGTGTATATATCAATGCTTGCGATATCAAGAACAGTGAGAAACATTTCTATCTCATATTGGATCCAGACATTAATAAAGATGTTGGGCTTCCTTGTAGAGATATTCAGCTTTTCAATACCTGCACTGCTAAGAAAAACAGTAGAACCCCCACCAACCCATCTACGACCCCCCCCCCCCCGGGCTCCCAACCAAGTCCTACAACTTGTTGTTTGGAAAATAAACCTGCAGTTTATTAGGTTTAGGGTTTGAATCTTGTGTACAATAGAGAGATTTGTAAGATTCATTTTGTGTCCCAGAATCCACACGATTGTTCTTATCAAACAGTAAAAAGCTTCTACAATGAAACATTTTGCCTCTGCCATTTCTGTTTCTTCCAAAAATACGTCAGTCTCTCTGCAGCTCCATCTATATCATTTCCTACTATCATGGGTTTTCCTCGAGATCGCCAAGAATCGCCTTTGATTCATCATTTATGGGATTCTGATTTTTAGTGGATGAAAATCTGAATCTGATCAAGAAAGTTTGGAGCATTCATTTGTACACAAGGAAAAAATATTCATCCATCATTAATTAGCTTTTCACAGTAGAGGGCTTGAAAAAAGTTATCAAAAGCTGATGATAGCGCACATGCATTTCGTATTCTTCGACATTGGACAGTGTAATTTCCTTAAGCTGGGAAGCTTACGTCTGCTTAAAAGAAACTTTTTTCACAGCATTATAAATGTTACATCTTTCAGCCAATTAAGGGCTTGTTTGACATTGCTTTGTTTTTGTTTTTACTTTTTATAGAAGAGCTTCTTAGGAAAGTTACCTTAGTTATTTAGAAGAACTTTCATCATATAAAGCACTTTTAAAAAATTATATGAACTGACCAATTGTCGCTAGAACTAAATTTTCATTGATCTAATTGTGAACTAAAATTCAGAAATTTTTCGTTGCAAAACTTGCTGCGAGAAGAAACTAAAGGCTCCAATTATTAAGTAATATGAGCGAAAGTACATCACTTCTGAAAATAATGTAGTAATGACTATTCTAAATGGGTTAAATTCATTGATTGCCACTTAGCTTTACACTCAGTGTCATCGTGAACACTCAATTTGTGTCACCATAATCATCCAACTTTATACTTAATGTCAATATGTCCATCCAATTATTATTATTATTATTATTATTTTTTGTACATATAATACAAAGTTATCGTTTTATTCCTTTTATGGTTAGTGAAATCGTGAAAAGAAATTGGGTGACCATGATGAAATGTTATATGAAATTATGTGTACATGATAAAACATTATAAGAAATAGGTGGTTATGATGAAATAAAATCAAATTGATTGATCATGATGACACTAATTCAGTAAAAAACACTACAAACTCTCTTTAGTTTTTCAACTTCTAATTTTTTTTATTTTTTTCCCTATCTACTTGAAAATCCAATGATGGCACAATTACAAATAGTTTAGGGCAGAGAATAAAGCCCAATTCTATGTACTTTAAACTTATCAGGCTTCCTTCACCCCATGACCATAAGGTAAAAAATTATAATGCAATGTTATGTATATAAATATGTGTAGTATAATAAACAAGATTTTCAACTTGTTTGGGAGTGGTTTTTTGGTCAAAAAAATTGATTTTTTGACCGTTATTTTACTATTTCAATCGTCATATTTGACTTCTTCTCTCACAGGTGAACTACACTTTTTTTCTAACGATCAAAAAATCAATTCTCAAAATCACTCCCAAACAGGCTCTTTTAACTCAGTGTCTCGATTACTACAATTTGACGAGAGTGGCGTGGCAGAGTTGGGGCCGACTACGGTACGGTAAGGGTATGGGTTTAATGAGTTTTTTTTTTTTTTTTTTTTTTTTTTTTTTTAAAAAAAAATGAAAATACA
>NC_036246.1:27993327-28042528 GCF_002742605.1 Olea europaea var. sylvestris
CACACACACACACACACACACACACACACACAGCAGAAAGAGTTATACTCGTAATGAGTTATACAAAGTGCAGAAAAGCAAGAGTTCTAATCCAAATACTAGTAGTCGTGATAGTTAGAAAACAGTGAAATTTTGTTGAAACGTTTCGGTGGGTTTTGTAAAGGAGATGTTAGCATTGTAGAAGTTTCCGAGCATCTTACGTTAAAAGCTTATATGCGATGAAATTAAGGAAATAAAAGGCAAAGATGGAAGACCATAATTAATTGAAGGCCTCGAACACTTTTGCCCTAATTCTTCTTGTGAAATTTGTTTGTTTTAAATGCAAACAGAATCAAATGACGATAGAGGTTCCTTTTTCTTGATTGATTCTTCAATCTTTTTCAGAAACACTTACCTGCAAAATTTAATTGTTACACATAAAAATGTAAAATGTACTTAGAAACAATACAAGAAACATGTCATACCTTTTATGCATGTTTTCTAGTAATCTTCCATTCGTGGACGATGTTGTTGCTTCGAACCTTTGTGTCTTTCTTAGTGTTCTCCGGAAGAAAGAATATTTTGTGAACGTCGAACTCAAGTTCTCAAAAACAAACACAAGACAACGAAAGAAGAATAATCGAGCCAAATTTTTTGTTCTTTATGTCTCTCTCGATTCCTGAGCGACATATACTCTTGTGGTGGTTGATGCCCTTGTGGGTTGTTAGTACCCATTGGGTTGTATCTTGATCCCTATCTCTTGAATCCTTCAACTTAATCTTGTTTGTTTATGCAGTACAGTGAACATGTATATATTCTATATATTTTTACACCTCTTTTAATTAAAAATCACCTAGGAGACCTAATTCAATCTATATAATATAATTTTGAAATGATTCAAACTTAGGTTTCAACGAACTCTGGAGTATTGACTTACCAGATTATAGTCAATTAAATTTGGTGCATGCCACTAGAGGCGCTTAAGGTTGCATTCTACAACACTATAGTAACTACTCAAATGATTATACTAATAGCTCTCCCTAGTCAATGAATTGCTTCCAATTTCTTTATTGAAATTGTAAACAAGTGAAGAATACCTTTTAATCAAAGTAGCTATACTCAAGTATGCATTTCAACTCACGTGCCTTTTCAATGAGCAAATAACCCAACCTTTGGAACTTACTACAATCCAGTTGTAGAAAGTCAAGTTCTCGTATCATTGATTAAGAGTGTGAACTCTATCCTGCATAAGTAATCGAAGTTGAACGCATTGATCGTTTTGCGCTTCAAATTATAAAATCTATCTTTAAACCTGAAAGACAAAGGTCACACAATATTAAACTGAGAAGCAAGCAAATCCAAAACGGTCTAAAGTAAAAAGTGCAGAAAATTAAAGATTTAACACAATATTTCTTTCGGCCTAAGCCTCAGAGGTTCGGCAACCACTTCAAACGTCTACATCCCCCATTGAGCATCCAATGAATTGGATTATGCTTGGTTGCACTATAATAGCCAAAAATTGGCAACGAAGGGTTACAGATGTTCAACAAATACAAGGAGATAAAGCAACGGCACTTTTCTCTCAAGATCAACCCAAACACCTTCAAAGAATCACAAAGAATCTCTGCTTCACTCTCAAAACATCACAACTCAAGAGAACACATGATTTTACAGATAATCACTCAGAATATCTAACCATATCACTAGGATTTAAACGTTTAAGGCCTCAAATCAGAGATTTGAGCCAGAGAATCAAAACCAGATGAAACCCTAACTGGACAAGAGCTTTTTCTATCTCATAAAACCAAGAGTCATACGCGTTAATGAGAGTCAATCGAGTGCCAAGTGAAACAACACAAATAATAGAAGGTTCCAGATTCAATCCAACAGTCCAAGTCAAGCCACGTGTCTCCATCCAGTTAAAAGTGTCAATATAATAAAGTTGCAATTCATAAAACACGACTTTCCAGTATCTTAAAATTCTAGAAGCATATAACCAAGGTTCGAGTCTCACAAAACCTAAGTATAATTCAATACTATACAATGTATTGAATTACTCAGCATAGATCAAATATATGTTTCCCTGTTTATATCTACCACAGTTTTCAAATAATAATGTATTAATTATTAATATCTCATTCAGTAACAGTTTCAAGAACGCCGAATATTAATAATTCTTAATGCTTAAGCATTCAAGAATCGAGTCGTAAAACGCGAGTGTAACATCCAGTGGCTTTGTTGTAATATAGGGTAATTAACTCAACATGATTGCTAGCATGATGAAAAAGAAAAAGAAAAAGATACAGATGCTAAAATTTTTTATACCCCCCTAAAGTGCATCAAATATATTCAACGCCGTTATTGCATATGATGACACCAAATCTTGCTTGATTTGGGAATAATCAAAAGCCATGCAATTTTATTATTTTTCAATTTTCATATACAAAAGAAGTTTCCCATTTACTGCAAAAAAATAGGGTCCAAATTGATTATTACAATGAAGCCCACTAAAAATATTATTCATATTAACATTTCCTTGTTTATCGACATAGATCTTGTCATGATAACATGTAGTCCAAACCTTCCAAGTTCAATAATGGAACAAATTTTGGTCATGTCACATGTGCTTGGAATGTATCAATCAAGATATTAAAGAATAAATGAATTCAAAATTTTGTTTTATTTTGGTGATCAAGCTTTATCATTTAGTTCTTGTTTTTAAAGAATTGAGAACTTCTATGACATAAATGATAAGGCAACTTTTAAAATTGATTAATAAATTGGTTTTATAATCTTGAAATCGCTTATTCTTTTGTTTTGACAATCCAAACTGCAAAATTAATGCATTAGTCAGCAATGATGTTAATGTAGAGAAAAACAAATTTATATGAAGTGTTTAAACTAAAAAAGAATGTTTAGTAACTACTTAAGAGCAAAAGAGAAAGATGAGAAAAGAGAGGCAACATTAAAAAATTGACTAGTGGGTCTTTTAATATATCTTCAACAATCTTAGCATGCCAGCCCGATACATTATATTGTCAAAAACACGCTACCGACTTTTTATAATCGAGTGTAGTGTGACTTGAATCGTTAATCTTTATCAGTTATGTAACAACTTTATTTAAAAAGTTTAAACTCTTATAAGGAGAGACTCAACGACAACCACTTAATATTTATATCTAGATTCCTTGTTGACTACATCAAAATTATCGAATTGTATAATCTACCTATGCGGCTAAAAGAAGGTTCTCTAAGATGATTAACAATGATTATGGTTATGATGATCACAATAAGTTTAAACAAAATAAAGGGATAAGCTCAAGATTATGAGTTAAAAGGAATGGATACACTTTGTTGATTAAAAATGTTCTTAGTTAGGAATAAATTCTCATGCACACTAACCAAACATTTCAACTTAGTTGCACTTGGGTTGCATTTATGTTCTTTTCATTTTTAGTTTGTGTAAAGACAAATGGACAGAACTGTTCAACTTTCTTTAAAAAAATCACGAAGAACAATAAATGCTTGTATTTGTGTATTTTCTATTGCTAGCCCAAAATAAAAGTTGGCCCATAATCTTTGGTGTGAGCTCTTGAAGCCCATTATGAATTACACCTAATAGCCCAAGTTAGTATCCGGATGGGCTTTCGTAAAAAAATAAAATAAAATAAAAAATAAATTCACGGGCAAACCGTGCGATTGTATATGAGCTATGTGGTTGGACTTAAAATTATCGATAATAGGATAGATCGCTACCACATACCAAACATGCTTTGATTTTTAATGCTAAAAATTACGCTAATTATCTTACCATTGCTCTAAGCCCATGAGTGGGAAATAGAAAAGAAACGAAAAAAGGAAATTCACCTTATTGCTCCAAGTATCATGCTGGTAGATGTATGTATTTATTTCTTAAATATTGCGGATTAAATCCAAACAAAATTATAAAAAGAAAAAAAAAAGAAGAAGAAGTAGAAATACATAAATATAAATAGGCTTTGACAAATGGGCTAATAGACTTCCAGGCTGACAAAAGCTGGTCCAATATTAAGTTGGTCCATTACTGTTTGGAATGGGCTTTAGAATCGTGTTACCAATTACCCTACTAAGCCCAATTTGTAGTCCAATTCAAAGACAAACAACACAATTGTGGATGTGGTTGTGCCAATAAGAGAAATGGTTGTCTTACATGTAAAATAATTATTTACATATACATGATATTGTAAAATATAATTGGATCATAATTCTTTTAATCAAATATTAAATATATATCCACTTCTCTTTTTGACACATCATTTGTATGTAAACCATTATGTACAGATAGCATTATTTACAATAAAATTACCATAAACTCTACAATTTAAATACGAATTTAAAAAATAAGGTGTTTCTATTTCTATTTTAATAATTAGGTATAAATAGTATTTTAAAAATTTATATATTATTTATCTCTCTATTATCACTCTCTCTAAAACAATAGTTCTTGATAAACCCTGCCCCGTGTAACACCACTAGATCCGGACGTGACATGTGTCGATGATAGATACCAACTAAAAGTCGGACCCACCATCAAGGCTACTACAAATACAATATATCACTTTTTATACATCATTTTTCTAACAGAATTTCGGCATTATCTCCCTTGTAAACAGGACTAACCAACCTGCGATCAATGTCACACAAATCCCAAACTATAGTACAGCACAATAAAGATAAGTCGAAATCTCAACCTTTACTAAGAAATAAAATGAAATATACATATGGATACAAAATACATAATGAGCCCCATAACTATCTACAAGTGATGCAAAATTACATCTAGACATGAACATGCGTCCCAAAACGCTGACTACATGTTCTATGAAGTGAGTCATACTAACAAACTCTATTGTGTGGCTCTGACTCCAAAATCAAAGCTCAACTCCAAAAGATGCCCAGATTCTCAACTGTTGCCAAATAAGGAAAAACGTGGAAAAATATATGAGTTGATAACTCAGTGAGTGGAGAAGTTCAAAATAAATATACTTTTTCATTTATACATTTTTATTGAAAATCAAATTCATATCATTGATAACTAGCAAGATAACATCATGTAATTATAGTCAAAAAATGAAATATTCACATAAGGTTATAAAATATCATCTTAAAATTATGATATAGACATCAGCTGATAACCATGCTATAATCTCATCACATCAAACGTACTGAAAAATTTACCAAAAATGTACCCTCTGACTGAAATATATAATCCGCCACTTGGGCTAAGAACTTTCGCCACAGGTCTTTGGCCCCTCCGTGAACGAAAGTTGGTCTCAAAGACCTCTCATAATCAATTCTAGAACACGGCCAAAGCCCTTTAGTGAACTAAATGTACACAGTCAAGTGTAGTATAGAATACGACCAAGGCCCCTCAGTAAACTAGAAAAAATATATAATCACGGGTACTTTTCTAGTCGATCTCAAAATCGTACCTCATATTCCAATTCACAATGTACTGTATACAATCTTTAAAATTCACATGTATCATAATAAAAGATATTTCCATAATAACCATATAATTCGAACACATAATTGCATATAATTGCACATACTTTAACAATATACTTAATTTATAAATATTTTAAAAATATTTATATTTTTCCACTCACAGAACTATGTATGCCAAAATCAACTCGATTGGTACGCTATCCCGATATCCGTATCGCCACCTGAAATATAATATAATTTTTAAATCAACAATTAACTAATTTAAGTAATTTCAATAATTAAATAGATGATACCCAAACTTAATTATTTCACGTTTAGCCGGTTTCTAAAGTATTTTTAATTACTAAAACTAATTTTTCTTTCATTTTACTCAATTTCATAGTTTATTATACTTAACCCCTTTAATAAAATTAAATTTAATCTGGGAATCTAACACCTATAAAATCAAACATAACCTTTCAATAAGTAACTTTTTACTTACCTTTCAAAATTAAGAAATCCAAGCCTAATAGGATAGAGCACTTAATTCCTAACACGGTGGCAAATTTTCCACCCTTTTTTCCCCCTTTTTTCCTTTTTTCCCCCTCTTTTTCCTTTCTCTTTTTCTCTCTTCTTCTTCTCTACACCGTTTTCTTATGTGTGTGTAGTGTGTTGTATGTTATTTATAATGGATTTGGATAATTTCTAATGGATTTGTTTGAGTTCCACCGCCTGCCCCTTTTTTTGTCTTTTGTCTTTTTGTTTTGTTTTTTTATGTTTGACTTTTTTTTTTTTTTTTTATAAACTCAATGTATTACAGTTCTAGCCACCGTCTTCTCACCGATCGTCGTCTTCTCCAAATTGTCATCCTCTTATCGATCGTCGCTTCTCCCGAAAGCCATCTCTCTCTCTCTCTCTCTCTCTCTCTATACAGTAATCAGTGCTACTAATAACCTTCACTATAACTTGATGTCGCCATTACGTGCACCTCGTCCCTAGAGACCTGAGCTCCACTATGGTGGCAAACTGGGACCCTCTTGTAGGAAAAATCTAAACATTCAAAACATGCATTAATGGTTTGAAAGCATATATAGATCAAAAGTAGAATAAAATGGAACCGAAAAGATGTACCTTCGACTATTGCTTCTCACGCGCGCTCAAGGGTTAAGGGAAAGAATATATTTTCGGATTTAAGTGCTACCAAACCTCATTCAACCTCAATTGGATAACGTATTTTGATTGTAGGAGATCACCATGCTTAGGAACCCAACCAGTGGTATATATATAGACTCTGTCCATCCCAAAGTCGTTCTCAACCGAGGACAAACGTGGGAAAGGCAGTTGGGACGTGATTTTGAACATTACTCAAGTCCCTAAGAGGTGGAAAATGTGGACCACATCCAAATTCAGTTTATTATGGAATTACCAATCTTCATGGGAAGAAAAAACTAACACTCTCCCACTTGATCTATACATTCCACCGTTTACCATATTAAGAAACAAAATACATAAATCATGGCGATAGATCCTCTAAACACAATTATTATCTTCCATGTACCACAATGCATCATGTTTCTTAATACTAACCCATGTTACTTAATGAATAAACCATATGTTCATTCTAGGTCCAAACATCAATGATATTTCCCAAAATGAATGTGTACAACGAAAATTTTATTAACATCAATGAATGTGTACACTAGGAAAACAAATATGAGAAACATCACAAATAGAATTTTATTAACATTCGTTCTTACAACGAAAATCACACAAAGGAACCAAGTCCCATTATGTCTACATGATCCTTAAATTTTAATGGTGGCTTGCCTTTTGCTAAGGGATCCGTAATCATCAATTCAGTACCAACATTTTCAATAACCACTGTTTATTCTTTAACACGTTCCTTTATGGCTAGATACTTGCTTACTTCGACTACCACTTTTATTGTTCTTAGCCATGAAAACTGCTTCCAAATTATTACAATATATCCTTAATGACCTAGAAATCGAATCCACAACTCTAAGTCTAGAAATGAAACTCTTCATCCATACGCCATGCGAGGTAGACTCAGAACAAGATACAAATTCAACATCCATAGTAGAAGTAGCAATTAACATCTGCTTTGTGTTTCTCCAAGATACAGCTCCACCAACAAACACAAAAATATATCCTGATTTGATTTTTGCAAATCAATACAGCCAGTGAAGTCCGAATCAGAGTAGCCAGTCACTTCCAAATTATCAGTCCGTTTGTACATAAGTATGTAATCTTTTGTCTTTGAAGGTACCTTATTACTTTCTTTGCAGCTCTCCAATGGTCCATACTTGAAATACTTTGATATCTTACCAACATTCCAACAACAAATGCAATGTCAGGTCTTGTGCATATTGAGCATACTTTAGGCTTCCAATAACAGAAGCATAATGAATGTTCTTCATTTGTTCCCATTCAAGATCATTTTTTGAGCACTGGTTCAAATTGAACCTATCACCTTTTACAATGGGAGCTATACTTGGTGAATGATCTTTCATCTGAAATCTCTCTTAAACTTTGTTGATATAAGTCTCTTGAGACGGACCCAAAATACCTCGAGATCTCTCCCTTTGGATCTTAATGCCAATAACATAAGATGCATAGCCCACATCATTCATCTCAAAATTTTCAGAGAGAAATTATTTTACCTCATGTAACAAACATTTATCATTGGTTGCAAGTAAAATATCATCCACATACGAAATAAGGAAACAAATATTACTTTCATCGACCTTCTGGTGTATACATTAATCCATAATGTTCTCTACAAATTCAAAAGAAAAGATAACATCATGAAATTTCAAATATCACTAACGGGAAGCTTGTTTCAGTCTATACATAGATTTCTTGAGCTTGCATATCAAATGCTCACTACCATTAGAGAGAAATTCTTTTGATTGTTTCATGTAAACCTCTTCATCCATATTTCCATTCAGAAAGGTGCCATGCGATTTATATAACGTGATTTAACCGCAAGCGTACGGTGTCAAGTTTTGTAGTATATTAAGGAATTGAAAAGTGTCGAACCCACAGGGATTGATATTCGACTCCTACTGAATACTATAATTGTGTCCGTGTTTACTTTATCTAGACAATCTAATGTTAAATCGATGTTTGAATGTTAAACTAATGTCGATGAATTAAATAACGCAAGGGACATGAGGCAATTTTTAAAGATTGGATCAGAATTATGTAATGTCTAGAGAGTGATTTTACCATATTATCGACATAATTCTCAACCCCTATAGATATTCCTATCAACTATTTCTCGAATTCATAGGCAAGAATCCTAAATTAATTCTATTTCCTTCTCTCGAACGTCAAATAGAACCTATCTCTATATTCTAATCCTAATAACTCTATTCCAAATTAAATATATAAAGATTATCAAGCACTTGGTCCTTGTTTTACCCTAAAAAATTTGCACTCTCTCGAAACCTACAAATCTAAGTTATATTGTTCTTAGATCACGCCTAAATTTTCTCTCTCGAGCGTTAAATTTAGAGCAACAATTCATTCAATTGGTGATCAGCCAACTGAAAGCATTACGTATGAACAATACAAATCAATTCTGGAAAAATCAAAGGGAATACTATAAAGAAATTAAATTATGTCTCAAATAGGTTACATCAAACCCTAGATTTAAAAGTTTAATTAGTGATAGAGAATAAAATTGCAATGAAATACAAACTAGAGTGCATGGATAAGAGAAAGATAGAGAAAAACTTAAGTTGCTGCACTATTTCTCAGTCTTGCTGCTTGATTTCTCAGTTTTCTGCCTGCTTCTTCTCCAAAATCGGGTCAATCTTCTCTCAATTAGTGTTACTTTTTCTCTTGCCTCTTTAGCCGTCTAACCCCCTTCTCTTTGTCTTCATCTTGGTATTTATATTTCCTAAGAGTCCTCAATGGTTAAGGTATGATTTTTGGGCAGAAAAAATAATTAAAAATCCGGGTTTTATTCGTTTTGGGATTTGGCGCCACGGTGCCTTGATGATAATACTAGCTGGCGCCATGGTGCCAGTGATTCTGCTGGAACTTGATCTCTTTTGGGTGCCAAGGCGTCGGCGCTGTGGCGCCAGTTATTCTGCTTTACTTCTCTTCATTTTATTTTTCAAGCCTATTTTCAACTCCAATCTTATTCAATACTTGCTTATTCATGCTCCATTTCATTGATCATCATTTTTGCTCATCACAGGCTCCCAATAGTGGTAATTTCTCGAGAGTTGTCCAAACTGCAAAACAACACGAACACACACATCAAAACGTTTAAAAATGCCCAAGAACAAATCAAAAAACGTAATTTAGAAGCTCTAGTTTAATGAGTGAATTACACTCATCAAACATCCCCAAACTTAGTTCTTTGCTTGTCCTCGAGCAAACACAAAACTAAAGATAATTATTAACGAACACAAAAGCACAACTAAAACAGACAAAGTCACTTAAAAGAAACTTTATGTTAGACACCTTGCATTTATAGCTTAAGATTAAAAATACAGCGTCAAATTCATGAATTACTTCAAAACTATAATGCACGCGTCAAATTCTCGCTTATTCAATGTAAACGGGTGTGTGTGTGTGGAGAGTTAAGCACAACGCTGTACAATAATAAATTGACCCAATTTTTTACCTTAAAAGTCAAATATTTCCTTGCATCGCTCATGGGATTCACACACCCCCAAACTTGTTTTCTTTTCTCTTCCCAAGGTGCATTCTAAAGTTGATTTTTCAATACTAATTTCTTACACCGCTCAAGTTTGGTTAGATTTCACTATTGTAGTTCAACCTATCAACAGATAAGGATTTTCCTTATTTTTGACAGCTTCAACCTCTAGGAATCAACCAAGTTACTAACCTCTTATCAAAGGTCTACTCATCTAAAACAAGTGTACGGGGCTTAATCAAGGCATGTGATATTACTTTTCTTTTCTCCTCTTTTTTATAAATATAAATGTATTCTTTAAACACCCTTTGTGTGGACGTCACTCCCTTAAACTTTCTAAATGACCCTTGTAACGAGCTTTAAGCCGATGACTCCCAAATCAGACGACTTTAGGGCACCATGTTTTAAACCCTTACAAGCTTAATCACTCGAGTCATAAAGGCTACGAAGAGACGATTCACAATGAGATTATTAAAGTTGTCCTCATTGGGATCTTTTTTTTTTTTTTGCAATGATTAGTGCAATGCCCCTTATTAGCATCTATTCTCGAAAATTGACCTCGAACTTAAGGTTTTCACCCAATTTTCATCCTATTAGTCTCAGAAAATCCACACAAAATTTAGCACACATGGAATCCACATTTATTACTAAACATCCTATATTTAGTTTAAAGGTAATATGATGTTCAACTGTTGTTTGGGTTTAGCAACTAAGTTCTCTAATTCAACCTAGAAACATGAATCAACCTACTCATGTACAACGCTACAATCAATCCACGTGCAAAAATAATTTCCGTTTCACAAGAATAAGCAAAAATCTAACTCACACATATAACTTATTCATAATCTATAAACCAATACATGTTCTTAATAGTATACATCATCGCCGGCAAAGCTATCTAACTCACTCAAGCTTTTTTTTTTAAATGCACACAATCACACAAAATAAAAAAAAAAGAGGTAATTTTAGACAATTATAAGCGACACTCCCCCAAACTTAAGCTACGCATTGCCCTCAATGTGAAAATGGAAGAAGGAGAAGGGAGATACCTCAGTGAAGACATCAATTGTCTTCCTCTTCATCAGGTGGAGCAGTAGGATGGGAATGAGATGGAAGTGATGGCGGTGGAGGGAAGGTGAGCTCGGGATGTGCAGATGCCATGACCGCCATGCAAGCGTTCTGATATTAAAATTGGTCAAAGATGGTGGATTGTAGATGATTCATGTATACTTGCATGCCATCCTGCCATCGGGTCATGCGCAAATCCATGGCTTCAAGACGTCGAAAGATGTCCCCCATAGCATCAGAAGGTTGTGGAGGCAGTGGTGTAAGAGGTAACGGATGAGATGACTAAGAAGAGCTAGGCACTTCCCGATGTCCCACACGCCTATCACGGAGGTCCCGTGTAAGTGGTTGTTTTGGGTGTAACACTTCATCAGTTTCATGCAAGGGAACACCCCCGTGTATGCAAAGGTCATGGATCAAAGAGGGGTGACCCAGACTGCCTGTAGTGGGCCCGACAAGGATGGGAAGAATGCTGTTTTGAATGACTCGGCCAACATCAATAGAATATCCTTTTTGAATCACAAAATTCAGTAAGGCCCGTTCCTTGGTGACCTTGCTGGTGTTGCTATTGGGGATCGGTTTGGATGATATGAAATGGTGCTAGATTTTATAGTTAGGTTCAGACCAGATGAAGGGAAGTAGGTTACATCACTAGCTCATCCTTTCCATTCAGTACCGAGGCGAGTTATAGTGTGAATTATCTCCCCGGGATCGACCCCCTCATCCCGGAGTCGGGAATAGTCATCATTGGGTATATCCCGCGTGTGGTAGAATCGGTTAATTGAGGCACTATCAAACTTGATCCAAAAATCTCGGACAAAAACCTTGAAGTTCTCATGTTCATTGGCGTTGGCATAGAACTCTTTCACCAAAGGAATGGATACAGCACTAGGTTGCTTGGTAAATTTCTCCCATCCCAAACTGTGGATTTTATCTGGTAAAAAATTATCAAGGCCCCTCTCAGGAATGCAATTCTGATGTACCACACTGTGTTTATAGCGTTCCTCTGCTTCGGAACTAATGAATCGTCGTCGATCAAACGCTGTAGTAGAGGAAGAGATGGTGACCTTGGATTTCTTTTTAGGATGCATTGAATAAGTGTTCCTTCACAATATCAAATGAAGTTAACCGTCCACCTGAATCAATTAAAGGATTTTGTCTTAGAAAATGAGGTATGTCCCAAGTAGGCACGAAAATCTTAATGAAACAAAATATCGAACATGTGGTAGGTGGCTAGGATAAAAAAGTACAAAGCTGAATGCAAGCCATCAAAAATAACCCAAGAATAGTACAAAAGAAGTCTTTGATGAAATTTATCAAACACGTTGTGGGCAAGACAATAAATTAATAGTTAGGAAAATCCAAGCCCATAGAAAATTACAAAGTCTTCTAACATAGATTCCAACATTAGTAAAGAAAGTCAAAGAGGACGAAGAACAAACATATGGTGGGCATATAACAAAATAATTTCGAAGATAAAACAAAAGCCCACACAAGCTTTATCAAAACACAATCCAACAAAGAAAAAATGATATTGTGACGTAGTCCTAAACAAGGTTACCATTAGAAGTTCAAATTAAACTAAAAGAAGGAAAATTGCATTGTAAAAGAACGTACCTTCTTTGAAGAACTAGTCATTAGCCTTTTACTTCTAAGATATGGGTTGTTGTAGATGTGAAAATGTATAAAGGTGAGGTAGTATGAGAGACTTTGGTGTGTGCAAGTGTGGGGAGGAAGAGGGGGAGATTTGAGAGAAGAGAAGAATAAAAGGGTTTGGGGGTAGGGAAATGAAAAAATAAAATAATATATATATATATATATATATATATATGTGTGTGTGTGTGTGTGTGTGTGTGTGTGTGTGTGTGTGATGTTGTTTTAAAAAGGGTTAGGCGCCATGGCGCCCAGGTTTGGCGCCACGGTGCTAGGTGCCAGAGTTGCTGAATTTTATTTTTTAAAGGAGGTTGGCGCTGCAACGCCAAATATGGGGGCCACGGCGCCAACTATTCTGAAAAAGAGGTATTTTTTTTACCTCCAACCTACTCCCTTCCCATATTGACTAGAGTGTTGATGCAACCATTTTGAGCATGACCCTACAAAATAAAAAGAAAATGAACTTACCAAATTGGCCTAAGAAGAAAAGAACATGTCTAAATAATGAAAAGAAACTTAAGGAATAGAACTTGAGTTACCTCCCAAAAAGCGCTTCTTTTACGTCTTTAGCTAGACGTGAACGTGGTGTTAAGTTGGTTTATCAAGTGTAATTTCTTCCACATCCTTATTTTCTTCTCCATAGTAATGCTTGAGGCGTTGTCCATTTCCCTGAAAGGTGGACCCATCCAAGCTTACTAACTCCACTGCACCATAAGGGAACACCTTACGAATTACAAATTGTCCCGACCACCGGGATTTGAGCTTGCCAGGAAAAAGTTTCAAGCGAGAGTTGAATAGAAGAACTCGCTCTCCTGCCTTGAAATCCCTCCTTAGGATTCTCTTCTCATGCCACATTTTTGTCCGTTCCTTGTATATCTTTGCATTTTCATCTACATTATTTTGAAAAAAATCCTCCAACTCATCAAGCTGCAACAAACTTTGTGGACCGGCCAATTTCATATCTAAATTCAATTTCTTCACAGCCCAATAAGCTCGATGCTCCAATTCCACCGGCAGATGACAAGCTTTTCCAAATACCAGACGGTAGGGTGACATTCCAATTGGTGTTTTAAAAGTTGTTCGGTATGCCCAAAGAGCGTCATCCAGTTTGAGAGATCAATCCTTTCGATTGGTATTCACTGTCTTTTCCAAAATTTGTTTAATCTCTCTGTTAGATACCTCTGCTTGCCCATTAGACTGTGGATGATAACCAAGTGCCAACTTGTGCTTGACATTATACTTAGCTAGAAGAGAATTGAACAGCTTGTTACAGAAATGTGTACCTTCATCACTTACTATTGCCCTGGGCGTGCCAAAACGAGTAAAGATATTTTTCTGTAGAAACCTCAAAACTACCTTTGCATCATTTGTTGGTGTAACAATAGCTTAACCCATTTAGATACATAGTCAACTGCAAGGAGAATGTATACCTGACCAAAAGAAGGTGGAAACGGACCCATGAAATCGATACCCCACACATCAAATAATTCCACCTCAAGCATATTAGTTAATGGTAGCTCATGATGCCTTGAAATGTTTCCGGTATGTTGACAACGGTCACATGTCTTAACAAAAGCATAGCAGTCTCTGAACAGATTCGACCAATAGAAACCGGATTGCAATACCTTTGTAGCAGTACGTGTAGAACCGAAATGACCTCCATAAAGTGAAGAATGGCAATGCTGCATGATTGATTGTGTTTCTTCACCAGGGACACACCGCCTGATTATTCTATCAGCACATCTTTTAAACAATATTAGATCATCCCACAGATATGACTTGACGTCATGGAGGAATTTCCTCTTTTGATGAAAGGTTAAGTCAGGTGGCAATCTTCTAGACACTAAGTAATTAACAAAATCAGCATACCATGGAATCTTTGTTGATACAGCTAGCAAGATCTCGTCAGAAAAAGTTTCTCGAATTTGACTGTCATCCACCACCCTTTCATTCTCTAACCGTGAGAGATGGTCTGCAACGACATTCTCACTGCCTTTCTTATCCTGAATTTCTACATCAAATTCCTGTAGTAGCAATATCCATCGAATTAGGCGTGGCTTGGCATCCTTCTTTTCAAAGAGATAACGGATTGCAGCATGGTCCGTGTAAATTATCACTTTGGTGCCAATGAGGTTAGATCTGAATTTATCACATGCAAACACTACTGCTAACATTTCCTTCTCTGTTGTGGTGTAATTTAGTTGAGCTCCATTAAGAGTTTTGCTGGCATAGTGGATTGCTCGAAAAATCTTCTCACTCCTTTGTCCCAAATCCGCCCCTACTGCGTAGTCATTGGCATCACACATAACCTCAAATGGCTGATCCCAATCTGTTGCTACCATCACTGGCGCAGTGACTAATTTTGCCTTTATGGTTTCAAAAGCCCGTAAGCAGTCTTCATCAAATACGAATGCTGTGTCTTTCTTTAAAAGATTACATCGGGGTTTTGCCACTTTTGAGAAATCTTTGATAAATCTCATGTAGAATCCAGCGTGCCCTAAGAAACTTCGAATGCCTTTGACATTGGTGGGTGGTGGTAACTTTGCAATTGTATCAATTCTTGCTCTGTCCACTTCCAATCCCCTTGCTGAAACATGGTGGCCTAGCACAATTCCTTCTTGTACCATAAAGTGGCACTTTTCCCAGTTTAGAACTAAATTCTTTTCCTCACAGCGTTGCAGCATTAAGGAGAGATTGTGAAGGTAGTTATCAAAAGAAGTACCAAACATCGAAAAGTCATCCATAAATACCTCCATAATGTCCTCAACCATGTCTGTAAAAATTGCCATCATGCATCTCTGAAAAGTGGCCGGTGCATTGCATAACCCGAATGGCATCCGTCTGTAGGTAAAAGTTCCATAGGGACAGGTGAAAGTTGTCTTTTCTTGATCTTCTGGTGCTATAGCAATCTGGTTGTAGCCCGAATATCCATCAAGAAAACAATAGTAGGAATAACCAGCTAATCTGTCCAACATTTGATCGATGAGCGGGAGTGGGAAATGATCCTTTCTGGTTGCCTTGTTCAGCTTCCTATAGTCAATGCACACCCTCCAACCAGTTACTGTTCTAGTTGGAATTAACTCATTGTTGTCGTTCTTAATTACTGTCATCCCTCCTTTCTTTGGTACCACCTGCACTGGGCTGATCCATTCACTATCTGAAATGGCAAAAATGATTCCTACTTTCAATAGCTTTAGTATCTCCGCTCGAACCACTTCTTTCATTGCTGGGTTTAACCTTCTCTGATGTTCGATGGATGGCTTGTAAGAATCTTCCATGAGGATTTTATGCATGCAGACTGTAGGACTTATCCCCTTGATGTCAGCTATCAACCAGCCCAAAGCAGCCTTGTGATCCCTCAACACTTTCAATAATCTGTCCTCTTCGTCCCTGGTGAGTGATGAAGAAATGATCACTGAAAATGCAGAATTGTCCCCCAGAAATGCATAGTGGAGGTGATCTGGTAATTGCTTCAGTTCAATCTTACTGCTTTCGCTGCTGTCTTTATCATCTGATTCCTCTGATTTTTGAATATCTTCACACTGTGACAGGTTGTTTTCAACTGGTGTAGACTCTAGAGCCAATGTGCAATCAACTAGGTCTTTGTTCCCTGCATATTCTCCAGAAGAGCTGATGTCATCCTTTGTTGAACTAAACATCATACACTGCTCCAAGGGATCTTCAATATATAATTTCTCATCGCGCACAGTAGAATCAATGAAGTCAATCATGTGGCATGTCTCAGTGTCGTCCGAATACTTCATTGCTTGATAGATATTGAACCTCACATCTTATTGATTCACTCTCAATGTCAAATGTCCTCCTTACACATTAATTAATGCTCTTCCAGTTGCTAAAATGGCCTGCCTAAAATCAGTGGGATTTCCTGATCTTCTTCCATATCCAATACCACAAAATCAGTTGGGAAGATAAATTTGTCGACCTTTACTAACACGTCTTCAATAATGCCTCGTGGGTAAGTGAGGGACCTATCAGCTAGTTGTAGAGTCACTGTTGTTGGCTTGACTTTCCCGAGGCCTAACTTCTTGAATACTGATAACGGCATTAAGTTGATCACAGAGGGCCTTTTCAAAGGAAGAGCTTCCAATGGTGCATGAAATAGTGAAGCTGGCCCGATCTTTTCTCTTCTGAGGAAGTTTCTTTTGAAGAATAGCGCTGCATTCTTCTGTCAATTTTACTGTTTCATATTCCTCCAATTTTCGCTTCTTTGACATCACTTCATTCATAAACTTTGCGTAATTTGGCATTTGTTCCAAAGCATTTTCTTGAAAATTTCTAAAAATTTTGCAAATTGATTATCAAATTTTTTCTTTTGAAAATGCTGTGGAAATGGAAGTGGTGGTGTGAGAATTGGTGTGTTGTCAGGGAAGGATATGGAGTAAGGTCTGTGAACCTTATTTGTTCCTTTGGCCTACTTTTCTTGCTCTTCTACTACTTGTTCTTTCTCTTTATCAGGTGTGGGGTTGCTATCTTCGGTGGGTTCACTTTTTCCAACTTGCTTGCCACTCCTTAATACAATAGCTTTACAGTGCTCCTTTGGAATAACTTCTGTATCACTTGGAAATTTTTCTTTTTGCTGAGACTTCATTGAGGTAGCCAACTGGCCAATTTGCACTTCAAGATTCTTCATTGTGGCTCCCATGTTGGACGCATGTGTTTCAATATTATCCAACCGTGATTCATCTTTGTTGAAGTGTGATCTTGTCTCAGAAATGAACGTCCCAAGGATGTCTTCCAGTGGTGGTTTCCCGTCAGAATTCTGAGTGTTGAATCCGGGTGGAGGTTGAAGTGTGTTTCTATTGTTGCCATATGACAAGTTCTCGTGATTCTTCAGCCCTGGATGATAGTTATTAGCTTGGTAGCTTCCTCTTTTATTGTAGTTTCTACTGTTGACATATTGGGCCTGCTCGTTTGCAACCTCTGTCTCTTGGTGTGATGAAGAAGTACTCATGACTACCTTCTGTTGATTTCCTTGAGTAGTAAGCGTGACTATCTGATTTGTGAGTGATGCAACCTGAGCTGCTAGTGCGGTGATGGGATCCACTTCATGAAGTCCTGCTACTTTCTTTACGCCCGATCTCTCACTTGGCCATTGGTAACTGTTGGTGGCTATGTCATCCAATAAAGCATATGCAGCCTCTGCTATTTTAGCCATTAAAATGCCTCCCGCAGCTGCATCCACCATAATCCTTGTCTGCCCATTTAGCCCATTATAAAATATCTCAATTTGCACCCATTTCTGGAACCCATGTTGAGGACATCTCCTAAGTAAGTCTTTAAATCTTTCCCAGGCTTCATAGAATGGCTCGAAGTCGAGTTGTTTGAATTGGCTAATTTCACCGTGAAGCTGAGCTGATTTAGAAGGTGTAAAGTACTTGGTGAGGAATTTCTGAGCCAAATGATCCCAAGTTGTAATTGAGCCATACGGTAGTGACTGGAACCAAACCTTTACTTTGTCCCTTAAAGAGAATGAGAATAGGCGAAGTCAAATTGCATCTTCAGTAACCCCATTCATCTTCACCGTGTCACAAATTTCCAAAAAGGATCCAAGATGAGCATTTGGGTCTTCTATTGCAGCACCCCCAAACTGATTTTGCTGCACCATATATATCAACCCTGGCTTCAATTCGAAATTGTTTGCAGTAATTGCTGGGCGTGTGATGCCGGAATAGTTGTTATTGACAACCGGCCTTATGTAGTCCCAAATAGCCTTTTGTTGGTTATCCTCATTGGCTGCTCTAGCATCCTGTTCTGTCATTGCTTCCCGTTCGTTTCTTTGTATGCTTCTGAGAATGCGAAATGTGCGTTCTGGTTCAGGATCAACAGGTAGTAGATCTAGATATCTCGCCCTTCGCATAAACAGCTGAAAATAACCACAAGGAAGCTTTTAAAGATAGACACAAAAAGAATAAAATAAAAATAAATATTACGATAGAAATAAAAATCTAAAGTAAAATGAACGCCGATTGATAATAATATCAATTGAAATCGAATGAATCAATCCCCAACAACGGCGCCAAAAACTTGCCATGCAATTTATGTAACGTGATTTAACCGCAAGCGTACGGTGTCAAGTTTTGTAGTATATTAAGGAATTGAAAAGTGTCGAACCCACAAGATTGATATTCGACTCCTACTGAATACTATAATTGTGTCCGCGTTTACTTTATCTAGACAATCGGATGTTAAATTGATGTTTGAATGTTAAACTAATGTCGATGAATTAAATAACGCAAGGAACGTGAGGCAATTTTTAAAGATTGGATCAGAATTATGTAATGTATAGGGAGTGATTTCACCATATTATCGACATAATTCTCAACCCCTATAGATATTCCTATCAACTATTTCTCGAATTCATAGGCAAGAATCCTAAATTAATTCTATTTCCTTCTCTCGAACGTCAAATAGAACCTATCTCTATATTTTAATCCCAATATCTCTATTCCGAATTAAATGTATAAAGATTATCAAGCACTTTGTCCTTGTTTTACCCTAAAAAATTTGCACTTTCTCTCGAAACCTACAAATCTAAGTTATATTGTTCTTAGATCACGCCTAAATTTTCCTCTCTCGAGCGTTAAATTTAGAGCAACAATTCATTCAATTGATGATCAGCCAACTGAAAGCATTACGTAAGAACAATACAAATCAATTCTGGAAAAATCAAAGGGAATACTATAAAGAAATTAAATTATGTCTCAAATAGGTTACATCAAACCCTAGATTTAAAAGTTTAATTCATGATGGGGAATAAAATTGCAATGAAATACAAACTAGAGTGCATGGGTAAGAGAAAGTTAGAGAAAAACTCAAGTTGCTACACTATTTCTCAGTCTTGCTGCTTGATTTCTCAGTTTTCTGCTTGCTTCTTCTCCAAAATCGGGTCAATCTTCTCTCAATTGGTGTTTCTTTTTCTCTTGCCTCTTCAGCCGTCTAACCCCCTTCTCTTGGTCTTCATATTGGTATTTATATTTTCTAAGAGTTCTCAATGATTAAGGTATGATTTTAGGGCCGAAAAAATAATTAAAAATCCGGGTTTTATTCGTTTCGGGATTTGGCGCCACGGAGCCTTGATGATAATACTAACTGGCGCCAAAGAGCCCAAGTCCAGCGCCGTGGCACTAGTTATTCTGCTTCGGTTGCTCTTCATTGGGCGCCCAGGTCTAGCGCCATGGCGCCAGTGATTCTGCTGGAACTTGATCTTTTTCGGCGCGCGTGGCGCCAATGATTCTGCTTTGCTTCTCTTCACTTTATTTTCCAAACCTATTTTTCACTCCAATCTTATTCAATACTTGCTTATTCATGCTCCATTTCATTGATCATCATTTTTGTTCATCACAGGCTCCCAATAGTAGTATTTTCTCGAGAGTTGTCCAAATTGCAAAACAACACGAACACACACATCAAAACGTTCAAAAATGCCCAAGAACAAATCAAAAAACGTGTTTTAGAAGCTCTAGTTTAATGAGTGAATTACACTCATCAAAAGGTCATTTTCACATCCATTTGTTGCAACTCTAGGTCGAAATGTGCAACCAATGCCATGATGATACGAAGTGAATCTTTCTTTGATATAGGAGAGAAGGTCTCCTTATAGTCGATTACTTCCTTTTGAGTGAATCATTTAGCAACAAGTCTTACTTTATATCTTTCAATGTTGCCTAATGAGTCTTTTTTTCATTTTGTAGACCCAGTTACATCATGTTGCTTTTGCACTATCAGGCAACTCAATAAGATCCCAGACCCCATTAGATGCCATAGAATCCATCTCATCTTTCATGGCATCAAACCATAAACTTGATTCTTTACAATTTATGGCTTGTGAAAACATTTCAAGATCATTTTCAGCTCCAATGTTATAGTTCAGTTCTCGCAGATGCACAATATAATCACTAGCTATCACTGATTCTTTGCTTTATTAGATCTCCCTAATGTTGTATCAACATTTACTTGGAGATCATGTTGTTCAACCGGTTATTCAACAATTTTTGGCAATTCTTGAACATCTTGATCCACTGGATTATTATCAGCAGTTTTTAGAACTTCAATGATTGGTTGTCCAATACCTATATGAACTTAAGGGGTGTTGTGAACGACAATCAGTCTATCATTTGAAATGGAAGTTTGAGCATCAATATGATTCTTTTCAGAAATAATGTCCTGGAATTGACTGCTCCCACTAATCAAGTCATTCTCAAGAAAACTTCGCATTTCTTGACTCCACAATCTTAGTGCTGTAAGTTGGTCAATAGGATCTGTACCCTTTAGACATTTCGGCGTATCCAATGAAATATCTACTAATGGTCCTTCAGTCTAGTTTTCTTTCTTGTGGGTTGTAAATTTTTACTTCAAATGGACATCCCCAAACGTGTATATGTCACAAACTCGATTTGCAACCTTTCCGCAATTCAAATGGTGTCTTTGGAATAGCTTTGGTTGGAACTCGATTTAATATATACATTGCCATTTTAAGAGCTTTGGTCCACAAAGATTCAGGAAGTTTGGAGTTACTTCGCATACTCTTCACCATATCCATTAAATTTCGATTTCTTCTTCTATTACACCATTTTGGTCCGAGGAACCAAGCATATTGTATTGGACAACCATACCATGCTGATGCGAACTCGATCAGCAAGGTTGTAATCGAACCCATAGGATATTGAATCGGATCCCAAGAACGTCAATATGATCAATGTTTATGGATCTGACCTCAAAATAGTGAACCAAACAACCCAACAAGAACATTGCTGTGAAGGACCTTTTGATCACACGATTGAAGAAATCACACCCGAATTGTGGATTTGAACCAATAAAAAATGAACCAAAAAAACCCAACGGTAACGTTGACGCGAAAGACCCCTTAATTACACAATTCAATGATTCAACCCGATGTTTTGAACGCGACAAGATGTTTAAATCTTGATAGGTTCGATAAAATTGCCCATCATAGACAGTTTTGAAGCAACGCTTCGAAGAGGAAAATCTCTCATTAATTCATCAATAAAGTCTTTCTTACAATAAAAAGATAAATTCCTATTTATACTAGAATATAATTAAAAGGAATTAAAAATTCTAAGAATCCTAATTTAAAAAGGAAAATATAAAAACTAACATTTAAAAGGAATAAAATAATAATAAAAACCTATTTAAAAGGAAACAACTACCAAAGGACCACAGAATTGTCTACCATTATAGAATCCTATAACAATTTGGAAACTTGCGTGAAGATTAGGAATTCTGCCCGTTTCTGCCTTATCAACATACGGTGCGGCCGCGTGGTTCTTGAGGATGCGGTCGCATGGCTGCATTGCTTTCTACCTCTTTAATACCTGATTGCCCATGTGCGACAGCAAGGTGTTTAAGCTGGGCGGTCGCACAACTTGAAAGATTGCAACCCAGTTTCCTTTGTTTGCAACCGGTTGATCCAAGTTATTTCTTCCATCGAGCCCATTATAGAACTTGTTCCTTGGCACGTGAATGTCCACATTTTGAACTCCATAACTTGACCATTATGTTTCCATCTGAATCAACCTCAATCGGCACCTAACTTGGCTCAAATAGTGGTCTCGACCCTCCGTCAACATGCATCAATTCTCTAGAATTTTGAAGCCCATCTTGGATCACATCATCATCTCTCTCTTCGAAAGGATTCGACCTCGAATCCAAACCTTGATCAACCAAATTGTAGCCCTTGTTTTGAATTAGTGCTAGAACATGAAATGGCCCGCCACCTCTAGGATGATACTTGGACCTCTTTTGACTTCGAATCCGCCTCTTTCTTAAATAAATCCAATCACCGTCACATATATCAAAATGCTTACGCCTTGGAAGGTTTATTTCTGCAAGTATAGGATGCTCCAAGATTAATGTCCATTGATGATCCCCCGTGCATTTTCCTTGACTGCTTTCGTGTAGGCAACTTTAGCATTGACACTTCGAATGGATGCATTTTTCCCGGTATATCATTTTTAAATTTCAGTCGCTTACATATGAATTCATTCCATGGCATTTTCTGCTCCTCCTCGGGGATCACAAATTCAACCAACGGCAATAATGGCATTTCCAAACTAAGGTGTTGTTGGTTAGCTTCTTCCACAAGTTGGTGTTCAATTCCCGGGTTGGGTGGTATTCCAATGGATTTAATTTTTGGAATCGAATTTTTGTTGACCTGCAAAACAGAATTAGCAAAAATGGGGAGGGAAATGTTAGTTTTCTCCGATGCCTCCTCATCTCCATTATCCTTTTCATTCAAGTTCACTCCCGATTCCACTTTCAACTCCGAAAACTCCTCCTCCTTTTCATCCTGCAACTCCAATTCAATTTTAATCACTCTTTCATTCTCATTTTTACTCTCAACCCCCTTTTCATTTTCTCGTGGCTCTTCTTCCTTTTTCTCACAATCAACCACCTCACTAATTTTATTTTTACTCTTTTGCACCTTTGGATGATTAATTTGAGACCTAAGAATGTCAAGAATCTCAGAGAATTCCCATTTATAATCCATCCCAATCCTCTTGCTTGATGTACTACCCGCACACTCCACAAAAGATGTTTTCCTCTCCCTTGGATGCTCAACCCCATAAGTTCTTCTAGGCACCTCCCTAAATTTTCGCTCACGCCGATCATTCCTATAATAATTTGGCGCATATCGTCTCCTCATAATCGCCATCAACTCATCCCAATTCTCAATCGGCCTCTCACCACACCTTCGCCTAGATATCGTAAACTCATCCCACCAAGTTATAGCATAATCCACAAATGAGCTAACTACAAATTTCAATTCTTTCTCCCCGGAATAATTATAGCGCTCAAACATCAACTCAACTTTTTCTTCCCACGCTACATACGCCTCGGAATCTTTCCTACTTTTAAAAGATGGAATTGTCATCTTGTTACTCCTAACACCATATCCCAAATAATTTCTATCCTGTTCTCCAAACCTATCGCCTCTATTTTCCATTCCCCGTATGGCATCCTCAATCCATGCATCATCACTATCACTACAATATTCATTAGAGCTGTAAGCAAAAACAGCAAAATCGGAAAATCGAACCGAAACCGCATTTTAGAAACCGTCGGCTTGGTGCTACGTGGACTCGGTCAATGAAATGGTTTTGACTTAAACCAAATCGGTCAAAATGGTTTGGTTTAGATTTGAGAATTTTAATTGTGGTTTAAAACCAAACCGGACCGGCGAAAAAATATATAAAAATAAAAAAATGAAATTTTTTGAAAATTCATCCAAATATGTAAAATTCAATAGTTTTATCATTTGTTGGTATTTTTGTCAATTCCTAATTTTCTAATACAGATATATTATTATTATTATTATTATTATTATTATTATTATTATTATTATTATTATTATTATTATTATTATTATTATTATTATTATTATTGCTATTATCATCATCATCATCATCATCCAATAATCCTAATATATATTTAATAATTTTAAGACTAATATAATCTATCAAAAGTCTTTTTCCTCTTCAAAATTTAGATGAACTCCAGTCGACACCCAACACAGTTTTGAGCCACCGGCACCACACACTTCTTTTCAGATTTTTCACGCCTCTTTAATGTCGAATCGAAGTCCATTATACCAAATCGGAGACAAAAAGATCCTAGACCTTCGGTGATAATATTTGCTTCAATGAAGTTTCAGATCAATAATTTTTTGGAGCAAACTAAGGTAAGAATCTGAAATTAAATGTGTTTCGTAACATAATACAAACGTAAACTTGTGTAATTGTTATGTTTAGATATTATAAACAATTGCTTTATTATTGTAGTTGGTTATTCTCTTTGTTTAATCAATATCTTTTTTTCTCAGATATGATGATCACGAGGTCTTGTTGGACATTATTATGTTTTTTGGACCTTATATCTAATTTAGTAGACTTGTATTGTAACATTATTGTATCGTCATTAACCTAAAAAAGGTGAACAAAAATGAAAAAAAAAACTATGTTTCAGTTTATTGTGATTTCACTTTGATTTAATTAATATTTAAATTTATAATAGATATATTTAGCCTCTGTTTGAGCCATATTTTTCATATCATCATAATGAGAAAATTGACTATTGGAGAGGAGGCTGGGTCCCACACATGAAATAGCAGGTCAACAAAGGCGACTGGACTTGTAGAATAACGATTCAAATTTTCATTTTTTTGTCCCAAAAATTTGGTTCAAACAGAGGCTTAGTTTGTTTTAGATTTATTACTAGTGAGATATAAATATATATTAGATTCAATGAATTAATGACATAAAAGTAGACGGACAAAAAAATATATGGCGAAACCGGCGATTTAAAACCGGACCAAACCGTTAGGTTTAGGTTTGAATTTTTTTCAAACCGTTCAAAATAGTTTGGTTTAGGTTTGGATTTTTCTCAAACCGTTTTAAATGGTTTGGTTTGAAAATTTATCAAAAACTGGTAAAACTAGACTGCTTACACCCCTAATATTCATATGTATCATATATTTTATTCCTAGGCTCCAATCTACTCCATCTCTGCACATTAGACAACCCAACACATTGATCTACATGAAATTTAGCCAAATTTGAATCAATCCTGTCCATTTTAGTTTTTGAATCTTCCATATCCTCAATCATCTTCTCAAATCTTCTCATTACATCCCTTGACATGTTGAATTGATTCTGACTTGAACTTGACATTTTTTTTGACACTTTTTTTTTAACTTCTTTTCTTTTTTTTTTTACTCAAATTTTTTTGGATTCCGTACTGATGAACAGTAAAAAAAATTTGACATTTTGTTTTGGTACTCTTTGGATAGAAAATTCAAATACGACTCTGACACAACAAACGGAAGTTGATTTGGATACAAATTGAATACAAAAATAACTTTTCAAATTTTTTTTGAATTTTTTTGGATCAAAGACTCAAAACTACTGACTGACTCGAAGAACAATAAGAAAAATAACAACTGAATCAACAAAGATTTAAAAAAAAAAAAGATATAACCTTGATCTTGGTGCCTAAAGCTCTGATATCAAATGATGCGAACCCGATCAGCAAGGTTGCAATCGAACCTATAGGATATTGAATCGGATCCCAAGAATGCCAATATGACCAAGGTTTATGGATCTGACCCCAAAATAGTGAACCAAACAACCCAACAAGAATGTTGCTGTGAAGGACCTCTTGATCACACGATTGAAGAAATCACACCCGAATTGTGGATTTGAACCAATAAAAGATGAACCAAAAAACCCAATGGTAACGTTGATGCGACAGACCCCTTGATTACACAATTCAATGATTCAACCCGATGTTTTGAACACCACAAGATGTTTAAATCTTGATAAGTTCGATAAAATTACCCATCATAGACAAAGTTTTGAAGCAACACTTCGAAGAGGAAAATCTCTCATTAATTCATCAATAAAGTCTTTCTTACAATGAAAAGATAAATTCCTATTTATACTAGAATATAATTAAAAGGAATTAAAAATTCTAAGAATCCTAATTTAAAAAGGAAAATGTAAAAACTAACATTTACAAGGAATAAAATAATAATAAAAACTTATTTAAAAGGAAACAACTACCAAAGGACCACAAAATTGTCTGCCATTATAGAATCCTATAACAATTCGGAAACTCGCGTGAAGATTGGGAATTATGCCCGTTTCTGCCTTATCAACATACGGTGCGGCTGCATGGTTCTTGAGGATGCGGTCGCATGGCTGCATTGATTTCTACCTCTTTAATACCTGATTGCCCATGTGCGACAGCAAGGTGTTTAAGCTGGGTGGTCGCACAGCTTGAAAGATTGCAACCCGGTTTCCTTTGTTTGCAACCGGTTGATCCAAGTTATTTCTTCCATCGAGCCCTTTATAGAACTTGTTCCTTTGCACGTGAATGTCCACATTTTGAACTCCATAACTTGACCATGATGTTTTCCAACTGAATCAACCTCAATCGGCACCTAACTTGGCTCAAATAGTGGTCTTGACCCTCCGTCAACATGTGTCAATTCTCTAGAATTTTGAAGCCCATCTTGGATCACATCACATGCTCTTGAAGAAACTTCGCAAACAGACCAAGTGCTTGTCCATCTTCGGTATATCTACCATGATATTCTCCACCTCTATCTACTCACGATCTTAATTTATTTTTCACATTGTTTCTCTACTTCGGGCTTAAAAATTTTAAAGGCGTCTAGTACTTCGTTCTTATTATGAAGCAAGTAGATATACATGTATCATGAATAATCATCAATGAAAAAGATGAAGTATTTTGGACCACACGAGTCCACTTCTGGACTACAAATATCTGAATATATGATCTCTAACATATTTGTACTCCTCTTAGCACCTTGGACTTGCCGGTCTACTTTTCCTTAATGCAGTCCACACAAGTGTCGAAATCAATAAAATCCAAAGTATTAAGTACTCCATCATTTACTGATCTCTTAATCGTTCCTATAAAGATATGTCACAATCTCCGGTGTCACAACATAGAGGAATCTTCATTCATAACACATTGATTTATACCAGTATGAACATGCATAGTATTATAAGTAGTATTATTTTGCAAATTAATAGAAAAAAGATCATCAGATAATGTACCATTCCTAACAAGATCAGATTTATACAATAAACTGAAAGACACTTCTGAAAAATTAAAGGAATATCCTAAAGGTACAAGTCTTGAAACCAAAATCAAATTTCTAGAGAAACTTCGAATATAAAATGTCTTTTCTAAATTCAAAATAAAACCACTGCTTAAAACTAAATTGCATGTTCCAACAGCCTTCACATGAGAGCGCATCTTATTTCCTAAATAAATGTAATGTTTACTTTTCACTGGTTTCCTTAAGTTTCGTATACCCTGCAAGGTATTCGAAATATGGATTGTAGAACCAGAATCAATCCACCACGTGTTATAAATAACATCAACCATATTAGATTCATGACGGACAAATGAGATTGGTTTATCTTTCTTTTCAAGCCATTTCTGGTACTTGGTGCAATCCTTCTTCATGTGTCTTTTTTTTTCAGAAGAAACAATTGGATTCCTTTTTTTTTCACCTTAGGACGGTATTTTACGTTTTCTTTCTTTTTGGCTTGGTTTTCGTCCTTTCCTTATGTCACTATCAATGCACTTTCACCCATTTCCATTATCAATCTCCCTTTTTCCTAAATACACATGGCCAGAAGTTCATTAATTAACCACTTATCCTTGTGCATGTTATAAGATATCTTAAAGGGTTCATATTGATGTGGAAGAGTGTTTAGAATGTAGTGCATAAGGAAAGACTTAGACATATCAACCTTGAGAGTCTTCAATTGAGCCGCAATGTCCCTCATTTGCATAATGTGCCCATGCACACTTCTCACATGAATGATCCTCATGGATGAAAACTTCATAATCAGGGTGGTAGCAAGTGCTTTATCTGAAGTCTCAAATAGCTCATCAATAGCCTTCAACAATGCCTTGACATTTTTATGCTCTTTGACGAGACCGTGATAAGAGTAGAAATCTTGGTATTTATGAACTTCATACTGAGGCGATTAGATCGCTCTCATAGTTCATAAAAAGCAATTTCATCCGAAGTGCTAGTCATAGTGATTTTTTGTTCGTCTTTCTTGATTGCATAATCAATGTCCATCCACCCCAAATGAAGAAGAATCCTCTCCTTCCAGACTTTATAGTTATCACCCTTTAGTTTGAGAATATCACACTTAACATCAGAGAAATTCGTATGTTACATAACTGCATAAAAATTAAACATACATGCTTATAATTGAGACTAGCAAACATAAATCATACTTTACCGATGTAATATCATGCTTCAAAGATATGAATCTAGTGACGCAAAACTTGCCCGTGAGCTAAAGTCCTACTTAAATGAATCCATGAATAGCTATATGATAAAACTATCGAATTATGCTCATGTTCATAATTCCTGTGGGTAAATTAAGAAATGCAATTTGACATTTTATCCTAATTAATCATGCAAATATAATAAAATTTCCGTGGGATAAAATTTATAAATTTAAATATGATTAACCACATTTAATGTCTTAATTCAATATGTGATCCTATACATTTAATATATAATTTTGTATAATTAAGGATGCTGTGGCTACTCCTTAATTAATTAAAATTATATGGATCACAAAACATTTAATTTAATTCACAAAAAATGCTCATAGAAATTGCACAAAACCATAAACAATATGAGCATAAAATTAAAATTTTAATGTACTAAATTATTTATCTTAATATTGCATGTATAACAAAACAATAAAAATTATACATATAAAGTAACAAAAATAAATAACTTTAGTACATAAAAACAAAACCAAACGGCAAACTTTAGTTCTTTTAACATTCTTTTATGTGTTATTATATTAAATATACATACAGCTGCTTATGTTTCTCTTTATAGAATTTTGGGAGCAACAACTTTATCTCTATGCATGTGGGCCCGTGAGTTGAAGGAAAAACCCATTTTTTATCATATTAGGTCGTCTTCAACCGTCCTTTATGACCGGTTGCGACCCGAATAGAAATCTGACGGTTTCTCCTCCGTTTGGACACTAAAAATTACATTTTAAATCCTAGAAATGTTAGAAATCCAATTTCTTAATGATTCCTAACCTTATTTTTCATCAAAACAAAGATTTGAAATCTAAGGAGAAATTACGTACACATTGTAAAATTTTGAAAAATTTGCAGAAAGCAAAAATGAGCAAGGCAGAGGTAAACAAGGCTCTGATACCAACTGTAGGCAAAATCTAAACAATCTAAACATGCCTTAATGGTCTGAAAGCATATATAGATCATAAGTGGAATAAAACGGAACCGAAAAGACGTACCTCTAGCCTTAAGTTAAGAATATATTTTCGGATTTAGGTGCTTCCAAACTTTATTGGACCTCAATTAGATAGCATATTTTGACTGAAGGAGATGGCTAGGCTTAGGGACCCAACCGCCTTTGTCAAATTTGTCCTTAAAATAGCAGTGGATGATGGTGTGATGGATGTTATGGAAGTAGGTTATGGTGTACAAATCTGCGTGGTGGTAGTGCAATGGATGTGGTATTGGTGCTAGTTGTACGTCGATGGGCAGCGGTATATAGATCTACATGATGGTGGATGTTGTGGGTTGTGGAATATAAATATACATGGTGGGGGTACGGTGTACAGATCTGCGTGATGGTGACAATGTACAGAATTGTGCAGGTGCGATGATGGTAGTGGTGATGAGGTGACAAAAGCATGTAGGCGGTGTCCATGGTAGTGGTGGAGTGGAATGATGAGTTGTTACAAATGGATAATTTGTAATCAATAAATAATATGTAATTTAAAAAATATATTATTTGTGATTAAATTTGTAAGTTTGGTCTATAATTTGTATTTTTGAGATACCATGTGCAATTTATGAGTAGTACTGACTGATCATAAATAATATATTAATGTGACCTTAACTTGTTTAATTAATTAATAAATTATAAAATTGTATCATATGGTCATAATTATGACCATCTAATTTTTCAAACTTTTTCAGAAGTTTATTGTTACCAAAATGCTCACAAATTTGTCCCTAAAATTTCAAGGCCAAGGGGAACAAAACTTGATCTTAGAGCATTTGATCAAGAAAAGCCAAATAGTTGAACATTTCTGTGTCTAATAGTGTACAATCTGATTAACCGAGCAATGCACAAAGATAATTCCATGCGCACCCATGTACTATTTTGTCATCCTCGTATATAAACAGATCAATAAAGAATGATTTCAAAAACTACAAATTATAGATAGATATCATGGAAAATATTTGTTTTGCCAAATACCGTATGCCTAATTTTCTACGAAAATAAACATAATCAAGAACTACGAAGATTTAATACTAGACAATCTCTCAGTAAATTGATCAAATGTTTCATCACGAGGTAACATGCTGATTCTAACGTACTTTCCACTGCTGCCAAAATGCTTTCCACCTCTAGTTAATATCTTGTGACCACGAAGAAAGCTTTCACAATCATCGATTTCTCCTTCACATTTGAGCCAAGCAAAAGCTAAAGCAAGGAAAAGAAAATGTAAACAGAATCGCACAAAACAATACAAAAAATGACAAAAATTTTAATAGGCAAAAAAAAAAAAAAAAAAAAAAAATTTTTATAGGGAAAAATTTTTTAACCCCGTAAAATTTTGCAAACGAATGTGAAGCCCACATATAGAATTATTAATTATTCCAACAGGCGAACCCAAAAAAAAAAAAAAGATTGTTACCAGGAAGTGATCCAAAAGTGCGGCCACTAAAGGTGCACGAGCTAGAGGGGAAATCAGGCAAACTAAAGAGCTTGCTCATATTCACGGCATCTCTAAGTTGTTTCCACCTCCTTGCCATGTTGTTGTAGCTATGTTCGAAGAAGGCTTGGCCTTCTTTGAAGTTGCTTTTATATTGGTGGCTGTCGGATACAACTTGCAAGATTTTTGCTGCGCGAATTTGAGAATCTTTGGACACGCCTATGGTGCTAAGCATGATAAATTCAGTCATTTTCTTCGCAATCTCTCTGTCTTTAACAAGAGCCCAACTGTACATATAAAGTACTCGTAAATGATCCATTTTCAGCATTTTATTCGAGTTGATTGGTTAGGAAAAAGTATAAGCAAGGCCTTCTAGCTTCAAGTACTTTTTCGGATATGCCCTCAAAAAAGTAACTTCTAAAAAATCTCAAAAGATGTTTGACACAAATAGTTATATAAAAGTAAATTTTAAGTTAGTCAAACATGCTAGAATTTAAAAAAAAAAAAAAATGAAAAAAAAAAAACATCTCAAGTCAAACGAAATCTAGAAAGCATGATATGAAGCAACTGAATTTGACACCACGATAATACTGTTGGGCTATTTCACTTCTTGCAAAAATAAATTCACAATCCAAGCAAACTAATTAAATACCAAGAAATAAGGAAAGAATTCTCTAAGTGAAGGTTTTTGGGTACGTCGAGTACGTGTAGAATTCAAATCTCATCAAACTAGAGGTTTGGGGGTGAGATTATTATTCTCTTAGAGGTTGAACGTTGTAATATTTCCCAATTTGTTGAGAACTCAAGTTTTGGGCATAAACTTTAGTATTGTAAAGTCTATTTTATTATAGTGGATTTGATTGGAGTTGTCCCGTGATTTTTTTCCCTCTACACTGGAGGGTTTTTCCAAGTAAATTTGGAGTGGTTTTCTTCATTGCTCTCTTGCAAGAAGTGAAATTGCCCAACAAATATAAGTAGTATTTCCAACGTAGTATTAAAATGCAATGCTTACCCAATGCGTGTTCCAGCATGGCCAGTGCTCTTGGAGACCGTAAATAACATGATATCGTGATCTGCAGGAGAAGAGATTGGAATGTACTGTGGCCAGTAGTAAGCAAAATCGTGAATCAGTATTCCTTGACTTCGATTGACTACAGCTTGTCTTGGAAAGCCATCGGGGTTATTTGGAGACGTCACTAGTTCAATATATGGCTCGTCTTTGCTGAATGTGTAAGCATCGCCTGCCCATTTGTGGAGTCCAGACTCCAGAAAGTCGGTAATCAAAGGGTATGACTGCAAGCAATTACAGATTCATTGTTAAACTCCAAGGAAAAGTGTTTCAAATCTTTGGTATTTTCAATCAAAATAATTGCTTAATCTAAAAGGCATCTGATGTTCGAGGAATATCCTCTCGTTGAAGCAAACTCAATGTCAGCACCAGCATATCTAATTTAGACAAAGGAATATCAAGTTCATGTGTAATATGATAAAAACCTTAAAGCTGAAGCAAATATGCAATATTCTGATTTGAAATATTACAATAAAGAGCGAGAATATTGGTCAAATCCGGGTCATTAATGATCAATCTACTTCCTTAATTAAACTTAGACAACTAATGAAGTAATATGGTTGACTTTCATTTACCATAAATTGAATCAGGAAGAATGGGGGACTTCAAAATTTCAAGAACTAAATTGGTGATTTATTAACATAAAACAGAAAAAGGGATAGAATGAAAACTAAACATTAGCCGAGCCACAAATATTCAACTAACATTTTATCTACAAAAATTAGGTGACCTACAAATTGTGAAATGTGAAACTTTCACAAGAATTAACCTTCCAGAAATTTATTGGTATTACACTACACTCCTCTAGAGGAGAAGTAGATGAACTATTATTTGTTGCAATTTAAATCCCAAGGTAAAAACCGGAAAATGTTGAAGTTATTCAAAATCGGGTTTGACTTGGTTTTGATTCGATAACAAGCAAGTTGTGAGTTCCAAAATATCCTGTCAAAGAAGATCATTAAGTACTGAATTTCGATAATGCAATGAAGCAACATACTTTATGCATTGAATGAAGTTTGTCACACTACACTGAAATATCCTATAATCACGATTCACGAGCATTGTTGTACGCCATTACAATATTTTAAGTAACAATAAGGTTAACTTTGATCGGATTCGCTACCATGTACATTATTCAGTTTAAAAAAGTTCTGTAAAATAATTATGTAGCATTGTTATTGATAAAATAATATACGGACTTACCGAGTAAAATGGTGCAGCAGATACCACACTGATTGGCTTGGAAGAATTAGGTGGAGAGACAGCATACAACAAGGCCTGGAAGAGTTGTGTAGAACCCGTCCCGACAACAATGTAGCGCTCTTCAGTAATGGCATTTCCGACTAATTTGTGCAACCTAATAATAGCATTGGCAAATTCCGGCTCCAAAAACCAGCAAACTTTTCTGACATCAGAAAAATAACTTATGAATTGCCAGCCATTAATCACAACTGTAGTTTTATCTCCCATCTGCAGCCAATATCTCTCATACATTGTTGGATCGCCACTGCATAGAGTTACACACATATTAATTCATGACATTAGGGCACACGATGCTAGATTCTGCGTAAAAAGAATAAATTTAGCAACGAATATAATTTATACCACTCAGATGGTCTATTAAATTTCCTAGTTCATATGGTTCATCAAATTGATGCTCCCGACTCTTTTCTACAATAATGCTAGGAATAAGTACAATTCATGGGAATTGGCAATTTAAAATTTCTGCAGCAAAAATTAATAACGGCACAGGCTGTAACACATTAAAGTGCATGATATAACACCACCTAACTAAGGGATGGTCCATATTCGAGGACAGTGGTCCAAAACATTGCATGAAGATTCAGTATGGGATTGAAGGTAGGTATGTGAGGGCAGCCCATATGTGGGTCATTCTCCATCAGATGATCAAATGATTAGATAAACAACAAGCAAACATCAGGTCCAATATTCATTCTTCATAGTGACAGCACATACGGATTAAGACAATCTACAATCATCGTAGATAGAAGTAGCACAATCTAGGATGTAAATTTTTCTGACTATCGTTAACATCCGAGCAAGTAAAACTAACTTGGCCATAAAAATGTAGCCAGAAATTTGTCGTGCTTATACAGCATTCGTTTCCATATAGTGTCTATAAAATAAGGTCCTAATTATTGAAGTGTATAGTTTGCAATCTTTAAGGGATCTCAAAGGACAAAGGAGGTCCAAATGTAGCAAATGCACAAAACAAGAAATGACCCACAAAGATGCATCTCATTATTAGTAGAATAAAAGTGACTTTAAGATAACATGGTGGTTCGCACTCTTTAATCAACTTCTCATTGTCCACTACTCTGACCCAATCATAGAGGATGGCAAGCTAATTCTTAAATAAAACTTTCCTTTAATGCTAAAAAGTGACTTTTAGTTAATGCGGTGGTATAGGATTTCAAATTGACTAATGGTAATTAACTAGAAAATAAGCTTCTTAAACAAAATTTCTCACACTCCACTAATGTAATGGAGCACACACTTGAAGTCAAAACTTGAAAGTAAGTTTTGGCGTTCTATTAGTCGAGTGGGACAACATTATTCTCGAAATGGAGTAACTATTTTCCTAATTGATTAATAAAAGTAACATTTACAAAACCCAAACAAGCGCATAACACAAGAATGACCATGCTGGTCAATGGGAGAATCAAGGAAGACCATCCATGGTGCCATCATGCATGCTTGCAGAACACTACTTTGGAATCATCAAACTCGAACGACTTCAATAAGCACTTTTTTTGCTTTTACTTTATACTCTAACATGCGCCACGGGAAATCACTAGCCAGCAGAACATATTCCTGTATCTGAACTGACAAAAAGTGAACCCTTATGCACACGTGAATCGTACCAGTGGTGGCTAAGCAAGCAAGATAATTCTATTCTACCCAATTAATAAATTAATTAAAATACATAAAACCACACTAGCAAGTACCAAGCGCCCCAAATCATTAGACTAAGTGATTCGATACAATGAAAATTAGACTAACAGGTGATTCAATACAAAGAAAATTTGGATGAAAATCTGAATGATAGCCCCACATCAAGAAAATAAAAAACAAAAGAAAGAAGAAGAGATAAGTCGGAAATAAATAATATAATAGACTTACTGATCAAGATCGATAATACCATCAAAACCTTTTGAAGAAGAAGAAAATGGCTGTGGTGATGCTTCAAGAAGAGTCACGAAAGCATTTTTATACTCGTTCTTGAAGCTGAAAAATTCTTGATAATGATGATTTCCCTTCCAGTAATCTCTGTATAAGAATCCCACATTCAAGGCCAAAGAAATCACCAAAAAATGCCCCAAAATCATTGTTCTCAACTCCATTTTTAACTCACAAACCAGCTGAAATTACAAGAAACAAGAACCCTATTCAAATTTCAAAATAAAAAATAAAGTATATATATGTACATAAAGAGAAAGACAAACATACCAGTAGAATCTAGAATACAGAAAATAGGGTAGAGAATCTAATAACCCTTTTGATCACATTGGCTGGAAACCATTTTCAAGAACCTGAAAACGAGTCTAATGGGGTACAGTTTTTCTATACAAATATATATAATAGAATATGCATTCAGTGTTCAGTTGCGAGCTCTCTCTCTCTCTCTCAGTGAAAGGCTGCACTTTGGGCTGTCCTTGTGCAGTGTTGCGTATGTTCATTCCCTTTTCCCTTTCTTGAAGTACTATATAGAGTTATGTGCTGTGCGTTCTGTTGGCTCCTCTCTTCCACTAGTGCTCTTTTTTGAATCTTTTAGGGCTTGTTTGAATGGGGGGATTTTTCATTTTCCACCTTTTTTCTTCTTGAATTGCAAAAATTTTCTTGGCAATTGATTTTCCATCCTCTCCCCACATGACCCATTTTCTTGGTTTTGTGGAATACTCATTCCATGACTTTGGTGGGAAATCAGTTTTCCAACTTTTTTTTTTAATTTTTTTTGCGTTGAAAATAAATTCTATCCACAATTATAATAAATTCTATCCATTTAATTGACAATTTTCATGGAAAACAAAGATAAACGAATACCAAAATTTCATCATTTTTTAGATAAAAAATTATACCAATCAAACACGTTAACTTGAAAATTCTCAGTAAAACAAGTTCTAGACAATTTAATTTCCAGGAATTCATTTTCTTTCCATCAAAATTTCATTCTTGCAATCAAACGAACACTTAGGGTTGTTTGCTTTCACTTGCTTTTTTTTTTTTTTTGATGGTTTTGAAATGAGCAAGTAATAACCTCTGTATCAATAAACTCTGTTTTAATTCACTAAAAAATAAGTTTTGTAATAGTGATTTATTTTGATAATGTATGGCTAAAGTGAGAAAAATTTTAATTTTATGAGCAAAATTATTTTATTGAAAAATATAGGATTGAAAATGAGTTTGAAGGAAAAAAAGAGCTTTTAAAGAAGAATAATGTTATGCACAATGAAAACTATGGATAATCATCTTACGGGGAATACACACGACTTTTTATTGTCTCATGTATCAAATAACAAACTGTCATGTGTACGTCACGTATGATGACTACCGAAATTTTCACTATAAATAACATTACTCTTTAGAGAATGGAGCTCAAACCATGGTTTAATGTGATTGGATAATTTATTTTTCAAACTGCTTATTTAGATTAATATTATTTATCCCTAGTGGTATTCAACACTGATATAGACGGTAGTAGAGCTTAAGCATCATAATTGATGATCATATATAAAAAGAGTAATGATGTTCAATATTCATCAGTAGTGATGTTTAAAACCCGTCTAAATTACACTAAATTCTTGATTCATCGTCTTACTATCATCTATATTGGTGATGAATGGTATTATTTTGAAAAATGAATAATGTTATTTATTGTTAGTAGTGATGATTATTAGTCTATATGTCAGTGGTCTTACTGTAACCTAAATTAATGGTGGAATCCCAACAAAAACATAATTGATCATTAATTGTAGATTTGTGGACTCCATTGGGATCTAGCTCATGTTGAACATTATTGATGATAACCAGTGTTATTCATTTAACAAAAGCAGAGAAGAATTTCAATCAATATGCATCCTCCACGAGAAAAGGGGTATTGATCAACTAGTCACACCCATTATATTTACCCCTCTCGATCCGTCAAAGTGGGCATGGAGAATGGGGAAAAATATCAAATTCGGTTGACATACTCATGATCGGTAAATTTCAGTGATCACTTTAATAACTAGATAGACATGCAGAGAAAATAGGATTAAGTTGATGTGAAGAAATAGACGAGATTGCAAAATGTATTATAAAAATAATTGGATGGGATGTATAGATTGAGGACTACTCAAATACTAATATTTTTTCATTCAAACTTTTGAAAATCTTCCATTTCTTTATATCCATGTTGAAATGCTCTATTTTAATTTTATTTTTTCATAAATTGAAATGAAATAAATTTCTCGAATATATTTTGGTAACTACTTTTGTTTCTTAAAGGCAAGAGTTTAGGTCATTGTAAAGAGAAACATAACCGTCCGTTAAATTGTATAAAGTTAATTAAGAATAAGTAAGAGTTAAAATGTCAAAATTTTGTTACTATTCTATCCTATTTTGTTTATTTCATCGTACTAAACATGTCATCAATATAATACATAAAATTGATATTATTAATAATTTTTTTTCTAAATCGATTAATTTAGCCCGTCTGGAAGAGCTTTTTTCTCATTTTTTAGCACTTATTTGACCGTTATACATTTGAATATCGATCCTATTTTTGGCTGCAATTTTTAACTGTTTGAAAATTAAACACAAAAAAGGCTCCTCTCTCAAGAAGAATGAATTAAATGTTAGGGACAAAAAAGTCATTCTACCTTAAAATAGTCCATAATTATGGCTGACCCTATGTAACATATACACTGTATAACGGTCACAATTTCGCTAGAAATTGGAAGAAATGCTCTCTCAAGGAAGCACTTAATCTGATTATCAAATTGGTCCCGTTTGGAAGCGATTTTGAAAATTGATATTTTGACCGATAAGAAAAAATTGGGGACCGTTTGTGAGAGAAGAAGTCAAACTTTATGACTGGAATAGTGAAATAACGGTCAAAAAATCAATTTTTTAAGGTGAAAAATCACTTCCAAACAGCCCCAAGCATGTGATTCTTTTAACAAATTAGTGCTAATGTATTTATAGTATTAATAAAATTATGAAAAATCCCCAAGATTCTTATATCCCTATCACGAGTGCCCGTGCCTTTCCTCGTCATTTGACTTTTGACTTTTGACTTTGAAACTTTTTTCTTTTGCCTTGCTAGAGTCCAAATTCATCACAAGTATGGGAATGTTGGTCCAGTGCTTGAGATAAATAAGATATATACACGTAAGATAGTAAATGATTAACCTTTTAATCCTCAAATATACGCTGAGATAAGATTTACAAAATAATATCTTAAACCAACCATATGTCAATATCCCGACATGTAAAAAACAATTTCGAACTATTCATGTCAAGAGTCGGACACCCTTACAATCAAACATAAGGGTGGACCCAATTGTGAAGTCCATTGCCACCTAATTTCTTAGGCATGGCTCGTGTGTCTATTAGGATTAGTCCAAAAGTTTGAAACGAAGTCTTAAAACTTAATTTTTAAATATCTCCGAAGACTATTCTCTTTTAAAATAAATTAAACGTCGATATCACATTCATAAAAAGTAGGTATGATCATCTCTTTAGGTTACATAATCCTCTTGAATGTTGTATTTGTGCTTAAAATTCATTGGTCCAATCCTTTCAATGAAAATTCTTATTTGTCCTTCGAGGATGCAAACACTAAAATTTATAAATTGTGGTCTCTTTCACACTTTTTTCACTTGGTTGCGGCCAAGTGTCCGCGTGCTCTCCATCGAATATAAATGACCTTATAGTTACCTAACATGTTGACATGCATTAACACAAGCAACTTCATAATTAAGCGAGTTAAGCCAAACGACCTGTGGGGTCACATGCTCCAGTGCGGGTTCCTCATGTATAAAATAATTCTGACCCCCCATATGTGTATGTTGTGTCAATCCCGTTGTCATCCATATGGGCACTATAGCTCGACCCTAGTTAAGTCTATGAATTGCTCTAAATTGCACGGTCCAATTGACACCTCTAAATTGGTCTAATAATTATTTTCTCTTCGTTTGATTTAACATCTGAACCATATTTCATAATTTCTCTATAGAGTTCCACAAAATATAGGCGACCAATTCAAGAATCCAGGTTAAGATGAAAGGGACGAGACATAAACCTCCGTTCATCAATTTTATCTGGCAATCTGAAGCTGAAATAGGTCTACAAAATCAGGTGTCCACCGGAAAAAACGTTAAAATTAGTCATTTTAGGGGACCCATTTCCAAAAATTTGAAAACTCATTCGTACTAATCTTTTCTATAAAATTTGGCCCCAATATTGAGCACGATCCGTTGCATATGGTACTCGATCTTCGAAAATTTCAAGGGCTAGTAAATGCGCACTTAGACACCAAGTAACGTGCGATAATCTTCTCAATATTAAGATCACATACCATAAAAGACTTGTTAAGATTTTTAAGGACTAACAAGGATGAACCGAACATCACACAACGTGTGGTGCCCTTTCCAAAGGCGGATGGAGAGGGAGGCTTGCCTAAAAGCAAATTGGCTTCTGAACAATGGAAAATTTAGCTAAAATTTATAATGAAATAAAAAAGGATAAGAGATTTAGCCTAACCAAAAACTTAAGTTTAGCATAACTAACTTCATTCTCAATCCAAACCCAATGTTTAATTATTCAAATTTAATTTATAACTCTACAAAAACTACATATTTATTTTATTCACATTCATGATACACACATAACTTGTTATCAAATTAAGTATTTTATTTCATATATATTTAACTAAGTTTAAATATTTCACTTATAATCGGATTAATTTATTGTATAACAAATAACTTTTTATTGATTAAAATAAATATAAATGACTTATTTTAACAATATGAGATGTCACATGTTTGATTAAGTTTGAAAGTAATTAAATATTTTCTAATCTATTCTTTTTATATATTACTTATTTATACTTGTAAGTTAAAAATATATTTATTTCAACCATGAAATGGATGTTATTATGAGAAATAAGTAATATACTCTATATTTAATTTTATTAGTTAAAAATATATTTTTAGAATTTTGTCACGAGTGTCCAAAAATATATTCCGATTTCCGACGCACTTTGTCATGAGTTTCATGAGTTTAACTTTTTAAACTAAATCTCGTATGACATAAACCATCTTTTATGGTTTGAGCTTATTGAAAATAATTTAAATTTCAACCCACCTTAATATATATTTTTTTGGCTCTGCTCTTGCCTCTTTTCAATATTTAGATCACATATTATGGACTTGCTAAGATTGGTCACAATCTGTGACCAGGTCCAAATTAAAAGTGGTCCTTTTTGAACAAAAAGGCTGCAGCTGTTAATTAGCAACCATTGAAGAATGGTCCTTTCTTAGTCAAGTTGCAAAGAGGCCCATTTTTGTGATTTATTCAGCCTTGAAGTTGGCTTCTGTCAGTTCAAACGGTCCCATTTTGAGTGACAATAGGTGGCCACTAATACATAGGGTCTAAGGGAGTACAGGATCGAGACATCGATGGTCATATATACCGAATATTCATATGAGGAATGGAAAAAAAGAAAAAAAAAATAATAAATAATATATCACTTGAGTGGTTCATGCCACGTAGTTTGAGTACTGTTTGACATTATCTATCATATATACACTTTCGTGGTTAAGCATTTACAAATTACAACCTTGTTAGGTTGTCACGGAGAGTGTATAACCTCTCACAATGGAGGGGTTCTTCTTTTTAATTCATATGGGTCCCGCGTGGATCCCAACCCATGTCAAGTATTTTGTCAATTTTTTTAGACAAAGTAGTTTAATTCTATAAACTATTAGCCATTGTTTGGCCCCCATTTTATGAAAATGAAAATTGGTGGAATAGTAGTTTTTAGAAAAATGTGTGGTTAAAAAAGAAATTAAAAATTTTCGATTTAGACGTAATATTATTTTATGAAAGATTGTGTAATTAAAAATCAGAGAGAGAAAAATAGAATGTAATGAAATAGAATATAACGGGGGCCAAACGGGGTCTAAATAACACGTTGAGTCGATATTTAATACTCATTGGACTAAAAGAATTTTATGGCATAACACGGTCCATGAGTCTTGTCCATAATGAATGTTTGGCCCTAAATAACATGTTGAGTCGATATTTAATACTCATTGGACTAAAAGAATTTTATGGCATAACACGGTCCATGAGTCTTGTCCATAATGAATTGAGGTGGCCCACTTGGATAGAGTAATTTGTATTTATTCTTATAAAAAAACACTCAAACCTTCAAAGGCCAAAACATATACATTTTAAGTCATTTTCACTGTAGCATGATGGTTCTGTTAAGAATGTTAAGACTTTGCACTTAGAGTAGAGATTGTACAGTTGTAAGAATCCCGTAAGTTAAGGATAATTCCTGAATTTAAGGATAATTATTTTCCTAATTTTTTGTATAATTAGTTTCCTAATTTACTAGGCCTGTACTCTATATATTGGATATTGGAATCTTCAATTTTATTTTTTTTGTTCAGAACCTTGCACTTCATTATTTTTTATTTGGCCTAAATGTTTTTCTATTTTGAAGAATGAGTGAATGGATATTGGATCTCTTGTTATTGGTCAATATGAAGTTGCTTTTAATATAGTCATCATTCTAACTTAATCAAATTATGACCTTTGGTCCTAAATGATGGAGATGCATATTGCTAAAATGAAGAAATTGTCCTATATTTGTGGTAAGAAGAAAGTCCTTGCAGAAACAGACGATGCATATAAATATGGTATGGTAAAAATCAGAGAGTTAAGAGAAGGTTATTTATGTGCATGACTACATGCATTATGAAGCGTTACTTACGTTTACCCACTATCCATGAAATCTATAGTGCTCTGTCAAAAGTCTTTTATGATGGAAGTAATGAGTTGCGGATTTTTACTTTAAATCAAACAACCTTCATCGCCAAACAAAGTAGGAAATTTCAATCTGAATACTATAGAGAGCTTATCGAAGTGTTTAGCGAATTGAATCATTGTGATACTGTAGTTATGAAGAATTTCGAAGACATTGCAACATATCCAAAGTTCATTGAACGACTTAGGGTGCACACATTTCTTGTCGAATTGGATGATGAGTTTGAACAAGTTAATGGAGAAATTCTAGATTTGGAAGAATGATATACTTTGGTTCGCAAAGAAGCAGTCCGTCACGAAGCTTCAGAAGACACTAGAAATTCAATAGGCTCAAAATCAAACTACATCAAAACATCCTAAGACCATGAGTGGTGCTGACAAGTCCACCTACAAATACCCATTGCAATCAAATTGACATACCAAAAGTCATTATTTTGAACTTCTAGGATATCCAGAATTGCAGGTCATGGTCATACTCCATGGAAGATGAATTCCAAGATGACCCCATTACAACAGTTGTAGAAGCAAAGCCAGAAAAAAGGCTTCAACATTGGTCATAGCTACAATAATGGAGGTAAGGTATTAAGTATTCCTGCACTCCTTTCTTATAGTGTAAGTATAATTGATTCTGGTACTACGATCATATGGCATTTGATTCTAGGTAGGTCTCCACCCTTAATTCATCTTTACAAAAATTTGTATATATTGTTAATGGTACTTCAGGATTGATCTTTGACTCTCACTGAGAATTTGAGTTTAGATTTTGTTTTAGTTGTCGATACTTAGACTACAATCTTTTATCGATTTCTCAAATAACCATAGCTTTATCTTGTATAGCAATTTTTTTTTTGTGTTTAAGGACTTTCGAATGATGCAAACGATTGATCATGGTATTAAAAAGGAAAATTTATATTACTTGGACTCGGTGCCAAGGAGTTCATATAGGTTACATTAAACTTTAATAGTAGATTACTTAAAGGAGGATGAAGAAGAAATCTGAAATATGGCTATGACATCAATCACTGGGACATTCTTTCTTCGGTTATCTAAAAAAATTATTTCCTAGTTTTATTTACAAAATTTAATATTTCTAAGTTTTTGTTGTAATGATTGTAAGTTGCTAAAGAGCCTCAAACTACTTTTTCATTATGCTTGATAAAAACAACTCCCTTTTACGGTTATACATTCTGATGTCTAGAGTCCATCTAATGTTGCTACGTTGGGTGGATCACATTGGTTTGTTACTTGTATTGATGATTTCACTAGGATGACCTGGCTGTACTTGATGACATCCAAAGGAGAAGTGAACTCTTTATTTCAAAATTTTAATAAAATGGTTAAAATGAAGTACAATTCACATGTCTAGGTTCTCTGTAGTAACAATGGTATAGAATATCAGAGTTAAAAATCTCGATGGTATTTGAAAGCACATGGAATTATTTATCAAACTACTTGTTCCAACTCTCCCCAATAGAATGGGATTGCAGAATGTAAGAATCAACATTTCTTGAAAGTGGTTAATGCCTCATTAATAGAAGCCCATATGCCCTTATTCTATTGGTGAAAATCACTTATTTCTGCAGCATATTTAATCAATTGGATAATCTCCAACTCCACTAACTTTCAGACACCGCTCCAAGCTTTTAATGATGCAGTTGTTGCTCCAGCCATCCCTAATTTAACACCTCATGTGTATATCACTTGTATCTATAAACATCAACGCAACAAGTTGATTCCTCAAGCATTATGATATGTTTTTTATAGGGTATGCTACCAATAAAAGGGGATACTGATATTATCACCCTTCAACTCGAAAAATGTTTTCCACAATGGATGTTGTTTTTCATGAATACTCAATGTATTTTTCCCTCAAGTCTAAACTTCAAGAAGGAGTATCAAAGAGAAATTTAGACTCCAAATTTTCTAGACTACAATTATCACCCTTCCAATGATGAAAAATACCTTGATTTCAATAATCAATAAGTGAACAACTTGGATAGTGTCTAAGAGATTGAAGATGTACGCTCGAAGACTGAAGATGTAGTTTTTTCTCAAACTCTATCTCTATTTGGATTCGAGCCCCTAGTAACTAATATACCTAGGAAAGAAATCAGTTGGATGTCAATGGATTTACAATGTAAAATAGAAACGTTGATGGCACAGTTTAACAACCTAAAGCAAGACTGTTAGCAAAATGTTACATTCAAAACTTTAGGGCTGATTACACTAAGACATTTGTGCATATAGCTAAAATTAACACAGTTCGAGTGTTAATATTGTTAGATGCAAAATTTGAATTGGCCATTACAACGGTTCAACATAAAGAATGCTTTTTTGCATAGTGAATTATCTGAAGAAATCTATATAGTCTCCCACCTGGGTATATGATACCAGAAAGATCAAGTCCGAAAGGTGTACAAGTTGAAGAAATCATTATTTGGGCCAAAGCAGTCTTTGAGAGCATGGTTTGAAAGATTCACTAAGTCTACGATTGCTTTTGGCTATCATAGCAATTGAGACCACACTTTATTTTTGAAGAAGCAACATAGTAAGATTTCTGCACTCATTTTGTATGCAGATGACATGGTAGTTATAGGGAATAATCCTTAAAAGAGGAAGGCTCGACCAAATTACTTATCTAAAGAATTCGAAATGAAAGATCTAGGCCAGTTGAAATATTTTCTTGGAATAGAAGTGTCTCGATCTAATAAAGGGATATTTCTATCCCAAAGAAAGTATGCCTTAGATCCACTACAAAAAATTGGTATGTTGGCATTTCAACCAGGAAATATACTAGTAGAAGAAGGGCTGAAGTTGTGTATAGAGTCCAACCAAGTACCGACGCATAAGGTTAGACATAAAAGACTTGTTAGGAGATTAATGTACCTAGCACACTCAAGATCAGATCTGGCCTATATATTGAGTATTTTCAGTTAGTTTATGCATATTCTTGGAAAACAACATATAAGTGTAGTAATGCGAATTTTTGAGGTATTTGAAGGCTAGTCTTGAAAAATGAATTTTATTTGCAAACAGTGTAGAATACCAAAACATAAATGCATACATTGATGAGGCTAGGCTAGAGCAAAAGATGATAGATGATCTATTTTTGGTTACTATACCTCACATGGAGAAGTAAGAAACATAGTATTATTGCTCATTCAAGTGCAGAAGATGAATTCAGAGGTATAGCCCTCAAACTCTATGAAGTCTTGTGGTTAAAACTTTTTTTGCAAGATTTGGGTTATCAATCTAGGCAACCAATTTGACTATATTGTGATAATAAAGCAGCATGTGATATTGTCCACGACTTTTTGAACATAATTGCACGAAACATGCCGGAGTAAACATATTCTTCATTAAGTAAAAAGGATGAAAAAATTGTTGAATTACTTAAAATTCGATCTGAAGACCAACTGGCTAACATTCTTACCAAAACAATATCAAATCGATTGTTCTCAAGTTTCTTAGAAAAGTTGGCATGTGTGACATCTATGCACTAACTTGAGGGAGAATTTTGAGATTTTGTACTTAGAATGGAGATTATACAGTTGTAAGAATCTCGTAATCTAAGGAAAATCCCTTAAGTTAAGGATAATTATTTTCTTAATTTTTTTGTATTATTAATTTCTTCTTAATTTGCCATCTTTGTACTCTATAAATTGTAATCTTCACATTCAATGTATTTCGCGGGAAAATTAGATGAGTAAGACTTCTTCCTTTTTTCCCAATAGGTCCTATGACAAGAAATACCATTTTCAAGATGTTCAAGTTTCCTTGGTCTTATGGCAAGCTATTATAACTTGTTCAACATGATTCATGAGCTATTCTAGACCTGTTCAAAATATATGTTAAATCATACATACTCAACTTATTTTACGCTCATCGACTACAAAACCTCGTGCATATGATACTAGAATTCGTCTTTCTTAACCAAAGCAACTTGACTTATTTTACACTCATCGACGACAAAACCTTGTGCATATGATGCCACAATTCTTCTTTCCTAACCAAAGCACCTCAACTTCATTTGGTATGTCTACTTATGTTTCCAAACTATTAACTCTGGCAACTTCAAAACACAGAAGTAGAAACTAGACAATGACACAAAAAGAGAAGGTAGATTTCATTTTAACATCAGAAAAAAAACCTTGACCAGTTAAACATTTTTCTCAATTAGCCACCACTAAATATGGTTTGTATAGCGGATTCTTTCATTGAGGTATAGACCCTTATTCCTTTTTAATGGTTCTTGTTCATTATATTGTTTGGACTATCATGTCTACCTAATGTGTTCCAAATTTTTTAGAAGTTTAGAGCATCTCCTAATGTCATGTAATACAACTTGGCATAACACTAATGTCTTTGAAATCCATTGAGATAAGGAAAGCGCTTGACTTGGCTTAAGTTATAGTGTTCATAAGGGCAGTAGCTTCGTGTGATGAGCAAAAGACCTTAGCAAAGGAGTCTTGGAAAGCTGCTTTATAGAGAGCTTGGCTAAAGAATTAGAAATCTTCCTTCGAAGACAAACAACAATCGGAGTCCATTTGGTTAGACAACGTAAGGACAAAAGCAAAAGCACAGACAATAGTATTGTTGTAATTTTGAAATATTACAAAGGCAATAACTCAAGGATTGCAGTTCCATCGGGATACAAAGACACGACTGTTGATGCATTATGATTCATTGACGATTATGGAAGTTGAAAAGAGTAAGACTACTATCGAATGAGTGTAAAAAATAGTCGTACTATGTGATATCCCCTCATTATCGAGGAAGATAGGTGAGAAGAATGTCTCAACTATTCAAATGAATCCTCATTCTTGTGATCTCTTCAATTAGAAGAAATTGAGGAGGTCACTAGATCTATTCCAAAACTATTAGAAGACTTTTGTAGAAATTTGAAGATGTTATGCTAGATGAATTGTCAAGTAGATTGTTGTCAAGATGAGAAATCGATCATGAAATAGAACTCATTCCTGGTGCAGAGCCTCTTGCTATGGTATCCTATTGCATGTCTCATCCTAAGCTTGAGGAGCTTAGAAAATAATTGGCAGAAATGATAGACAATAGGATTACGATGCCAACAAAATCACTACATGGAGCTCCATTGTTATTTCAAAAAAAGGTCGATAGTTTAATCTGAATGTGTTGTGATTATCAAAACTTGAACAAGATCACTATGAAGAACAATTTTCCTCTTTCGCTTGTAGAGAATTGTTTTGATTGTTTGAGCTAGACAGGCGAAGTATTATACCAAGATTGATCTAAGGTGTGGATACTAACGAGTTTTAGATCAAAGAAGGAAATAGTTGGTATTTGAAGTCTTGTCAAGCTCATTAGTGTTCCCCCCATATGCCAACTATTGAAATTTACTACTTTCATCAATCAATGAAGAAACCATTTTCAGTGCATTCAAATTCTCTATTGTAAATATTTATTTACATATTCTTAAAATTACTTTTCATCTCGAAATGATCGAGAAAATGCAAAAGGTAATCTAGCGAAATAGATTACTATTAGACTATGTGCCTTACTTCTCTTTGCACTAGAAAGAAAGGTGCCCCGTGAAGCCAATAATCATCGAAAAACTTTGTAATAGATGAAAAATAGATAATGTCTAAAAATGTATTCTCTCTAATGTAGTTTGACAAGGACTCTATCAACCAACGGGTGGGATTTATGCCTTCCATTATTCAGTAATTACTTGTTAAAAATAATTGAATCATTTTCAACTTATTTCAATGGATTCATAATTTTTTAACTATACATTCCATTTAGAAATCATTTATAATTGGGAAAATTTCATAAGTAAGAAATTAATTATGGCACATTTCAAAAGGAAGAAAACAAGTTTCAAATTTCAAAATTCAAAAATCAGATTTTTATTAAAATTTATTATTAATTTAATTAATTAATTTAGTATTTAAATATATTTAAGTCGCAGATTTATATAACTTGGTCACAAATCACAAATTATCAAATTATTGGTCACAGATTAACAATTTTTTAGGTCACACGTTACTTTTCGATCACAATTTATCTTTTTCATTGGTCACAAATTAACCGATTTAATGGTCACAATCAACCAAAAAATTTGTGACCACTTCTTCTTCACCTCACTGGTAGCCATTCCTACACAGATCTGTCATCCTCAATAATAATCCAATAACCCCAACTAGGCCACAAACTCATAGATCAGTGATCTGTAAACCTTCGTTCAAGACCACGATGGTTGTGCGCCGCATTTGCTTCACCCGACGGCGTTCATCGCCGCTCTTCACGCTATCTTCAACGGCGCCACTTGCTCAACCAACCACCACACAACGTTGCCACCAGATCCACCACAACCTACACTGACCAACTGTAGAGCAATCATCATCACAGAACTGCCGAAGCCGCTCTCGTCGTTCCCATCTCCGAGCTACGATGGCGTGACACAACAGTGGTCGACGCTACAACGGAGCAGCTCTCTATCGTCGATTCTCCATCACGGGTCGCCGAACAGTTGAGAGAGAGAGGCATGAGAGAGAATCGAGGGTAGGGGGAAAAGGATTTTAAGAATAATTAGGGTTTGAAATTAATTTTTAAATATATTAATTAATTAAAAAAATCTGATTTATGAAATATTAAACATAGCATCTAATTTATGAAATGATGATTTTTAATCTATTAGAATATGTAATTTCCACTATATAATTTATCCAAACGAAGCATAAACTTTCGTGGGTGTTTACATTTACACTGTATTTCGAAAATGGGCTTTTGTAGATCAAATACACCCACTAAGCAAATAAGATAATTTATATTGAGTAACTTACAGAAATATACTTAAAATTTGGAGTTTTTAGAAAAATTATATGAAAAGTATTTTGAAAGCAAAATATATATATATATATATATATA
>NC_036246.1:28043901-28047580 GCF_002742605.1 Olea europaea var. sylvestris
GTGCAAGGTTAAATGTCACTTGTTAATTAAAAAGTGATGTATAATGTCACCTTCTCTATTTGAAAGATTGATGCTCTCTATTTTTGTTGCATTAAATATGGAAGCAATTCAATAAATGATAAAAATTTTAAAAAGTGACAAACACTCAAAAAGATAGAAACACCAATCAAAACTTTAGAATAGATCCATGGGTAATTCTTTTTTTTTTTTTTCTCTAACATGTTGTCTCTTTGTGATTATTTTTCACCTCTTTTTTTTATTTTTTTTTATTTTTTTATTTTTTTTATAACAACACTCTATGAGTTGGAAGAAGCATAAAGTCAAAGAATGATAAAAATAAAAAATGGTAGAAATTCAAAAAAAAATGACAAGCACTCAAAAAAGTGACAAAACTTTAAAAAAGTTACAAAAATGAAAAAAAAGCAACAAGCGCTAAAAAAGTGAGGACCACCAATCGAAATCTTTGAATAGATCCACGGTAATTGATTTTCTTCAACATGTTTCTCTGTGATTATGTTTTGCTTCTATTAATTGAACATGAAACATAATTTTACTTTAGAAATACAACACGCTATAAGTTGAAAGTGACATAAATTTAAAAAAGTGATAAATACCAATCGAAACCTTTAGAAAAAATATAGGAGATAGTTGACTTTTTTTCTACATGATGTCTATTTGTGATTATGCGTCTCTTATATTAACTAAACATAGAACATAATTTCGGTTTAAAAACAAAACAACCTATAATACTACTACAAACTATAGCAATAGAGACAAAATTTTAGTAATGAACAACTTCCGTTGTTCTTATCGATGAATTAACAACAAATTAGCAACGAAATATTATTTTATTAATATTAATAATTGCATATTATATTACCAACAGAATTAGCAGCAAAAGTGTTCCCTTGATAAAATTCAGTTGTTAATTCGTTGGTAAAGATTTAATAACATACCAACGAATATAAAAAATTGATTCCATCGGAATCTATAGGCCTATTTTGAGTTACATTATTTTCTAAGAATGCATTTTTGAATAGTTAATTGATGTAGAATTTGGGGATAAAAAATTAAAAAAAAAAGTTTTGGGTTTCATATAATATTATTTTATTGAAGAATATCTGGTTCAAAAAAAAAGGGAGAAAAATGTATTTAAAAAAAATGAGGATCAAACAATAGCTATATGTAAATAATAAAATAATTATCAACGGAAAAATTTGTCCGTAAAATTTTTAAGTAAAACTTTGAGAATATTAAATTTTACTTAACGAAAAAAAAGACATCAGAATTTTCGAAAAATATTAAAATATCTAAAAAAAATTTTGCGAAAAAAAGTTCATTGGTAAATTTAACAAAAAAATTTTAAATAATAAAATTTACAGACAAAATATATTCTATTGATATAAAAAATTTAAAATAAATTAATTTAGATTTACAAACATTATTTCATTAATAACGTTTTACAAAATCTTTAAAGTAAATCAAGCTTCAAAAAAAAAGTAAAATAAATCAATTTTTATAAGGAATTTTTGTTAAACTTTTATCAAAACCTTTGTAAAATAAGGGAAATACATGGAAATAGCCTTTAGAAAAGAGTCATTTTTCCAAAATGACCTTTGATCAATTTACATACCAAAAATACCCTCCATTTGAATATTACATAATAAGATACTATAATATAGAAATCCTCTATTTTAGTCCTTAAAATTAAATTTTGGTTGAGATTTGATAGTTTTTATTTGATTAATACTTTTAATTTGATTTATTTGATTTTTATTTGCTCTAAGTAGCCCCCTTTATTGGTATCAGAGTTATAGAGATCATGAGAAAGTCTATAAAAACTAGATTAGTTGAAGAAGTAAAAATCTTTAGATTTAGATTAACACTTAAATTTTATATAAGTTTAATAAATAACAGATTAACTATTAGAAAATTAAAGAAATATTTAGATTATACATCTTTAAAATAATAATTGATTTAATACACAAATATTTACATCTTGATAAAAGCATAGAGACCATGAAAATTAAAATAAGAAAAACAAATAACTATTTGCGTTTAGAAGAAGAAAGAGGTAGTTATATATTTTTAAAATCTACTCATAATAGATTAAAAATAATTACACTAACAATAATTAAAAAGTTGCCTAGAGAAATAAAGGAAAAAATATTATAAAAATTAATAATAGAAAAAATAAAAGATATATATACATATGAAAAAATTATTAATATATATGAAAATGAAGAAAATAATTTATATTACAAAGAAAAGTATGAGTGCAAGTAATAATACTTAAAATTGAATAAATTACATAACAAAATGAAAAAAATACAAGAGGAAATACGAAATATAATGTTAATACTAGAAGGAATGAGAATTTCAAATAATGGACAATTAATAAAATTAAAATGTGAAAGATTAAGACTAGAGAGTAGATATTTTACTATAGTAAAAGAAGAATTAGTAGATCCAAATACAATTGAGAGAAGATTTGAAAAAATAATAGATAAAAAGGAAGATAAAATATGCAAATTAAGCTATAAGTTAGAAATAAGAAAAAATTAATATGTCAATAAGTGAATATATGGAAGAATTAAAATCATTAATAAAAAGGTTAATAAATGATGTACAAGATTTAAGAAATGAAGTAAAAGAAACAAGAAACGATATAAATATATTAAAAATTTAAATTAGAGAATTAAAAGAAAATAATAAAAATAAAGATAAGAAAATAGATAAAAGACTTATAGAAAAGAAATGACTCGAATAGGAAAGAAACATATAAAAAAGAGAATATAGTAATAGAAACAGGAAGTATGGATGATGAATTTAGAAAGAATATATTACCAAAAATATTAGAAGAGGAAGAAAAATTCAGAGAAAAATCATTAGGAAAATTAAAAGTAGAAGAAAAAGAAAATAAAAATGAATGAAGAGTTAGATTTACTAATAGAAAATTTTGATCAATTAAACTTAACTGATATAAGTGAATACCAAGTTTTAATGAATATTGGAGGATGACATAATCCAGCAAGAACCTCTAAATAGGAATTATATGATACAAATGAAAGTTATGCACCTATATATAATAAATCATATAGACAATTTTATGATAAAGTAAGATATAGGCAACCACCTAAAGGAAATAAATATAAAGATAGGTTTGAATTAAATGATAATTATGATAAATCAATTAATCATTGAGGAACAAAACTAGATTTAGATTGTAAAATATACACTAAAAAAGTCTTATTAATTTGGGTAGATTCAATGATATTATTCTTTTTATATAATAAAAATGACACATGGAAAAATACTAAAAAAAGAATAGATTTTTAATAGTATCCTTTGAAGAAGATGTTAGAAATTGGTGAGAAGGAATAAGCAATGATACAAAAATATTAATAAAAAAATGTACAAACAAAAATAATAAAGTCGGATAGACAAGGTATAGAAAAGTTAGTAGAATATATTTCAAATGAATTTTTAGGAGAAAATTGGATAAGAAATGCTGAAAGAGTGTCAATAAGAGAAAAAGATAATACTAGAGTAAAATTAATAAATTTAACAATATGTGATAGGTGTAAAATAAAAGAATATATTTGTGAATTTAAAAAATTACTATTATGTTCAATTTTAAAGTATATATTTTAAAATAGAATTTGAAAAATATGTTAGA
>NC_036246.1:28048543-28074537 GCF_002742605.1 Olea europaea var. sylvestris
ATTAAATACTCATATATCCAAAAAGATAGAAAGTTTTCCAAATAAATTAGAATCCAAAAAATAAATACAAAAATTTTTAGAATGTTTAAATTATGCAGAAAGATTTATTGAAAATCTTTCTAAGAAAAAACATAAAATTCAAGTTTTACTTAAAAAAATAAATACTAAAGGATGGAATGAAAAACATACATAAATAGTTAAATCATTAAAAGAAGAATGCAAAAATTTACCAAAATTAAGATTATCAGATGAAAAAGATAATTTGATTATTAATACTGATGTCTAGATAAATATTGGGCAGCAATATTAAAAAAGATTTAAATGAAATTTGTAGATATTCAAGTGGAACCTTTAACCAACCAGAAAAATTATACTACTCATGAAAAAAAATTACTAACAATTATTAGAGGAATAAAGAAGTTCTCATTATTTTTATTATCCAAGAAATTTGCTGTTGAGACTGATAATTTTCAAGTTGTAGGATTAGTCAGGAATAAACTATTATCAGAACCCCAATACCGAAAGTTCCATAGATGGCAAGCTTATTTAGCATTTTATAATTTTGATATAGTACATATTAAATGAGTTAAAAATTTTCTTGCAAATTTTCTCAGCATAAACATAAAATTTGCTAATAGATAAAACCAAGGTCATGGAATTATACCAATCTATATTACATATATAACAAAGAACAAACTTTCTTAAAGAAAAATCCGAAGATAAAAACTCTGGAGCAACCTAGGTCTCAAAAATGTTCAACTCAAATATAAAAATTCTGTTGAATATCACTACTGAGCATCATAAATATGCCACAGAACTCAAAAATCAAGTTGATGCTATTGCAGCACAACTAAAAGATATACTGTCACAGATAGATATACAAAAGAGTTCAGAAATGAGTTTTTCAAACAAATATCAAACAGGGACAGCTGGAAGCAGTAGTAGACCCAGACGTGACAATATACCAACTGAAAATAAAGGAGATTTCATTTCAGTATCATCAACCAAAAAAGTTATGATACATGGGGATAAAAGGATACCAAAATAATCAACATCATAGACCAAGAAGATAAAATCCCTTTAGATCCAAAAGAAGAAAAATATGCCGAAATATTCAAAATTGCTTATGATATAAAAATAAGTAATTCATATTTCATCTCTCCGGAAAATAATGTTTATCCCAGAATAACAACCATGGAAGGAGGAGACCCTTCATTTATAAAAATTATGACAGACTATAGATTCATGGATTTTATATATCCAGGAAAAGATTTGATTGAAATTTCGAAATTTGATGACATATTCATAAAAGAAGTATCCAGATTTGTCAAGGGACGAAAAATATATTTGAAATTCTATTCAATAAATTCAGAATATGATGGAGTTGTTTACTATCCAGTTGAACACATAATTTCAATTGGATATGTTGCAACCAATTTCCAAATTGATGTTACAGAAAATAATAGAAAAGTTCCGATAGTGACAAAATCATGGATCAGAAATAGAAGAGCACTTGGAATTAAAACCATTTACAACATTTCCAAAAAAATTTATGATAAAAAATTATCATGCTTGTGCCAATATGAAAATTGGATGTTAGTATCCAATGGAGGATATGGAAAATCAGAAATTTTAAAAGACTATATTACGAGATTCGATATACATCAATTTCCAGGATGTCCTACCACTATAAAAGAATCCTGCCAGCTAAGAGAGTGCTCCAACTGCATGTAAAAATATAAAGGAAGAGGACAATAATAGAGCACATTTGACAAAGTGTATGAATAACAATAATACAGCTGCATGTGAAGACATTGAAGAAAAAGAGCAATAATAGAAAAAGATGCTCTTTGAATAAAAAAGTTGAAGCAGCATGTGAAGATGTAGGCCCAAGGAGAAAAATAATAGAGAGTCAAGTGTGCCTTTGCTGATGTACTCAATGATGTAATAGAGTCTCATAAACTTGTATAAATAGAGACATTGTCATAGATAGAGATCATCTCATCTTGTCTTGAAATCTCGAGTTGTAAGCAATAGTTACTCAAAAAATCATTCCCAATTTGAAAAATCAGTTTTTCTGGAAATCTCTTTGTACCAAATATAACTATTGTATAAATTCTGATAGAAATAAAATTTCAATATTTTGATATAGATACGAGTTTCTAAATCTTTACTTTCATAGATTCTTGAAGGATCTGATAAAAAGTTTTCTTCTTATTTTAACAAAAAGAAAGTTTTTCTTTAACAGAAGTCTAAAATTTTATTCTTCAGAAGTTGACACAGTGAGAGTAAGTAACTGAAATAGTAACAATTTCATGAAGGTAGGAGGCCGTTGAAGGAAGCAGTTTACAGATTTAGAACTCGAAGGTCACTCGATTTTAAGAATAAAAGTCCAGATCAAACCTAAGGTAAAACTATTAAACTTTTGCTAAAATTAGAATAAATCTTTTTAAGATCTTAAAGAATCGTAGGGATTAATTGATGACTATTTGTATGAATAAATATTAGAATATACAATTGAAGGATTAGATAATCTATTAGAAAGAATGTTAGAAAAAATAAAGAATATTATCTCTCAATAAGAAAATCTAAATTTACCATTTGAAAAATATAACATTTTAATTAGAAAATATGAAATATATGTTACAAATTATTCTTATTTATTAGATCATAAAATGAATTTATATTCAAATATTCAAAATAGAATATAAAATATTTAAAAGATTATGATATATGTTGAAACATAGAAAGAATCGTTTCATTAAGAGTAATAGGCCTTTCAATAAAAAGTAATAGTGATAGACCAAATAGAAAAAGAATAATGCTGGCTGTACCGAAAGAGGCTCACAGGGGCTTTACAGAAATTTTGAAAAATGCTGAGCTGGCTGGGTCATGTTCGTTGACTTCGGCCCTTTTTAGTCATATGTAAAAAAAATAACAAATAACAAATAATGCTGCCTTTTTCTTCAGAACAGGGACGAAGAAAAGCGGGAAAACTTTTGCATTTCCGCCATTTCTCTTGCAATTTTTTTCTTCAGTAATGTCTTATTTTGTCTGACGGGAAATTGCATATTTGTGTGGTTAGAAGTCCTCTCCGTCGATGGCGCTGCACCGTGGGGGAAAACCCTCATTTTTGATTTTTTTCCCATTCCATTCCAATATTTGGCAGCCCATCCTTTCGTTCGACGGCCAGCCGCAATATACGATGATGTTAAACTGCTGGAGTCGGGTTCTATAGGGTTCGTGTGTAACCGCAAAGGGTTCGGTCTTCGTTGGCAGCCATCAAAACGACGAAGCATTTACCCAGAATTTGGGACGCAAGGAACGGAATATTTTGGACCAACTATCTGGTACTCAGTAAGTAGAAAATGTAATGATTTGAGTTTTGATTTTTCAAATTTCACTTTTCTTGAAGATTTTTTCTGCTTAATTCAAATAAGACTAACGAGTAAAAAATAAATTATGGAAAAAATGAGTTTTCATGTTACTTGCTAAGTGGAACTGTTAATATTATATCTAACCTTCTTCAACATGGTTGATGTATTGTCAAATATGTCTAGATGATAGCAATTACACAATCTGTTTAGGTTTTATAGTTAAAAAATTATCACTTACATAACAATATCAAGTTTGAGTATTAATTTGTTTTAGGATGAGAAGATAAGTGATAATGCAATGTAGTGGAACAGAGATGGCGAATGCGTCATGGAATTGCAGAGAGCTGTTGCATTGTATCATCTGCAGCTAACTGCAATGCTGAGTAGTCTAAATAGTGATCTTGGAGCAGACATTTTCATAGCTGCAAACACATTCGAAATGCAGATGAACTTTATTTCTGATCCTCAGCCTCGGGTCACCCTCTTGGATTGGTCCAGAAACCTATTATGACACCATTAGCTACTAATTAGTTAGACAATATAATACTTATTTTTGATCTTTACATGTGCTACTTTTTTTTGATATATTATTTACTTAGTTTCCCAACATTCAACTTCATCTCTTGCCCAAAAAATGAACATAATTACGAAATGATTTGTAAGTATAACATAACATCCTGCTCGGAATTAATGAATTGGTTTCCTGTCATTATCTTTTGCAGTTTTTCCTACCTTTTAAATATTACATTAATATAGATTGGACTTGTCATAACGTTACATATTTTTTTCTTGCAGCATAGGAAATTATGGAAACTGGAAATGACGAACTTGTTTCAGAATTTGGAAATGAGGAATTTCTTCCAGAATTCAATAATGATAATGTTGCCGAGAATGTTGTCAAGGTAGAAGACGAAACACTAGGATAAAATGGGCCGACTGTACCAGAGGTGGGTATGATGTTCAACGACGATAAAGAAGTGTATGACTTCTACAAAAGGTATGCCTATGATGTTGGTTTTCCAGTTCGAAAAAGAAACTCAAAAAAGGGGGACGATGGACTGTTGAAATATGCGACCTTCACATGTAGTCATGAAGGTCGAAGACCGAGTAATGCAAGCGGCTCTTTAAATCCACAACCAATCAGTCAAACAGATTGTAAAGCAAGGATCTCTGCTTCTTTGGATAGTCATGGAATGTGGAGAATTAATACTGTCCACCTTGACCATAACCATAGAACTAGCCCTTCCAAGTCTAGGTTGTACCGATGCAACAGAGAGTTGAGTGCAACTGTGAAACGGAAACTTGAAGTAAATGATTTTACAGGAATTCCGTTACATAAAAGTTTCAACTCCACAGTTGTTGAAGCGGGTGGATATGAAAATATGACGTGTGTGGAAAAGGACTGTCGCAATTATATTGAACAAGTGAGGCGATTGCGACTTGGGGAAGGAGATGTGGCCGCAATACAAAGTTATTTTTCAAAAATGCAAGCACGATGCTCAGGTTTTTACTTCAGTATGGATGTAGACGACGAGTTTTGCCCAAAGAACGTGTTTTGGTCCGATAATAGGTGTAGGCAAGCATATATGGAGTTTGGGGATGTTGTCACATTTGATACAACTTACTTCACTAACAAGTATGACATGCCATTCGCACCTTTTGTTGGTGTAAATCATCACGGTCAATCAACTTTGTTCGGTTGTGGATTGTTATCGAACGAGGACACTGATACCTTTGTCTGGCTGTTCAAGACATGGCTTGAGTGCATGCATGGTAGAGCTCCTCGTGGAATAATTACTGATCAAGATAGGGCCATGCAAAATGCTATTGAGATTGTTTTTCCAGATACAAGGCATAGGTGGTGTTTATGGCACATTTTGAAGAAGTTGCCGGAGAAGTTTGGGTACCATGTTGATAAGGCTTCCATATTTTCGGCTATACATCAGTTGGTGTATGATTCACAGAATATTGAAGAATTTGAATTAGGTTGGAAAGAGATGATCGAGACATATGAGTTGATAGATAATGAATGGTTGTCGGGGTTGTATGTTAATAGAGGTCGTTGGGTGCCTTGCTTTTTGAAAATGGCTTTTTGGGTGGGGATGTCCACAACTCAGCAAAGTGAGAGTATGAATGCGTTCTTCGACGATTATGTCCATTTGAAGACCTCTCTGAAGCAGTTTGTGGAACAATATAAAAGAACACTCAGAAGTAAGGTCGAAAAAGAGTTCCAAGCTGATTTCAAGTCATACTCACAAACGGTACCGTGTGCCACGAATTATGAAATCGAAAGGCATTTTCAATCAGTGTATACTATTTCAAAATTCAAAGAAGTCCAAGAAGAATTCAAGGGTAAGGTATTTTGTAATCTCATATCTGAGAAAGAGGGATCTTCAGGGACCACGTATGAGGTACGTGAGGATGTCCTCTATTATGAGCAGCGGAAGAAGAAATTTTTTTTTGTCTCATTTGAGAGAGCGACATCTAAGTTTAGATGCAGCTGCCACTTGTTCGAATTTCGAGGCATTGTTTGTAGACATGCGATTGCGGTGTTGATTCGTAATGACGTCACACAGTTGCTTGAGCATTACACATTACGAAGGTGGAGAAGAGATGTTAGCAGAGCATATACAAGAGTTGCAATGAATTACGACGGTCTGGTCAGTACCCCAGAACAGTTGAGGTATGACAGTATGTGTAAAGCTTTTGCGGAGGTGGCTGACCTTGCTGCAGATAATGAGTGTCGGGCACGTGCCATATTGGACTGGATAAAAGTACAAGCGAATGAGCTGAAGTCTACAAAGTCGTGTATTGCAAGTAATATCGTTTCTCACTGTACTCCTTCACAAATTGCTGCAACCATCAACATATGGGATCCCAATGTTGCAAAGAAAAAGGGGGCACCCCGGCGACTTCGAAGAAAAAGTCCGCTGGAGTTAAAGAATTTAGGGGTTTGTTCGTCTTTCCACATCTATATTCTTCTACGGCCATGAATTGTGTGTACTAATTTCATTATATTCTACATGCAGGCAAGTTTGACGACGAGCAAGGGGAAGAGGCTGAGACAAAGGCACAGTAATACTGAGGAGGCTGCACCTGAATTTGTAGCGTCGCAAGAGCAATCTTCAACGCAAACACCATTCTCTTATTCACAACTATTGTTGGTGAGTACCATAATATAATTTAACTATTTGTTTTACGTGTTATTTACGTTCTTTGTTTATGTAGGGCGATGCCGAAAGCTTTGTCTGTACACGACCGTTGCCAACATCGGATGCGCTCCCTCCATTGCCAACGAATGTTATATTCCGTCCACAAGGTGATGACGAGGTTAATTTACTACATTTCTATATGACTTCTTCAAATATGTGTACTAATTTTTCTACTACTCGACAGGTCATCCATTTCCTTACTACTATATGCCTATGCCGCCACAAGATGGTCCAACCTTATAAATGTGAAATTTTTTTAGCATATGCTACGTCTCTGCCACCAATCATTTTGCATAACGAATGATGATAAGAAAGACATGGATGCAATCATCAGCTCTCAAGTCCTACAAAATAGCAGTCCGCATTTTTGTTGCACTAGTAAGCGAGGGGATTGGGTTATTAATTTCATTGCTGCATTTACTTTATCTTTAATTTATAGTATCGGACTTAAGAATAGGAGTATGCATTTCGTTTTGGTTTATAACTTAGGTTTTGGTTTGGTCTGCATAGATTTAAGTTATCCTATATTTAATTGGATAAACAAAGTTTGGCTAATAGAATGTGGTAGGACTTACTATTAAAAACGACTTCTCAACTATGTAAGGAATGCTTTTCACTATACCGAATTTTAATTAGTTTGGATTACTAGCACAACAATGTTTATAATTTCGGGTAGAATTAAAAAATGGTGGGTTTGCAGGAAGATTGTTTGCTCCAGAATATGGATGATTTGGGCAAGTTCAACGGTGTTGAAGCTCCTAATGTCCCAAATCAGTGAGGGCTCCAAAAGCTTTTGATTGCGTGCAAAGAAGCTGGCCAACATCTCATGAAGATACATGAGTGATGAGAGAAACAGAGAAGTGTGGATGCAGAGAGGCAGTATGAGCAATGAACCGAATTAATGAGAGAAATTAAGTGCTGCTCCAAATTAGTAAGGAATATTTGGCGTGTTTTACAATAATTTTGTGCTAGTGTTGCATTATGGCAGAACTTAATCCTTTTTTTTTCTCCTTCAGCATTAATGTAATTGTGGTATCATTTCAAGAATTTACTGTCTACTTTACTGGAAGCTGGTGGCGGTGCCGGTGGTTGTGGGTAGGAGTGGGTCGCTGTATGATTATTATTGTTCATCTAATTTTTAGCCAAATTGTTCTTTTTTTCTGTTGGATGTTGATTTTCTATTTAAATATGTATAACTTTTTACCCAGTTTTTAATAATTTTTACTAAATTTCCTGTTTAATTATGCAAAATCAGGGGAATTTGGGGTTAAAAGTTCTGTTTTATTTTATGTCTTTCTATATTATTTGGAATTTTTCGTTTACCGTATTTGGATTGCTTAGTTATTCCTATGTAACTAATCAAGTTTATATGATTTTCACTCTCTTCAATTTAGATAAATTGCGTTGGGTGTTGGGAAATCTGGAAAAATGGACAATTTTGGTTACATTCCTAAAGCCATGATTATCAAGATCTTGTTAAGGTTGTCCGTGAAAACTCTGTTGCGATTCAAGTGCGTTTGCAAATCATGGTGTTCTATCATTACAAGCTGCAATTTTATTTATGAGCATTTGGATATGGCACTTGCAGACAACAGAAAAGCTCGTCTTCTCGTCATGCAGTATTACCCAGAAACCAGTGACTTCTTCTTGTTCACTAATGACCAACTAACGACACCAACACATTTTAAAATTCCTACAAAGTCTTCTTATTGTGATTTTACAATTATGGGACCCTGCCATGGTCTAATCTTAATCGTGTTAATTAGAATTAATAAATGGTATATTGAATTGGCTAAGAATCTCTATTGTGTTAATTAGAATTAATAAAGTGTCCGACAAAAAAAAAGGATTAAATTCTTGAAATTATACCACAATTAGATTTATGCAAATGTATACCTAAAGATGCCGAGAAAAACAACTTTTCGTCAAGTGCTCAATGACGTATATTTCCAATTTGAATTCTCTCGACCGTTCCGCTAATTTCATTGTTGCTAACATACGCCGCTTATGTCTACCATTCATCGTTTACGAACAAACATATAGACTCACAAAATGTAATGAAGAAACATAACATGCATTTAACATAAATTCTAATGGCATACAAAATATATAGTAGCGCTACTCAAGTCTTTAAATTACATATATAACCCAAACAATCCGTTGACTAAAATACTAATAATCAAGCCGGTCCTTTTGGTTTGCCATCTGATTCCAAGCATCATTTTCCCTTGCGGAATGTCACTTGTAGTAGTGACACCTCGACGTCTCGTGTCTCAGTTATTCGGGCTAGAGTTTCGAGCATGCTAGGCAAGTCTCGAACTTCTTCATTCCGTAAGCCTTGAACTTCCTCATTCCCTACAACAGTTATCACTTCGTTGACATCACTACATTGTTCACTTGATTCTCCTTCATCCACCCAATCGAAATATCCACAATTGTTACTGCAAGTGTTGAATAATCGCCCTTTGTTACGTGTCTGTTTTTCTACCTCGAAGCATTTCTGAAATCCGTGTGGACACCACAGGCAACGACGTTTTCTCGTGCATTCCCAGAATGAGTGCCATTTGCTTCGACAACTGTGACATATTCCGACATTCCTTCCTCTCATGCTGAGATGGTCGATAAACCACACAAACAAAATTCTTAACTCATCTAATAAACTGTAATCAGTAACATAAATATCAGCATCGTAATTAAATTGCCTTGTCCAGGATTATGAGTTACAACCACCTCATTAGGACAACTCTGCTTTTATAGGCTATAATTTACAAGGTGATTGAAGATAAATAAGGTGAATGACGATTCAAGGGTTGATCATTGAAGTCTGGGGCAACAACGGTGAAGGAATTTGAAGGCATATCTACAACAAAATACTACCAAGCTAAAGAAATAAAAAGAGAAATAGAAGTGAAATTGCAAACTTAAAGACAAAATACAGTATGCAGAAGAATTTCACGGACCACAGCATATTGCAGAACTTAGCACGTTCAATCTTTCAATCCCATTTCGTCTTCAATTTCAAATATTTCAATCCATTAATTTACAAATCTATAACAATATTTAATTTCTCTAATCATTCCCCTATGAGCCTCTTTTGGTACAGCCAGCATTAAATCCTTCGATTCTTTTTGGCAAAGTGTTATCTACAGTTTAATTCGTTGAACTCATGGCTGCGCAATAAATTTCTGCCTACAATCAGGTATTACACGTGAAGCACATACCTCGTTTGTATAGACGGAAACTGGTGTCTTCTTCAATTGGGCGTGGTGGTTGCTTCTCAGCGGTCAAAGATCAGAGCAAGGTTTGAACTTCTCCGATGTCCACAACATCCAGCACGAGTCACACTTTTTCTTCTTCGTTGACTTCGTCGCTGGGCCGGAGAAGGAGCTAATTCCGATTGCGAGCCCGCCGTCGTCAGTGAGGGAAGGTGGTGATGGGAATGAAGAGGTTGGGAAGGGTTTTGTTTTTATTTGGGCAATTTTCAGAGAAGATTAAGGGGCTGCCTGTGGTGTGTCTGAATACCCGTTCCTTTTTTGTTTTTTTTATTAATTCGTTGTTGCCACGTCATATGTAAAACTTCTATGAACGAGTTTCTGTACGCCAAGCGGAACCGATAGAAAAATCTCCTGTAAAATAATCACTTATTATACTCTAAACAATAAAGTATTGTAAATAGTATCATTGAGTCCATGTAATTGCCGGAATGAATCCCGAACTCAAAGTAAATTTATTTGATATTGAGTAATAAAAATAATAATTAGTTATATATGCATTTATTAATAATTTAATTGAGACTTACTCCGAGAACCGTCCATCTCTCCTTTATACAATAAAATAAAATAAAAAATTACTTAAAAAATTGTGCTGAATCGTCCATCTTCTCTTTTATACCTTCAACAATCGTCCATCTTTCTCCTTTATACTAACTGTTGTGTCACGGAATCGCCTCTCCAGTCTCTACTGTTTGCAAATGCAAGTAAATCTCCATAAATTTCTCTAGTTTTATGCAATTCCCAGGCTGGAAGAAACGGCTGACCTGGTTACTATTAAACCTGGGTTTTCCAGTTCTGATTGAAATTGAATTAGAAACTACTGCGTCAGAAACACTACTGTAAAAGTGAATTCTAATCTGATCCCAACTATCCACCACCAAAATTCATAGTTGGTTTCTTTGAAAAATAATTTTTCTTAAACAATTACAGTGCTAAATGATGCTCCTTTTACAGAGATGAATTGAAGCGAAAAGATGCCAATTTTTTCTCATTCTGTTTCGAATGAGAGAGTGATGGGATGGGTTTTTGTGGTAATTGGTTTAATTTCATATATGGGTTTTCTCTATGCTGCTGTAATTTCAAAGCTTCTTCCGCCATCAGATAATGCTATCATCTCTGCCATACAAAATGACTGGTGAGTTTATCTTTTACTTGATTTTTACATTTCCGTTTTATAATCATAAGAAGTTTTCTTTCATTTTATAAAAATTATTTATCGTGGTGAAAGTATGTAATGATCCTTAGAATTGAAGCTCTATACCTGTGGATATTGCTGAGTATCGATTTGAATAAGAAACCTGCTATATGTATAACAAAATGTAAGAATTCTTGGATTATAAATCAAAAATTTACATTTTAAGACTATGGATGAGGATTTTGCCATGTTAGTTTGTACAATTGTTAAATTTTTGTTTGCACTTTAATCTTGGAGTGATTAATGCTTATAACATTTATGTTCCTCAAAGAGAAAGGGACGTGTAGCTGACCCAAAAGTTTTACTGAAAATGAGACTAGTTGTCTGTTGATGTATTTGTGATACTATGGTGTGAAGGACACTTAAATTAGAGAAGGATTGCTTTTATAGTATAGTTTATATTTTTCTTAGTTATCAGGAGTCAGGAAAAACATGCAATCAAAATATCAGATTGTTACGAAATCAGGTTATTTTGAAACTGACACGTTGATGTTCTTGTGGAAGGATTAGATAAGCAACCACTTTAAGGTTTCAATTTGAATGTTGTCAAGGAGTATATCCTGACCTAGGCTCTAGTTAAAAGGAATTATTCAACCAGGAAGGAAGCAATTTGTTAGGCTTCTTGGAAAAACCCGTTGTCTATGGTAGCTGAGTGTGCCATGACCCAAGAATAGAGATTCTTGAAAAGTGTATTTTCTAGGAATTTTCTACCTTTGCTTACGTTGTGGATAGCCTTTCTCCCAGTCTAGCCCGCCCCCCCAAAGTGATTGCATATGATGGGTTGAGTGCAATCTGGCCTTGTGGTTACTATGTCGAATCGGAAGAGAGACATGGCGTTTAGTTATAAAATCTAAGCAACTTTGAAAGATACAAAGAAAGTTTTCAAATAATATAAATGTCATCGAAATTCTTGGCAAGGTGAAAGGAGGTTTGCCAATTTTTGTGAAAAAGTTTCTGTTTTTCAATTTACTGTCTCATAGTAGTGTTCCGGATCTCTAGCATATGAGATCTTGGAATGGACTTACCATTTTGTGATTCATGTGGTTTATGATTTCAACACTGGTCATATCCACCTAGATTTTTGAGACGCAAAATAGAGGGAAGGCAGTTTCAATATTAAACAACCATAAAATTCATAAACCAGATGTATCCAACCAAAAACCTCTTTTATGTTTTCGAGAAAGATGATCACTAGACTGAAATTTCTGCACGAACTGTGTTTGAAAGGCAAAATAATAATAATAATAATAATAATAATAAGGCAACAGAGGATACTTGATGGTAGAATTGGGATTTTTAAAGTCTGCTAGATACATCTTTTGGAGAGGTTGGGCTTCAAAATTGAAGTGGCTTTGTGTTGAGAATCAAATATCTCAGACAAGTTAACTATTTATGGACTTTTCACGAGGAGGTCATTGGCAGCACCTTAAAGCCATAGTTTAGTTCTTTTCTTTGATCCCCGATTGGATTCTATTCTCGTTGGGATTGGATATAGATGGGGAATCTATAGATCACAGTAGAACTAACATATGATACATCTGTGGAGTACAACATCTAATTGGTCATTTGGTGGTAGTTAACTGGATAATAATCAACACCGCAAGCACTAACTACTTCCATAACAGCCAATTGAGTGCATGATGAAACACAACAGTAAAGAAATCTTAAACCAAACTTCTATTTGATCCTCTTTTGATCATGTTATTAGCGTAGATTACTTGATTTCATCTATAAAACATTTGCCTGTACCACTCATTATTACTGGAACTAATATCAAAATTTTATTGAGGACGAAATTGCAGAGTTTTTACAAGTTCAATGGCAACCTTACAATAGAAGATATAACGACATTTTAAGATTGTAGAAGAATAGGCATTTTCTTGTCGATGCAGTATTGACCTTAGGAGCGTGTTTGGTACATATGCCTAGACTGGACAGAGCTATAAACAAAATTTAACTTCTTTTCTTCTTTAATTCTATGTGTACTGTCCAATCCACCTTTCGAGACATACCATTAATGTAACCTATAGTTTTTTTACTTATAGCCAAATGTTATTGAGCATCATGGTGAGATAATCGGTGTTGAATGGTTGCAATCTGATGACCGGTTCTTGTTTTGCTTGTGAATGAGACTTCATTTTACACAATCATTTGTTATGTGACATTTTTTGTACACGTTTCCTATAATACAATTAGATTAATGAGGTCATATTTTGAAGATGTTTTATTAACATTTTTTTCTCTCTTGAACAGGTATTATTGCTTCTTGGTGCCCTTGACAATTCCGATTCTCATTGTTTCGGTATATTTTCATTGGCTGAGTATGAAATTATTCAAGCATGCCTGAGCTTATTATGGCAGCAACACAATGCATTTCTCTTCAACATAATAGTTTATAACACATTCTCTTGCCCAGTGATGCACACAGAAGACAATTTTCCAGGCAGAATAGTTTTTTTCTGAATCCCAACTGGATTTTCTGGTGGCTGGACCAGAATGAGACCGTGTCGAGTTTCACACGTTCTCCGATTACGATCTGCACGTGCATGCCATGTGCTAGCTAGGCCTTGTGCCAAACTATGTCTTGCAACTTTCTCGTGTATGCATGTTTTCTATGGTATGTCGACCTAGACAGATTAAGAAGAGTTGAAGGAGTGGAATTTTTATTGTTGCGTTGTCTGGTACAACTCATCAAGCCCCTCTTATGTTTTGCTAGAAATTAGATTAGAATTTGCTACTTTGAAAATCGAAATTTTTAAATAAAAAGTATTGCCCCAAAAAAATGTACACTTTTCTTGAAAGTACCAAATGTGTCCTTCATTAAGTTACTCTACAACGTAATGTGTTGGTAAAATTATGTATCAAATTGAAAATCCAAACGGGCAAAATTGTCTGCGTCAAAAGCAAAAGCTTGAATGTGAAGGGATGTCACATTTCTTTTGTGTTATAACTTGTCCTACCAAAAACATTTTAAAATGCACTACTTCATGCATGGTCCACTTGGAGACTCAGTTGGTAGAGCTCCGTTCTTGCAATTGGGTCGTTGCGATCTTCCCATTTCCAAAAAGATCCTCTGCTCAATCTGGTTTAATATCAAGGTGGGGTCCGTACAGCATTTCCACGATATCATTGCTTAATAGCCATAGTTCCAGGGAACCGCACTATATACTCATATGCAACCTGCTCAGGAATAGTGATGATCATGGACTTAGGACAAGTAATAGCTGCCGGAATGATGTCTTGAGCTGGCTCAGAGACAGTAACAGGTTGGGCTGCTTGGTTCGAGTCTGGGATGGTAATGGTAAAAGCAAGCAATCGAGCACTATTGATTAGTTTAAAGTCGAAGAAGGCAAGCTAGCAGTCTTCAATTGACCGCGGGCACAAATAATAGTTAATGAAAATGGATTCTTTGCAACAAAGAAAAAGGAGCTAAATATGTTCTGTTCTGTGAGTTTATCCATGTTTGGCAAAGCTTTGAAAATTTATTTAAAAGTTACTTATTTTTGGTGAAATTAAATTTTAAAATAACCAATCTTTACTAGAAGCAAGAAACTAGGTTATTCAAACATCTATAAAAAATGTATATATACACGATGTTTGAGTTCAACTTATTCTTTACTCATTATCACCTATTGCTATTTATACACTTATTTGGATTAAATACCCTTTTAAGTATTTTCTTATTTGTCATTGAACTTTAAAAACTATTCGAGTTACCATTAAACTTTATTAGATGTGTCTGAGCTATATTTAAAAGTTAGAACTAAGTTGTCATTGAACTTACCAAAATGTCATTCAATCCTTATTCTGTCACTAGCCATTTTAAAAGTTAAAGAACTTAATGACCTTAAAACTGTAGGAAAACGATAATCTGTAAAAGGAAAACACAAATTGCAGCAAGTTTCAAACCGAGGCCTGTGCGTGCACAGTTTTCTTAAGACAGTTTCGCCCCCTCACCGTAGGTGTTGGAGGTTCAGTTCGAGCAGCTGTCTCCTAGGATACAATGGTAATAAGCAGAATCCGAGCACCGCGGTCCTACTCCGACGAACTGATCTAGTATCTAAACAATATCACCACAAGAACAAGACTTTACTGAACAAGGAATGCAGAAAAGAAAAAATTGTGTACGCAGGAATGTAGGTGAGATTTTACCCAAGTTCAAGGTACGAAGGCCATTTCAGTTCATGATTTGCACCCTCCTTGTGTGCACGCATGGAGAGAGCCTCTATGCTACACATGATTACACATCTCCAAAGCATAGCCATATATAAAGTGATTTAAGTTTCCTTGGTTTTCCTATATGAGATAAATGCATTTTTTACAAAACCAACTTCCAATGACTAACTTTGAGCTTCAATTTCTCATTCACCCGAGCTTCATTTTTGGCAAATAAATACATGAAATCGATGTTCTCGCGGAGGAGAACACATATCAACTTTGATATTCCACATTGGACCAACGAGTCCCATCGAAAATTGTGCCAAAATTGAGTCGCTCACTCAATTTTTTTCTAACAATCCCCTACATGAATGAAAATTGGGAGAGACACGAAATGTAAGACACAAGACTAGGTGATAAAGTTCAGCGGTTGAATCCTGCATAGGATAGGTAGGTGCTACCCTTTGAACCTTCCTTTGTGAAAGCATATTTACTTTACTGGCTGACCAGTAGATGCGATGTCCTTGAACTGTTCTACCGTTTGTGTAAACGATGATATACTTCACACAAAATTCTTCCTAACATAATCTAGTTCTCATTGTTATGTTTGTTTTGGCCATGAACATATGCCTGGTTTTGTGAAAGTTCTTAAGAATTGAGCCCCACCCAATTCTCTTAGAAGTGGCCCCACTTCTCACTCACATAGGTGATTTCTTATTACAAGAAACCCGCATTACTTGGCTCGATTTATGACGCATAAGAATCATTAAAAGCCTATTGCTTAACCTTCAACCTTACGAGCATCACTGTTACATCATAGGAATGGACAGGAGGTAATACCCCCATAGTGATTTTATCAAGTCTTTACAGTTAGGTTTTCCCATTGAACCTAGATCTTGGGATATCCAATCAATTAGGTTGGGTTTTCCTTTGTAATTACTTATTCTTTCAAGGGCTTAAGTCTCATTCCTTTCGATGATTTCATAACTAACTCTTTATTTAACCCTTTGGTTAGTGGATCCGCAATGTTATCTTTTGACCTTATATAGTCAATAGTGATAACTCCAGTTGAGAGTAGTTGTCTTATGGTATTTTGTCTACGACGTATATGTCTAGACTTATCATTATATATGTTACTACGTGCCCTTCCTATTGCTGATTGACTGTCACAATATATGCAAATTGCTGGCACAGGTTTTGACCATCTTGGAATATCCTCTAAGAAGTTGCGCAATCATTCAGCTCTTCACCACGTTTATCTAGAGCTATAAACTCAGATTCCATCGTAGATCTGGCTATAACCGTTTGCTTAGAGGATTTTCACGATATGGCAACACCACCCAATGTGAACACATATCCACTGGTGGATTTTGAGTCTTTTATATTAGATATCCAATTAGCATCACTGTATCTTTCAATGACTGCTGGATATCTAGTATAATGTAGTCCATAGTCACGAGTATATCTTAAGTACCTTAGTACTCTTACAATTCCTTTCCAGTGATGAGCTCCTGGATTACTCGTGTATCTACTCAGTTTACTGACTGTGTAGGCTATGTCTGGTCTAGTACAACTCATTAAGTACATTAGACTTCCGATAACTCTCGAGTATTCTACTTGAGGGATACTCTCTCCTCTATTTTTAGATAGATGTTGACTTGTATCTATTGGTGTTTTAGCCAAGCCAGTATCATCCTTATGGAATTTTCCTAAAATTTTGTCCACATAATGTGACTGACTTAGAACAAGCGCATTTGATGTTCTTGAGATTTTCACTCCAACTATAACATCAGCTAAACACATATCTTTCATGTCAAATCTCGAGTTTAACATATTTTTAGTGGATTCAATCATCTTATTGTCACTACCAACAATAAGCATGTCGTCAACGTAAAGACATAAGATGACATATCCATCTTTAGTATCTTTGACGTAAACACATTTGTCACATTCATTGATTTTAAATCCACTCTCAATCATGACATTGTCAAATTTTTCATGCCATTGTTTTGGTGCTTATTTCAAGCCATTTAGTGACTTCACCAGTTTACAGACTTTCTTTTCCTGTCTTGGTGACGAAAACCCCTCAGGTTGTTTCATGTAAATTTCTTCTTCTAAATCTCCATTTAGAAAGGCAGTTCTAACATCCATTTGATGTACTTCAAGATTCGCAAAGCGAAAATCGTAAGTATCATCCTAATAGATGTTATTCTCGTCACTGGAGAATACGTATCAAAGTAATCAAGGCCTTCCATTTGTTTGTATCCTTTAATTACTAATCTAGCCTTATACTTCTCGATAGTTCCATCTGCTTTCATTTTCCTTTTGAAACTCCATTTGTAGCCTAGTGGTTTGCTTCTTGGAGAAAGATCCACTAACTCCCATGTATGATTTTGCAGTATGGAATCTATTTTACTTTCAATGACTTCTTTCCATTGAGGTCCTTCCGAGGAATTTACTGCTTCTTGATAACTTTGAGGTTCACTTTCTAGTTCCCGTTTGCTGCATTTAACCTCAATCTCCTCTTCTAATTCTTCGTTCTGACTGTTTTCAGTCATTGTTTCATATATTCATTTAGAGGAGCTTGCTTCCTCTTTGGATCTGTATGAAAATACTTCTTCAAAGAATATAGCATTCCTTGATTCCATTATCATGTTTTTGTGTATGTCCAGAATTTTTGAATCATACACAAGAAAGCGATACGCACTGCTATTATGTGCATAGCCAATGAAGACACAGTCTATAGTTTTCGGGCCTATCCTTATCTTCTTTGGTGGTGGAACAGCCACTTTAGCAAGTCACCCCCACACTCGCAAGTGTTTATAGGTAGACATTCTTCCTTTCCATAACTCATAAGAGGTCTTTTCCGATTTCTTTCGGGGCACCTTATTTAAAAGGTAATTTGCTGATAACACAGCTTCTCCCCACATGTTCTGAGGTAACTCAGAACTTACGAGCATTGCATTTATCATCTCTTTTAAGGTACAATTTTTCTGTTCAGCAACACCATTTTGTTGCGATGAATAAGGGGTGGTGGTTTCATGTATGATTCTATATTGTGCACAGAATTGAGCAAAGCTTCATACTCACCACCTCGATCACTTCGCAGCATCTTAATTTTCTTATTAAGTTGATTCTCAACTTCATTCTTATAGAGAATAAATTTCTCTATAGCTTCATCCTTACTTTTAAGCAGATATACATAGCAGTATTTTGTGCTATCATCGATAAAAGTAATAAAATACTTGTTGGCGCCTCTTGTTTGTACAAGTTTTAGATCACACACGTCACTGTGAACTAAATCTAGTGGTTCTGTGTTCCGTGCAATTGATTTAAACGATGACCTTGTCAATTTTGTTTCAACACAAGTTTCACACTTATGTTTGGAATCGTTATTGAACTTAGGTATGCAGTTAGAGTTAACTAATCTTCGTAAAGTATCATAGTTAACGTGTCCTAGTCTAATATGCCACAAATTTGAAGACTCAAGCAAATAAGCAGAAGAACTAGCTTTATTCATTTTTGGTTTCACAACCATTACATTGAGTTTAAACATACCGTCAAAAACATAAAATTTTTCGACAAACATTTCACTTTTTGACAAATGACTTTGTCTAAGTCAAAAAGAATGCGGAAACCATGCTTATTCAAAAGCGACCCGGACACTAGATTCTTGCGAATTCCAGGCACATAAAGGACGTTGTTAAGAGTCAGCTCCTTTCCCGAGGTCATCTTCAGAACCACTTTTCCTTGACCCTTGATTTCAGAAGTTGCTGAATTTCACATAAACAACTTCTCCCCATTCTCAACAGCTTCAAACATATCAAACATCTCTTTATCAGAGCATACATGTCCTGTAATACCGGTGTCAATCCACCACTCTTTAGGGTTTGAACCTACCATGTTTACTTCAGAAATGATTGCTGCGAGATTTAGCTCCGACACATCTTGTGCCATGTAGTCAACCACGTTCGCTTCTTTCTTCTTCTTCGATAATCTGCACTCCGAAAACTTGTGACCCACTTTGTCACAATTGAAACATTTCCCTTGAAATTTCTTCTTGACAATTCCACCTTTCGGTCCTTGCTTGGTTCTTTTGCCATCGGATGACCCAGACTTATTTTTGTAGTTCCTATTACTTTAACCAAGCTCTACAACATTGGCTTTGGCCACACTAGGATTGAACCACTTCTTCTCAAAACTTTTGTTGTTTTCTTTGATTCGAAGTCTAGCAACGAGTTCTTCGACGTTCATTTCCTTTCGTTTGTGTTTCAAATAGTTTTTGAAATCTTTCCATGCGAGGGGCAATTTTTCTATAATTGCAGCCACCTGAAAAGTTTCACTCAACATCATACCTTCGGCATAAATTTCGTGAAAGATCACTTGGAGTTCTCGCACTTGACTGATAACAGTTTTGGAGTCCACCATCTTATAGTCTAGGAATTTGCCGACTATAAACTTTTTAGTCCTGTCAGCACAGAAAGTCCGAATGCTTCCAAGCATCAAGTGCACTCAATGCTTGCACATCTCCCTCGCCCTCATTAAGCTTTGGAGTAGTTTCAATCAAGAATCTCGCAAGATTTAAGGTGGTCAAGTAAAAAAGCATTTTCCATTGCCACCTTTTGAAATTCAAGCCATTGAATTTCTCCGATTTTTCTCCATGATTAACCGTAATAGTTACAGTTTGGCCAGTTTGGCACACAACATGACTTGGCATTCTAGCCACAATCTGAGTCATAACGGAGTTTGGCCCTTGAGCCACATTAGAACCCACAGCCTGATTTTCAGTGGGAACATTTTGGGTCACATCTATGTTGATCGATTCGGTTGCCATTTCTGAAAACAAACCAAACATTAGTTCCAAGAAACCAAATTCAGTTAAACCAAAAACCAACTCTTGTTTTCCGAATTCACGAACTGTCTTAAGCTTGTAGGAAAACAAGTCGCTAGTGGATGAAACCAATTGTATAAGTTTTATTCAATTACAATAACCGACTATTGAAATTAATAACCACAAGACAAACGATTTCAATTTATCAAAAAATTCAGTTTCAGAATTTTCCAATGGCTGAAAAAAATGTTTAGCAACACAAAATCAGAAATATAAGTTAACTACAGGCTAAAACTGTAAACGATGAATCTGGAAGCTACACACTATGGAACTACAAACTACATGAATTAAATAGTAATGCGAAAATAATCTATAGAAAGAAAACACAAACTACAGCAGGTTTCAAATCGAAGCCTGTGCGTGCACAGTCTCCTTAAGACAATTTCGCCCCCTCACCATAGGTGCTGGTGGTTCAGTTCGAGCGACTGTCTCCCAGGATACAACAGTAATAAGTAGAATCCAAGCACCGTGGTCCTACTCCAACGAATTGATCTAGGATCCGAACAATATCACCACAAGAACAAGACCTTACTGGACAAGGAATGCAGAAAAGAAGAAACTGTGTATGCAAGAATGTAGGTGAGATTTTCGAGTGTGTTAGATTGCTAGAGAATGAGCCTTTTTATAGGCATATTGCCCATTAATATTGTGACCATTGGGAGTCCATTGGAGTTACTTCCCATTAACACTGTGACCATTGGGAGTCCATTGGAGTTTTTTTCAGTTTAGAAATTCAAAAGTCATTGGAGAAAGCCAATAAAATTGGAAAAATGTGAGCTCACCAATAGGGCCATTTTTGCCTTGTTCGGTCCGACATTCGTGTGCGCAAGTCGCGTCCGCACCCAAATTCAAGGTCCGAAGGCCATTTTGGTTCGTGATTTGCACCCTCCCTATGTGCGCACATGGAGAAAGCCTCTATGCTACACATAATTACACATCTCCAAAGCATAGCCATATATAAAGTGGTTTAAATTTCCTTGGTTTTCTTATGTGGGATAAATGCGTTTTTTCCCACAAAACCAACTTCCAATGACAGATTTTGAGCTTCAATTTCTCATGCACCCGAACTTCATTTTTGGCAAATAAATACATGAAATCAATGTTCACGCGGAGGAGAACACATATCAACTTTGATATTCCACATTGGACCAACAGGTCCCATCGAAAATTGTGCCAAAAGTGAGCCGCTCACTCAATTTTTTCCAACAGAATGCAATGTTTTGAAATTTGGATTGACTAGGCAGTTCAACTGGAAATGTTGTAACTTGGCTATCGATCTAGCGAGGTCATTATGTTAAAGTGATATGTGATTAACTCAGTAAGAAACCATAAAAAAAATGTTTATCCGAACTAGTTAATTTGTTGAGTCATTTCTAGATGAAAATTTTCAAAATTTATATAGGATATGTAATGTCGCGTAGCTCGTTAGGCTTCAATTTTTATTTATTTATTCTTTTTTTTAAATTCCGTTTGCTCTAAATTATAATTGTTCTAGTGATTCATATATAACAAAATTATATATGTGACGCATATCACATTTGCATATTACAAAAGTGTATATGTTAATTTTCAATTCTAACGTAGCTTATCAACTTTGTTTGTTTGTTTGTTTGTTTGTTTTGTTTTGTTTTTTTTTTTTTGTTTTTTGTTTTTTTCAAATCTCCATTGTGATCAATACATACATATGTACATACATACATACATACATATATAAGATTCCGAATAATAGGCTGAGAGGGAAGAGTCCGGATTTGGAGCTTTATTTAGTTTCCAATCTTTCTTTTTTGTCAACTTGATCCTGGAAACACTATGAGGGTCACATCTTTGATCTCGTTTTGGGCACATGTCTCAACTTTGGATCTATTGTCGGTCATAGGAAGTATCTTCAAGCGGGATTTTTGCCCACTTCTCCACGGCTCGGTCCCAACCAAACCTTACTCGATAGTGGAGGCGACTAACAACTGGCCACTCTGGTGTTTCACCCGATATATATATATATATATATATCTGTGTGTGTGCGCGCGCGCGCGTGTGACGCATATTACAAAAGTGTATATGTTAATTTTCAATTCTAACGTAGCTTATCAACTTTGTTTGTTTTTTTTCTTTTTTCATTTTTTTTTTCAAATCTCCATTGTTATATATATATATATATGACGCATATCACATTTGCATATTACAAAAGTGTATATGTTAATTTTCAATTCTAACGTAGCTTGGAGTAAAGATTGAAAAGTGGCATAAGATTAATTTAATGAATGACAATTCCTATCTTTATTTTATTATATAGTAAAATATTTTTTATTATATTTGACAGGAATTGACCAACCAAGTTCAATCATTTAGCAACCAATTGATCTAGTGACCCACTTCTTTCCGGGTTGGTTCTAAAACCTATAAAACTATGCATGAACTTCATATGCTCTTGTAGCATGAATAGTCTTAACTATACAATTAACACCAAAAAAAAAAAAAAAAAAACAATCATAGGAAAAATTGAAGAACATTAGAGATTTTTCATCCCTAAGGTTCAGATGCTCAGCTGTCTCTTCAACCAATAGGCACAAGATTGCCACATGTAAGGATAAGATCAAATCTTGCCCTGTGATAAAACACATGTTCAATGTTGCAACTTTGGCTTATTTAATCGTTTGTGACATACAAGTTGTCTCAACAAACTCCACCCTGTTCAAGAAATGATTTATCTCTTAGTACGCAAGTCATAATTAACATACAACTTTCCTTAGTTGTGTACCTATGCAAAAATTATTTAGAATCAATGTTTAGGGTACTCAAGCATCTCCTAATATTATTCAAATGAAGTACTTAGGTACCTAGATTAGCAAGGTTATATCGTGCTGGTATCTCGAACGTTGTTATCTCAATAATTCGTGTTCCAATCATAGGGAAATTTGGATAGTAGGTTAACAACTGATTGTTCTTTAAATTAAACAGTTAATATCAAGATCATACGGTTCTTTTGTGATAAATTGTTATGAGAACAGTAGTGAAAATTTTGAATTGATTGGAAGATTGTAAATTTTTGGATAAAAAAATTTTATAGGTTTGTTTTTTAAAAAATTTTGAGATTACTCAAAGTTATCTAAATCTATTTAAATTATTAAATATGGTGTCATTACTTTTGAAAAAGAATGATTTTATATTCGTTCAATATTCCAGAAGAATATTGATTTGTTTCTCATATAAAACACAAAATTTGATTCTTAAAATATTGTATTATTTAGCTTGAAAAGTAGAACAAAGTTTTAATATCAACATTTCAGAAAAATATTGTATTTATACTTTGGAAAAGTATACATCTTGTTATGTTTCTAAAGAAGAACATTTTAATATGAAGATATTTAATATTTGCATTGATGTTTCTGAAGAAACACAATCCACCTACATAAATACATTCAAGAATTGTATTAGTTTGATATTCCTGAAGAAATAAATTTTTTTTATATTAATCAATATTCTAGGAGAATATTATGTTAGTTTCGAAGATTAACTTTATATAATTCTGAGTTTGATAATTATGTTAATGCTCCTGGAAAAGCATAACTTATATATAAATAATCCATAATTCTCGAAGAATATTTGGTTATTTCAAAAAAGGGCTTATACACATTAATATTCTAAAAGAATATTTTGTCGTTTATGAAAACTCATATAATTTTACATACTATTATTCTTGAAGAATATTGTTAGTTTTTCATGACTGAATCAAAAGAATATCGTGGTTTTGCTGTTTAAGATGATTCTACATGTACTAATATTTTCGAAGAATATTATGATGGTGTTCTTGAAGAAGCACATTTCTCAGAAATTATAGATTCATTCAAACAAATTTTTTTTTACAAACCTAAAGTTTGTTGATTCTAAAAGCTTTAAGAATTGATGTAGTGTTTAGACCATGAGACATGTATAACGTACTTTTAGTACATACAACCATCCAACTGTGGTGATCCCAAATTATTCCAAAAACGAATTATTCATTTAGTTGAAGAAAAGCATGGAGATTGGTACTATTCAATAAAGTAAGAAAATTTGGTGAGCCACACCTTTCATTATTAAATTCTCAATCACCGTATTATTCTAATCATATGTTGAACATGTAATATAATAATATATATCTTAAATGATAGCAATTTAAATTTAGTATATATCCCAAATCAAATCTCTATTTCCAAAGCATGTCTTGTTTCTTCTTATTTTATATTCATATTAATTATCTCATTTCTATTCTTTTCGATAAATAATATAATTTATGGATTTTGTACTCTTATATCTATCTATTGCAAAAATTTGTTGCTCTTGAAGAGTTTGACATTACAATTTCAACATTTTAGAAGAATTTGACATATTCTTGAATAAAGAATGATAAAATGTAATGTGCTCTCGAAGTAGCACATGTTTTGAAAAATATATATCTCATTGTGTTCCTGAAGAAGCAAAAATTTATACCTTTTAATATCGTAGAAGAATATTATAATTAATCTAAATGTATCAATATTCTAGAAGGATATTTTTCTATTGCTTGTGAACAATTATGCTCAAGTATATATCAATATTCTAAAGAATATTGTCTTGTCGCCCTTGAAGAAGCGTGACTATATATAAAAATAATATTCTACATAAATATTATGTTAATATTTTTTTAAAAAAATATGTTGTTCCTGAAAAATCACAAAGTTGTACATACCATACTTTTATTAGAAATATTTTATTATTGATCTCAAAAGAGTATAAATATTATACAACAATATTATTGAAGAATATTTTGTGGTTATACTTGAAGAAATATAATTGAAGAATCACAAATTTATATACTTCAATGTAAGTATTGGATCTAAATATTATCTATTAAATGACTACATGGTGTTTGCAATATGAAGTTGCTAAATTACTACTCAAGTTTTAAATTATGAGTATAATTTTCAAATTATATAATCAAGACCTTGTGTCTTCTTAATGCTAATGAGCCTAAATCTCAATATATTAATAAGTGTTAGTTGGGATGCTGATAAATAATTTTACACTCTTGTTTGTTAACACCTTCAATTATTTTCTAAATCATTATATTAGGAACAAAATAGTTCTCATTATCGTCTAGGAAATGTTATTCGCACCATGCCAATATCAAAATTATTCCCACTATATTTGGCTTATGGTCAAAGTCCAACTTTGGTCATCTAATTATTTTGATAATGCAATATATATCCAATTGTTCAACCACAATGCAATGATATGGAAAGTAAAAAATACTGATAATAAATGCATAGTTTGTACCATTGTACAATATACCAAGCCCTAATCGATGATACTTTATATATCGATTTGCTAATTGTTAATTTAATTGGAGAGCTCTCTCAACATTAGGGAATGAATTAAGATGAAAATAATGTGCAAATGTATCATTATATTATCTAGATTTTCACAAAAGATAATTTGAACTAGAAGTTTAAAAAATAATTATTTAAATGTATTTACTAATGAAGAGATTAAAATATCTTATGTTCCAGCTTTAAATGCCTTAACTTGAATTGAAATTCCAGAGGGACAAGTTATTAACATTATAATTTATAAATCAATTACATGACGAAGCATAATGATATTCGATTCCAAGATAAAAATTTTCAAAATAAAAATGGAGCAAATAATAAAGATAGTCCCATTAGGAGGTGTATATTTTCGAAAAGTATGTAGACATAACAAAATGTAAAATCCCAGAAGATGTTCAGGTACCTGAAATATTGAAAATTGAGATATTTAAATAAGTTATGTCATTATGAAAAATAAACAGAATTGAAAAGAAAAAGTTTTCATCAATATTTTTGTACATAATGTATCACTACATATTAGGAATAGGGAGGATATCAAAATAAA
>NC_036246.1:28074637-28074909 GCF_002742605.1 Olea europaea var. sylvestris
AAAGTCCTTGGCTGCAGATCTTGTATGTCTGTTTCTTGCTCAATCTTTTCCACCTCTCTCGTTATGGAATCAATTTCTTCTGTTACTTTGTTCACTTGGGAAAAGAAATTTGTTTCCTGGGATTTACTGCACAAGGTTTTTTTAAGTATACTCAAACAAGAGCAACTCTTCTCCTTGTAATCTGCAGATGTTTCAATAATTCGATTCGTAATGTGAGATTCGATGGTATTTGCTGCTTCGTATGCCGCATCTCTCATTCGATCCTCTAAACA
>NC_036246.1:28075009-28181053 GCF_002742605.1 Olea europaea var. sylvestris
TCCTAATATTATTTGTAGGATCACGTTTTATACAAGCAAGAGAGGTATTCTTTTTTCTCAATTATATTGAAAAATTTGTATGTAGCTCTAAGTTTTCTCAATATTTTTATCTAACTGTAACAGGATGTATTTGTTGGTGGAACTGACACCACATCAGCTGTTCTAGAATGGACAATGACAGAGCTCTTAAGACATCCTAAAATAATGACAGAGCTGCAAAACGAGGTGAGGAGTATTCTCAATGGCAAACCGAACATAAATGATAATGACCTGGAGAAAATGCATTTTCTAAAAGCTGTAATCAAGGAGAGTCTTCGCTATCATTCTCCGGTCCCATTTTTGGCACGAATAGCAAGCCAAGACGTTCAAATTATGGGATACAATATAGCAGCTGGGACAATGATCTTAATCAACAGTTGGGCAATCAGTAGAGACCCTGAATCATGGGAGGAACCCGAAAAGTTTCAGCCTGAGAGATTCTTGAATTCCTCTATAGACTTCAGAGGAACAGATTTCCAACTGATTCCATTCGGTGCAGGCAGAAGAGGGTGCCCTGGAATCAGTTTCGCAATGGCAACTATTGAATTTACACTGGCAAATCTTGTCCAAAAATTTGACTGGAAATTGCCCAATGGAGAAAAAGGAGAGGATTTGGACATGACTGAATATCCTGGCGTTACAGTTCGTAGGAAAAAACCACTTCTTGCTGTTGCCACTGAATATTGCTTCAAATGCAGATAAATTATACAATTTGATACAACATTGTTTCACTTTTAAGATTGTAAAGATTCCTGATTTGCCTTTCCTTTGTCTTGAAAATAAGTTGCTAGAGAGGTGCTGACTCAAAACAAAAGATATAAGGTTCTTTTAATGGGACTATCAGGTGTTGTTCTCTCCTGTATTTTCCTTAATTAATCATTGTTTTGTTAAAATTCAATCAAATAGATGCGATTGAATATCTTCACCGACTGAAAAAATCTAGAGATTTACGGGTTTGCTGAATCAGTCTCTCTTTCCCTGTCTAAGGTTTTTTCTTATTTCTAGAATCATCTCCCTTTCTGCCATACTAGAAATTAAGAGTGTGTTTGATAGAATTTATTTTAGAATGATGAGTTATTGAATGTATTATTTTGGAAAATGTGTGGTTAAAAAGTAAAATAACTTTATTGATTTGTATGTAAAATATTTTATTGTTTGAATGTCTGGTGAAGAATGATTCTATAACAAACAATTTAAATTTTTAAAGGATGACAAACAATAGCTAAGTTTACTGCAACGTATGAACTCAAACCATCAAGCAAACAACTGAATTGCTGAACATATTAAAGGTCCGTTTGATTGCAAAGATGGAATTTAAATTGAAAGAAATCGAATTCCAGGGAAAGAAATTGTTTCTTGGGAATTGTAAATTATTATGTTTGATAGGTATAATTTTTCACATGAAAAATATTGAAAAAAAAAAGTTTTTTTGGTATTCTTTTGATTTTGTTTTACATGAAACTTGTTGATTAAAGAAATATAATTTACTGGTATTTGGGACGAAATTTGTTTCCATTGCCAACAAAAAAAAAATTCAAGAAAATTATCTATTTTTTGGTATTCGTTTGACTTTATTTTACATGAAAATTGTTAGTTAAAGGGAAATATCTTTTTACAGTAATTCTTAGAATTTGCTTCAATTGCTAAAAAAAAATAATAAATAAATAAATTAAATAATAATAATAAAGTGCTACGGTAACCGAGAATTCCAATTCTCACTGTTTTGGTGAGAATTGAAATTCTTGAAAAGCAAGCAAAATCTTAGAGGACATGAAAAGCTAGAAAATGAATTCAATGGAAAAATAGAGCCATCAAACAAGCAAAAACATGGAATTGGAATTGGTTTTCCATTTTTCATGGAGAATTTGAACGTATCAAACGCACCCGAAATTGATTGAATTCATTATATCTCTTTAAATGCTCAAGGTTAGGAGCAATCCTCTTCCATAATAGAAAGGATTTTGTTTCTTATGGAAGCAGCTCCTCAATTGCATAGAAACTAGAAAATTGTACTTTTGCCTTTATCGCCAAAGTTTGACACGAACATCGAAGAATGATTTTACACAAAATGAGGCATTTACTTGTAAAATTAGAGGAAGTAAGATAATAATTTCTTGTATCAAAAATAATTTATAGCCTTTTGATATGGCCATTCGTCTAGAGAAATATAATGAAAATTTGACCATTATAATGGAGTTGAACGAGTATGAAAGAATACAACAATCAAAGAGGGGATACGACTCTTAGGAGGAAAGTAACTCAAATGGCATAAATATTTTCCAAAGTAACTCAAATGGCATAAATATTTTCCAAAAGCTTCTTAAGCCCCTATTTCATGGATATTAAAATCATATTTTGATAAAAGTTAATAAAATATGTGGAAAAGTAGGTTTCATGGAATATGTAGTTAATATTAATTATTAACTTTGATTTTGATAAAAATTCAGATTATAATTTCTATAAAAGGGACTAAATTAGAAGATAACCATAAAAATTTTAATTTGATCCAAATTTTATTTAGTCCTTTTCTTTCTCATAAATGAAGTTACAATTTTTTCATTTACAATTAACTTTCCCCAATAGATTTGTCTATAAATTGGGAAGTGATATTCAAACTAACATCTTACAAGTATAAATATTTTTGTTAATATTAATACATTAGTTCTTAGCAATATTTAAGTTTATTAAGCAATGATCTCCGCCAAAGTCAATAAGAGAGGGAGATAGATCATCGACGGAGGGAAAAGTAGATGGGTTTTTCAATATTTTAATGTGTGGAAAAATTAGTTGTGTAATGACTTACAAAATAAAACTCGATCAAAATAAGAATTGAACTCTTTCTATTTAAGACAAAATTATCCTTTATTAATGATGACATTTTGCCTCCATAGATCTCCTAAGATATATAGATTACTTCTCGCAAGAATAGCACTTCAAAATTAGAAAAGAATGAACCAAATAATGTTTTGGACTCTCTTTACGGGCTCAAATGGAGACTTCAGAATTTATTTGGACTAATACGGTAAGTGCAATAAGCGAAGGGTGTAATATGCAAGCAAAAAAATTATATGGAATGTAGAATACTGCAAATGAAGGTGTCACTCTCTGCAAATGGAGAACGTGTTGATCCTGGACGGAGATCAGAGCTTTTTCAGGCGATCGATTTCAGCTGTAAAATAACTGATACTGGCTGTCAGGGAGAACATCTTGATCCAGGATGGAGATCAGAGCTTCATCAGGCGATTGAATTTGGCAGTCCAAAATCTGATAGTAGATCACAGGAATCAAAATTTAGGGCGGGAATATCAATTGGAGAAATTACTAGAAGAAATTGATGCGATTACGAAAAAGGTGATGAAGATGAAATCCGGCCCAAACGATCTGCTACTGAAGAATTTGTTGGAATTAATTGAATTTGATTTGAGTTTGTTTTGGGTTTAAAATATTAAATGTAATATTTAATAATATGGGCCATTGCAATTAATTTGAGTGAATTGGAAAAGTCTCCAATATAGGCCCATATGTTGATAAGCCCATTTTAAGTGGTTTCTATATGGAAAGGAGTCCCACATCGAAAGTTTATAAGAAAATAATCTTGTTTATATAGTGGGTTGTGTAAATAATATATAATTTAATATGTTACCTACCACTTGGCTAACTTTAGCTAGCCAAAGGCTAGTCAGCACTAGAGTGGTGCTTCGAACCACTATCACCGTTCCCCGGACCCGGTCTCGATCCCGGTCCCGGCACGCGCACGTCGCAAAGTACGCATTGGGCGCTTTAGAGGCGCACTTGGCACTTGATTTCAATTGATTTCTAAATTCTTCTATCTCCATATTCTGCTCGTAAAAAAAAATCTCTTATACTTCCGTCGTTATTCCGTTCAAGTACGATCATTCATTGGTTCGACCGACAAGGTTGGTATTGTGCAGTATCGACTTTGGAAGGAGCATTGTATCTTGGGAGACAGACGTCCATAATCCCGTTTGCACTTCATTGGGGGGCGAAATCTGTCTTAAGGAGATTTGCTTACTTTATTGGCATACCTCGCTTCATTTACTGTCTATTTTTCTGCTTATTTTATTTCTTCTTTTAATTGCTTTAGTCGAATTTTCGACAACAGAATTCTGTGCCTGATGATTATTTAAGAGCTGCTTGCAGTGGCAAGAGAACTTTGATCGGATTCGAAAATGACTTGAGGCAAATAAAGGATAACCTCACAGGATCATCGTCTAAACTGAAAGTTGTCTCAATTGTTGGGATGGGCGGCATTGGAAAGACAACTCTTACTACGAATGTCTATGATGATCCCCTTATTGCATACCACTTTGACACTCGTTCTTGGGCTACAGTGTCTGCACAGTATCACGTGAAAGACATTCTAAATTCTATGATGGTGTCCACTGATAAAATTAGTCGAAAAAGCACTGAAGAATTAGAAGACCTCTTATGCAAAAACCTTAAAGGGATTGAGGTATCTCATTTTAATGGACGATGTCTGGGAAAGTCGGGTCTGGGATTGTGCTAAAAGATTGTTTCCTGATGATAATAATGGCAGTCGAATCATGTTGACTACTAGGCTGTTACATGTGGCTGTATATCACGAAAATTGTAGCTCCCTTCATCAATTACCCTTTTTAAATGAAAATGAAAGCTGGAATCTACTTCAAGAGAAGGTTTTTGATAGAGAATATTGCCCTTCCGAATTGGAGAAAGCTGGGCATAAGATTGCGCAAAATTGTCAAGGCCTTCCCCTAGCAATTGTCATAATTGCAGGTCTCCTCTCCAAGGTCAAGAAGGTAAAATATTGGGAGAATGTTGCAGAAAATGTAAGTTCCATAGTAACAAAAAATGAGGAGAAATTCAAGGAGATATTAGCTTTGAGTTATAGCCGCCTCATCACTTGAAAGCATGTTTCCTCTATATGGGAGTTCTTTCAGAAGATTCTAAGATCCGTGTCACCAAACTTATCAACTTATGTGTTGGGGATCCTAGGAGTTCAATCAACCAAAACAACAATCAACAACCAAGATTCAAGGCAAATACAAGAAAATAAAACCGGAAGAATACAACCCCTTTTTGGCCGAAATCTGTCCAGCTTCTTCTTCTTCCTTGCAGCTGCTTCTTCACCTCTTATGGCAGTTTTCCAGGCTCAGGAATAGCCCCATGCTATGCGAATTGCCTTCCAAAGAGAGAGGGGAAAAACCAATGAAGAACCACCACCCTTTGCTATGAAAAACCGAGAGCTCCTCTCTACTGCCGGGAGAAAAAGAAACCGAGAGCTGCTTCACCTTTTGAAAATGGTAGAGAGTACATATGAAGGGGAAGGAAGGAAGAGACCATGCCTCTGCCAAAACGTGGGAAGACCTTATTGTGTCAACCTCAATCCTATCAAGTCACAGCATTGGGTGGGTTAGGTGAACCATATCCTCACATTCTTCACCTTGGTTCTCCTAACACTCTCTCTTGGTTGCGAATTTGCACATGGAAGAACTGTTCATCATCATCGCCCACCACCTGCAAGAAAATTAACCAGTGTCAATGTGTAATAAAGATAAGCACAATCTAAATTTACTTGCAGGTAGAATTTTTGTTCCCATATCAGAGAGATTCCTATCAGTGTGAATTTTAACAAGATTAACTTCACCTTGAGACAGTTTCTCACGTATAAAATGATACTTTACCTCAATATGTTTAGTTCTTTCATGGTAAACAAGATTTTTACAAAGCAATAAAGCACTTTGACTATCAGTAAACATAACAGGTGTATCATGCATGAAGTTCAATTCTTTTAAAATTCCTTTTAACCAAGTACATTCTTTAGCCGCCTCAGTTATGGCAACATATTCTGCCTCAGTACTTGACAAAGTAACTAAAGGCTGCAGCTGTGACTTCCATGTTATACAATTGTCACCTAGTGTAAAAAAGTACGCTGTGGTAGACTTTCTGCTATCCTTGTCACCAGCAAAATCAGAGTCTACATACCCCTTTAGAGTAAGTTTTTTAGATCTCTTTTCATACACTAGACCCAGATTTAATATACCAACAATGTACCTTAACAACCATTTCAAACCTGCCCAAGGAGGCTTTCCTGGGTTTGACATAAATCTGCTCAAAAAACTTGTAGCATAGGCTAAGTCAGGCCTGGTTGTTATCATAGAGAACATGACGGAACCTATAGCATTAGCGTAGGGTATGTTCCTCATTTCTCTAAATTCCTCCTCAGTCTTAGGAGATTGTGCACCAGAAAGATTCATATGAGCTGCTAAGGGAACGTTCACAGATTTTGATCCATTCATACCAAATTTGGTTATGACTTTGTTTAGATAGGCTTCTTGGGAAATGACTAGTCTATTTTCAGCCCTATCTCTCTTTATGATCATCCCCAAAATCTTCTTAGCACTCCCCAAATCTTTCATATCAAATTCTGATTTTAAAAAGGTTCTTCATCTTAGTGATTTCAGTCTTACTTGAACTTGCTAGAAGCATGTCATCTACATACAGCAACAAGTAGACCTCACAGCCCTCCTTACTATCATTATAGTACAGGCATGCATCATATTCACTCCTTTTAAAACCTATCTTCAGAACATAGGTATCGAACCTTATGTACCACTGTCTAGGGCTTTGTTTAAGCCCATACAGAGATCTTTCTAATTTGCACACACAGTTAGTTTTACCTTTCACCTCAAAACCTTGAGGCTGACTCATGTAAATATCCTCTTCCAATTCCCCATGTAGGAAAGCAGTCTTGACATCTAGTTGTTCCAGTTCCCAGTTGTACTGAACAACCAATGCAAGAACCAATCTGATTGTTTTGTACTTTATCACAGGAGAGAATATCTCATTGTAATCAACCCCCTCCTTTTGAATGAACCCTTTCGCCACTAATCTGGCCTTATACCTAGGAGGATCACTAGGATTATTTCCTTCTTTCAATTTGTAAATCCACTTACATTGAACTATCCTATGATCCTTAGGTTTGTTAACTAACTTCCAAGTTTTATTCTCCATTAGAGATTCCATTTCTTCCCGCAAAGCCTTTAGCCAATTTTCAGAACATTTTCCATTAACAGCTTCTTCATAACTAGCAGGTTCTATCTGTTCAAGGGCTTCACCTGAAACCAAGGCAAAATCAGTCAAGTTTAGGGATTCATATCTAGGATTTGGCCTGATTTGCCTCCTCCCCCGATCCCTAGTAAGCTGATAATCTTGATTAGGTGGCTCATCATTAAAATCTTCAACTTCAACTGGTTCAATGTTATCTTGAAGTTCAGTCACCTCTTCAGGTTCAGGTTCAGGTTAAATTTCAATTTCATTTTCATTTTCATGATGTATAGGGTCATTTTCGTCATTCCTAGGTGTAGGTGAATTTAGCCTAGTCAGCTTTGGAAATCAAGTTTTTCATATTCGGTTAGAATGTGGTAATGGCGATTTCTTGCTGATTTTTGATCGATTTTGGACTAATATCACTCCTCCTAGCTCTGATACCAGTTTGTTGGGGATCCTAGGAGTTCAATCAACCAAAACAACAATCAACAAACAAGATTCAAGGCAAAAAACAAGAAAAACGGGAATGGAAAAATACAACCCTTTTTGGCCGAAATCTGTCCAGACAGCCCTGGGCTCAAGTTTCCCTTCAGATTGATGTGCATATGCAGTACATCCAAACACTCTCAAGTGTTCCAGATTTGGAGGCTCTCCCGTCCAGAACTCCTGTGGGGTCTTAAACCCTATACTGCTGGACGGAGACCTATTAATCAGATAAGCTGCAGTACTTGCAGCTTCAGCCCAATCTCAGGAATAGCCCCATGCTATGCCAATTGCCTTCCAAAGAGAGAGAGGAAAAACCAATGAAGAACCACCACCCTTTGCTATGAAAAATCGAGAGCTCCTCTCTACTGCCGGGAGAAAAAGAAACCGAGAGCTGCTTCACCTTTTGAAAATGGTAGAGAGTACATATGAAGGGGAAGGAAGGAAGAGACCATGCCTCTGCCAAAATGTGGGAAGACCTTATTGTGTCAACCTCAATCCTGTCAAGTCATAACATTGGGTGGGGTTAGGTGAACCATATCCTCACATTATGGGCTGCTGAGGGTTTCATTAAACCAAGAAGGAAAAATGCTTGGAAGAGGTGGGAGAGGAATATCTGCAGAATCTTGTTGACAGAAGACTCATTCTAGTTTCTAAGCAGAGCTCAAGTGGCAAAATTAAAATCTGCAGTGCCCATGTTATGTTACGGGACCTATGTGTGAGACAAGCTCATGAGGAAAATTTTCTCTGCATTGCACGGAGACTTACCGATATAATGAAGCTACCAATACTAAGCGACGTCTGAGTATTCATACAGATGTTCTATACTTGCGCAAAATTCATGACTCAATGAAATCAATGCCACTTATTCGTTCTCTTCTGTGCACTGGTTCGCATCTTTATAATTATCTAGCTCCAGTCTTTATAGGCTTTAGACTGATGAGGGTATTGGATGTAGTTGTCTTACATTTCTATGAATTCCCAGATGAAATAATTGAACTGTTTAATCTGAGATACCTTGGTTTTACATATCGCGGGCAGCGTCCTAAATCAATATCGAAGCTCTTGAATTTGGAGACTATTGTTCATCACAATTGGACGTTTGGTCAGTGTCCATCACTGCCCCAAGAAATCTGGATGATGCCAAGATTGAGGCATTTATATCTCACTCCAAATTGCTTGCCTGATCCTCTTGTTGCACTTAAGGGCAATAATTATTGTCTTCTAGAACACCTACAAACACTACTGGAAGTGAGAGGACTTGTCTGCAAGAAGCGCATTGAAAAAATTCCCAGTCTAAAGAAACTGGAACTTTCTTATAGTCCTGTCAGCAGCCAGGAGTGGTTGTACTACCAACTTGAAAATCTTGTCAACGTACTGTTGGAATTGGTTAAAATAATTAACCAAAAATTGGAAAGTGAAAAGATGTGTAAAAGTGAAAATGAAAAGGTGTGACTACGTGTCAACTTCACCAAATATTCGGACTTGATCCGATGGTCAAATTACAAAAGTAAATAGACCAACTTCGTGTAGATCGTTGTGGTATATTTAGAATCTTGAAACCAATTCTGGATGAATGAGAAATTGCGGACCAAAGTTGGAAGAAATGAAGTGTTGTGACTTTTCGAAAGGATACAGATTTTGGCCAAATGTTGCAACTTTTTTAAAGGATGCATATTTTGGCCCACACTACTTCATTTGCACCCTTTCTACATCTATAAATAGAACCATATGAACATGATTTTGGGTACACCAATTGCATTGAGCATTACTTCTTCTCTTGCAATTCTCTCCTTTCTAATTCCATAGCATTTTTATGCATTTCCTTGGTAGAGAGGGAATTCCGTTCAAGTTCGTTGGTCAAAGCCATTTGGAGTGCTCCTATGGCTTGATGTGGTCGTTGTATTTTGGGAGATGATTGTCAAAAAATCGTTAGCACCAATACGGGGCAAATTCATCTTAAAGACCAAGTGTCAAACACTTGCCTCGACCAAAAATTCATCACTTGCAATTTTCTTCCTACAGTTTTTTGATTTCTTTTGATTATATTTTGATTTCGGGAAATGATTAACATTGTTTACATGTTTATGTTGCAAGGTTCGATCAAAAGAATAATTTGCTTTCGTTCAAGAATCGAAAGGGATGAATCCATATCTATGCATTCAGATTCGGTAACTTTTATGTTTTGCTTCTCAAATCCTATTTCGGTAAGTCGAAATTACGTTTCGATTTCACGCAAATAACTCGTATACTTTTGTGAATATAATATGCACATAATCGGTGTAAATTTCCCCAACAATCTTAAGATGAATTTTGTTGATTTTCTCGTGCATTTTATATTTACGTTCTTGAAAATTATATAGTGTGCAATTCTGAAATTTGTGTATAAACACGTGAATCTGTAAATTGACAATTTGTTAAGCACTTAAATTAATGGTATATATGATATTCCAAATAATTGTACTTACCGAAATTGTGATACCAATTGGAAAGTTGGCAATTTTAATTTGTTGGCATCTTTTAATTAAATAAGTGTTTTTGTGCATGAGGAATCTTGATTAAGTGTTTGTGCACTCATATTGATAGTTTTGTTTTCCATGAAACAGAATTCGTGCAAAAATAATTGGAGTTAGAATGTCTAATATATTTTGCTGAATTAAATAAAACATGCATGTTGTTGAAGGATGTATCTTTCCACATTTCTGAAATGGCATGAATTGGTCTTTTACCATAAGTTGTATTACCAAATAAAATTGCATTGCATACAAACGAGTGCTTACATGAAAAGATACATATTTAATGAATAAGTTACTGGTTTGATGATATTAAATAAATTACATGAAGGGTTGCTTCAATTTATTTAGTAATTAATTACTTGTGCAATTGTGAATTTAATCATGTTGTAACTGTCTCAATTAAAAGTAGCCAACTATTATATGCCGTCCATTCATTTAAAATATGATATATGATTGCAATTGTTAATGCATGGCTCTGAATTAGTACGTTTCTTTCCAAGATGGTTTATTTTTGAACAAGTGAATGGGGTTCTAAAAGCAGTTTACTAGATGACAACAAAATATGGAAATGCGTGGACCTCCTCCATGAGACATTTTATAGAATAAACTTATACAAATGAATATATAAATATTTGGAATATATGTTGCTATTCCTACACTTTGCTCATGATGAATTGGATATTGTTAAAACCAACTTGAGACCAATAATGAATGCATGGAAATAAGGAAATTATTCCTAACCATTGGACATATAAGGATGTCAATTATTTGATGAAAATATATGAACTTTCATGATGACTCCTTTGATTGGAATATGATAATGGCATGATAAATTAGTTGGTTAAAATTTCAGATCTTATTAAAATTATACTAACTTTGACTATAATGATAGCCTCAATTAATTTGATAAAATTAAGTGAGATGATTTAAGTGGATATCATTATTTAGTAATGAGAATTAAGCCACTTAATTATTTGAAATTGTAGAAAACTGTGTAGAATATTATGAAATATTTTAGGATCAATTTAGACGAAAAGGTACGTCCTTTCATATGAAAAACCATAACTTTTGATATAGTTATTTTCCAATGGGTATGTCTTTTCATAGAGATTACTCCAAGAGGTGTGTCCTTTTATAGGATTGTGTCTTTTGAGAACACAATTTTTCAACCGATGGTTGAAATGAAACTATCATGTGAAATGTCATAAATGTGATAAGTTGCATATGTTTAAAAAAGTTGCAATGCTTAGCCCTCTTTATTGTTGAATTTGACTTCAATCATGAAACCAATTAAGTTTGTATATGTTTTGAAAGCATTGCTAGTATATATGATGGACTTGATTTAATTTGAATGATCAAATTAAAATAATTGGATTGAAGTACGTTATTTGCAACTTTAATTGAAATAAATTGTGAGTCAACAACCACTATTTTGAAAGTACTTACACTTTCACAAAGCACTCGATACAGATATTATGAATTGAACTATGAAAGAGTTGATGAACTCTAAGTTCAAGTATAATCCAAGAATGTGGGGGTTAAACTTAATACTCATTTTGTGGATGCAATATTACTAAATTATATTTGTATTCCTAATTGAGGAATTGTGGGGGTAACTTAGTTTAACAGTTACATTTGCTTTTATCTTATAATCATATAAATATATCTATGAAGGTGGAAAAATAGAAAACCCTTATACTAATTATAAGGATGATATACACTAAGTCTAATGTGGATTAAATGGGTGAAAGCCAATTGTGGCAATTGTTTGGACATGCAAGAACAATTGGAATATTTGAAGAATATTCATAAAATTCAAATGCATGGTAATGTTTCAATGATAATATTGAATACCCATGATTCTGAAATCCACTAGTAAAAGTGATTGACTAGTGTAGTGTTTGATAGAAATCCTCCAACCGTATTTGGAAATTGATAAGGCTTTCGAGGATTTCTTGGTGGCGACAATTTGTATCTATCAACTGAATCAATCATTGGCTAGTAATATTTGATAAGATACTAAGTCACATGTAATGGTAGGTCTAGATGTATAAGTCATAGACATAATACCATTAAGTAGTTGATCTCAATGGTGTAAACTCGTGGTACCTTTAAAGAGATTTACTAAGAAGGATCAAGAATACTGCATATCAAAGGGAATGAGGTAAAGTCTACTACGTTAGAATCCTTGTAATGGTAACCCTACCTTGTTGACTGGAGATCCCAAGATCTTGGTTCAAAGGAACAACTAAGTTATGAGGATTCCATGAAGCACTTAGAAAAATAATTTCCTAACTCATTCCTATGATATTAAAGTGCTTTCTGCAGAGTTGTAAGAAGTTAAGATAATCTTTTAATGATTCCTATATCTTAATTAAGTCAAGTGGAGTAGGACAGAATACTCTTAATAGGAGGTTACCTATGTGAGTGTGAAGTGTGGCTGCTTCATTGAGAATTATTCAAGGCTTAAATTCTCTAAACACTCGCAGAACCAAGAAGGGTTCAGAGCCAAAATGAACCAAGTCATGAGAATTATAAACGGTTTAGGGAAGACATTGTGTGAGTATCGTTGTCTTGGCTTACACTAAAGGTTGAATGATTCAAGATATCACGTTCACCAATTAGCTGAGTAAGTCCGATGCTATTTCATTAAAGGATGTTCAAGGCCAGAAGCTACCTTCCTTAATGCAGTATTTTTTCGCACCCTCTCTACATTGCATCATATCATTGCATTTGCATATGCGTAGCCAATTTTCATTCATGTGGGGGATTGTTGGAATTGTTTCAAATAATTAACCAAAAATTGGAAAATGAAAAGGTGTGACTACGTGTCAACTCCGACCAAATATTCGGATTTGATCCGATGATCAAATTACAAAAGTAAATAGACCAACTTATTTTACTCGTAGTGTAGTTCGTCGTGGTATATTTGGAATCTCGAAACCAATTCTGGATGAATGAGAAATCGCGGATCAAAGCTGGAAGAAATAAAGTGTTGCAACTTTTTGAAAGGATGCAGATTTTGGCCAAGTGTTGCAAATTTTTTAAAGGATGCATGTTTTGACCCACACTACTTCATTTGCACCCTTTCTACATCTATAAATAAAACCCTATGAACATGATTTTGGGTACACCAATTGCATTGAGCATTCCTTCTCCTCTTGGAATTCTCTCCTTTCTAATTCCACAGCATTTTCATGAATTTCTTTGGTAGAGAGGGAATTCTGTTTGAGTTCGTTGGTCGAAGCCATTTGGAGTGCTCCTATGGCTTGATGTGGTCGTTGTATCTTGGGAGATGATTGTCGAAAAACCATTAGCACCAGTGCGGGGCAAATTCATCTTCAGGACCAAGTGTCAAACACTTGTCTCGACCAAAAATTCATCACTTGCAATTTTCTTCCTACAGTTTTCTGATTTCTTTTGATTATATTTTGATTTCGGGAAATGGTTAACATTGTTTACATGTTTATGTTGCAAGGTTCGATCAAAAGAATAATTTACTTTTGTTCAAGAATCAAAAGTGATGAATCCATATCTATGCATTCAGATTCGGTAACTTTTTATGTTTTGCTTCTCAGATCCTATTCCTGTAAGTCGAAATTACATTTTGATTTCACGCAAATAACTCTTATGCTTTTGTGAATATAATATGCACGTAATCAGTGTAAATTTCCCCAACATATACATCATCTAGAATTGTTGAAATTCCTCGTGAATGATCCTCCTAATAGATATATTTCTCCTCCAAAGCTTGCTTTCCCTCCTAAGCTTAAGAGCTTGACTTTAAGTGGTTGTAGAATTCCATGGGAAGATATGACAATTGTAGGTTCGTTGCCGAATCTTGAAGTGCTCAAACTGCAAAATTATGCCTTCCAAGGTCCTTAGTGGGAACCAACCGAAGGGGAATTTTGTAAACTCAAATTTCTTCTGATTGAAAAGACAGACTTGGAGCAATGGATAGCTGATTGTACTCACTTCCCAAGGCTTCAGCGCCTAATTCTAAAGGAGTGCTTCAAACTTAAGGATGTTCCTTCTGGTATTGGGGAAATACCCACACTAAATATTATTGAGTTGATTGACTGCTGCCATTTTGTTGTAACTTTAGTGAAGCAAATACAAGAGGAGCAAGAGAACTTTGGAAACGATAGCTAGAAATTTGTGTTCATCCAAGGGTAATCATCAAGGATAAATTTCACACTCGTATATTGCATTAACAGTTACACTTGATTCCATGAATTCTTTCAATATTGGAGATGGAGAGACAAAGTAAGAGTTATTATACTTCAAGCATCATATATTCATTTTCCCTTTAAATTTATTACACTAAATGTCAGGTCACATTATGTTTTTAAAGAAGTTTTCAATTGTATCAATCTAGGAGTGTTTTATAATGAACGGCGAAAAAGAATTTAAGTAACTCAATTCATTTATTTACTTTTGTGATCGATTACTGAGTAGTGCATTCTTGATAATTCTTATGCCATTTACACACTGAAATTTGATCCATCTATTCATAGATTGAGATCTAAAAGTGTTTCTTAAGGCCCAGTGTTCAGCGTCTAACATGCCAAGGGGCTTCATGTGAGCAATGTAAGTCTTGAAAGGTTCATCAAGAAAGACATCCTTTACAGTTTTTCTGGGGCGAGTCAGGACCGGGTTATTGGGTTTTACGGTGCATTATATGAAAGCTGTGATCAAGGAAACTCTTCGTTTTCATCCTTTGATTGCACTAATTCTGCAGCAAGCAGTCAAGTTGAAGGGATACAACACTGCAACTGGAAAATTGGTCTTGATTAATTTTTGGGTAATTGATAAAGTTCCTGCTTGCTATTCTAAACAAATTTTTTCTTTTCCTTAGCTAAAAGTAGCAAGATAAAATCAAAGTATCTCGAGCAAGGATTTATATCTTGTTTTACCACGTTGCAACTTGCAACTCAATGTTACTTTCGAGTCTTAAACCCTGAATCCCCAAACCTTAACAGCAAGTATGGTATGCAGCACTCAATATGACTCAGATCATTATATAACCGAATAATCAGGGCTCGTCCTGTGGTTTTTGGGGCCTGAGGCAAGCTCCAAAATTAGGCCCCCCAAAAATCAACTTAAATGCGAAATTCAACAACACTTATTGTGTATTATGCAACATATTGCTAACTTAAAACGTAACAGTAAAACAAAAAAAAAAATATTGTACAAAAAAATTATATTGTAAAATAACAAAACTAACAACGTTTCAAACAATCATTTAAATAATATTTGTCTTGCTGTTTTAGATGCAATTTAGTTGTTCAACCATTTCTTTCTCTATTAACAACATAGTTAATCCGTTCAATCTTTCTTGTGACATAATTGATCGGAGGTAAGTTTTGATCAACTTCAATTTGGAGAAACTTCTTTTCACAAAATATCTCAATCATTTTACAATTAAAGTTTTCAATATAGTTACTATGTGCACCTGTGAAATTGATCCTACAACAACCAATCATATAAGTCGATTAGGCCACAATTATATAAGCCGATAAGGTTTCAAACATTTTCAATATATTTAACAACAAGTTAGGTAAGTCATTGCTTACTTGAGAAGCAGAATTTTGACGAGAATGATGGAATCATGCCGTTGAGAATCCTACCGTTACAATTTACAAGCCTGAAATAAAAATTTAGCATCAACCACCCATACAAAACCAAAATCAAAAAGTGGAAGCCAAACCAAACTAAAACATAGACAAAATTCATTCTAGTTGATATTGTTCACCTTACTACTGGCATATCTCACAAAAACAACAAACATAAAATATCTATGGCACCAACCATGTGCATAAAGTCTTCATACAACACAAGATTGAACAAGAGCACCAAGTAAAGGAAAACAACAATCTGAAATGAAAGGTCCAAATTCCAACAGCACCTTGGGGAATAGGGGAAAGGCCTCAAGATTGACAGTTTGGTTGCCACAAGATGACAAAACCGTTTTATACTTGAAATTTGTTATTGCATCTGATAAGTATGTTTTTGCACACTTATTTAGGTCACAAACATGACTTAATAATGAGTAAAATGATTGAATTATGACTTAATCTCGTTATATTTGTGAATTGTAGGGAACACCGATGAATATGGTGAAATTGAGAAGAAAAGAGCCGAAAAAAGACTAAAATGGAGCAAAGTGATCGTTCGGGGACCAAGTTGCAAATAATCCATAGATGAGACGAGAAATGGAATGAAGATTCAAGAGTGTTAGATGTCAATCAGATGAGGAAAGGAGTCAAGAGGTGAAATATGATCGGAGTATTATCAAGTATCAACTTTCAGGCGAAAAAGTTATACTTGTGATTTTTAGTCTCTACTTGAGATCCATTTTTGGTATAGTAAAAATCGGAATTTGAGGAAGCCTATTTCTATCAAAAGTGTAGATCTTTTAGTTTTCTTCCCAATGCACTTTGAATCACTTCAATCGGAGATTGAGAGAGAAAGTTATGATCAAAATATTGAAAGCTGTCCGACAAAAAAATTTCTATAACCATGCGGTCGCATGGTTATAATTCCTTGCGGTCGCACAAGACAGTACAAGAAAAATCTGGGCTGAAACTTCTGAACCATGCGGTAGCATGGCTTTATACCATGTGGTGGCATGGTATAAAAATGTGACGAAATCTCAAGTTTCTTTATTCGACTCAAACACGATTTAGTAAGGTTTTGGGATACTTCTTTGACCTAATTCCGCCTCCAATAAATACCGGACGCCACTTTTATAGAAAAAGAGGGGGAATATACACAATTTTGGAGGATTTGGAGAGGAAGAACAAGGCAAAAACAAGACAATCCACTTCAAGATTCAATATTTCACTTCAATAATCAATTGGGTGATGTTCTTCCTTGGTTTTGATTATTTTTTCTCTTTATTTCCCATTATGTTCGGCTAGATTTTCATATGCTAGGATTTGTGATGAATCTTATATTATGAACCCTTAATCTTGAATTTTATTAATTTGACGTTAAAATATGTTTTTAATTATTGAATGATTGGCATGTATTTTATTTTCTCTACAATTATGTGTGCAATAGTTGTATGAGTTTTGTGGCTTGTTTTACCCTCGAGAGATAGAAAATAAGTTAGACATTATGTTAATTGTCGTAAAGTTCGATAGGGGATAGAAATATACCGCTATGCTTTACGTGATCTTTAAGTATTCATAAATCTTTAATGCATTTTTATATGTTCGCATCCATCATAGAAATATAATCGGATCGTATGTGAAAATAGGTTTAATTCTACTCGAGAGAGATTGTTAAACAAATTAGGAATATTGATCTTCATAATTGAATCGTGTTGTCAATTTTATAAAATTCAAATTAAAGGGGATTGATATAAGGGGATTCGGGATCCTAGTACGCATTTCATCATTATATTTTTATAAACTTGCATTTAGTTATAATCACGCATTTAATCTAATTTAGGCTTTATATTTATAAGTAGGTTATTAAATCATAATTTAGTTAACGAAAATATCAAGAATTTCTATTGTTTCGGTTAAGACGACGATAGGTAAAATTGAACTAATCAATCTCTATGAGACGATATTCGGACTCATTTAATCCACTTTATTACTTGTTAACGAGCCATACACTTGCGGTAGTTTAAAATCGAAAGAAATAATTTCGCGAACAGCATCAAGACCAATATTTGATTATTTTATAGATACATTAATACACGAGGATCCAACTAAGTTCTATACATTAATATTCTACTTTCTTCTCTCATACAGTCATAAATTCATAATAAGAATTGGTAGCCCATTGGAACAATTAACCCGAACTTGGTGGACAAAAGCACATAGTACATAGAAATATAATTCTCTCAATGTTTCACCAGCCTGGTGGAAAATCCATGTAAAACTATTGCGCAGATGACGAACTGGAAAATGAGGACATGTAAATTACCTTTTTATATAATGCCATAAGGTTTGATCCTTCGAAAGGCAGATAGCCAGCCATAAGGACGAAAAGGATAACACCACATGACCAGAGATCTGCCTTAGCTCCATTATAACCTTTATTGTTGATCACCTGGATATTTAGCTAACCAAAAAGAGTGAGCGTGAAGAATTATACAGAAAATATAAATTATAGGATTTGCACCAAAAGCTAATTATATTATATACCTCAAGAATTATTCAGAAAATATAAAGTATAGGATTTGCCCCAAAAGCTAATTATATACCTCAGGAGCAACATAACTTGGTGTTCCAAATGTTGTGTGAAGCAACCCATCTTCCTACATGAGCAAATTGAGAATCTAAGCATGAAAAATCTCGTGCATCTTTAGTTATGTTAATGTTACTATATCGAAAAATAGAAGATTATGATCAACAAAAAGGTACCCTAACTTATTAATTAGGATTAGCCATGTTCTATATGTTTTTGGTCTGTATATTTACTTTTGAGGAGCATTCATTGTCAAAATTGCTTTTGACAGATACCAATTGTCAAAATCACAAGCCTTTTGGGACATTAATTGAATAACACAAATACTCTCAAAAGAAAGACGCTGCAGTGCAAGTTCGCCCTTTTTTAGTTAATCTAGTTTTGCTCCCTACTTTTATGTTCTATGGTGAAATGTACAGAACCTACAAAATAACTCATACTGATTCGATGTAAAAGTCTAAATACGCTTATGCACCAAAGGAAATAAAAACAGAATGTGGATTACAAAAAATGACAAGTTTTTGTGCAGTACAATACTAACCCGAGCTTGCTGAGGTAGAGCACTCAATCCAAAGTCTGAAACTTTAAGAACTCCATTGGCAGCCAGCAACAAATTCTCTGGCTATAAATCATGAAATGAAATTAAAATCGGTCTTTTGTTGTCCCCAAAAATACGACAATTCCAATTTTCTATAAAAAAATGAAGCGACCAACTAAAAAATAAAGTTACATCCTCACCTTCAGGTCTCTATGGCCGACACCTCTGCTGTGGCAGTAATCCACTGCATTGATGAGTTGCTGAAAATATTTTCTTGCTTCATCTTCTTTCAGCCCGCCTTTAGTAGCTTGGCCTCAAAAAATGATACCATGTTTGCACTTTGTTCAATTACATCTAATTAGATTATCATACTGGAATCATAAGGCAAAAGCAATCATAAACTTACAATTTTGTCAAAGAGTTCACCTCCAGTAACAAATTCCATAACAATATATATCTTCATTTTGTTGGCCATAGCCTAGATTATGCCATATTCATCAGTCGGGAAACTAAATATACAAGAAACGCATATAAAATCCACATCTCCAGGAACATCCGGCACTATATGCCTAATTATTCCTCGAGAAGTTGGCTAAACAAGTTAAATTCCAACCTCATACATGCGGATGACATTTGGGTGTCTAATTAATTTCATGGCGGAGATTTCGCGCTTAATCTGCAAGTTAAATAACATTAAGATCAATCAGAAACGTTTTAAATATGTCAAAGGTAGGGAAATAAAGAAGCATAAGAACAGAGATACACCTAGGCAACTATGGGAAGTGCCCAAAATAAAAGACTTGTGAAACAAAACTTTAAGAAAATTCATTCCATTGTGATCAGCTTATAATTGAGATTTAATGTAGTAGCTGTAAGATATTTTACAGTCACTTATCCTCATCATCCATGAGTACATCGATGTATGATAGCTCAATCTATCAAAATAAATTTCAATCATCCACTCAAATTTGTTTCAATGTTTGAGGAAACGATTTGATGCATTATATTAGCGATTGCGAACATAGAACATCACTGGTAAACATTTCAGTTTTCTGTTTCTTTTAGGAAGAACACCCTGATAGACATTAATCAGATACCACTAGTAATCATTCTACACTACAGATTAATAAAATGGTAAGGAAAAAAAATCAGTGCATAAAATTCAAAAGTCAACGGAAACTCCTTCAGTACATAAACACAATCTAAAGCAAAACCCAAACACCAATCAAGTAAAATCCATGAAAAAAAAAGCTGAAAGTGATATAGAAACAAGAAAATAATTAATCCAACAGTACCTGGCCAATCATTTTGTGCTTAAGAACTTTTTCTTTATTGAGAATCTTGATGGCCACATTCTCATTTGTCTCAACATTCCTTGCAAACTTCACTTTTACAAATGACCCTTCGCCCAGCGTCCTACCCAGTTTATACCTTCCTATGCCGCAGATGTACATTTTGAAAGAAAACAAAATAAAGGAAATAAACACAAACTTATCCTAAAGAAAACAAATATGACAACAATAAGATTCTTATTCATAATTAGGATTCTGAAAGTAATTAAATCAAATATGACAACAATTAGATTTTGAAAGAAAACAAAATAAAGGAAATAAACACAAACTTATCCTAAAACTCAACTTTCTATAGGCTTAGTATAAGAGAGAAAAAAAATGCAGCGGGACAGGGACTTACCGTCACAGATACTGAGAGTTGGAGAGTGGAGAGGCCGACGACAGGGCCCCCACAATCGCAGCAGTCACCGAGAACTGGGAAGCCTGGCTATAGTGTTCGGTTGCGTGCAGAATAGCAATTGCAACCTTGCAATCACAGGGAAGAACAACCAAGAGTTTGCAAAATTTGTAATTGATTTTTTTGAATTGGAATGTTGAGTGCACAATGGTTATTATTCTTATTCATAATTGGGATTTGGGCCTGATTTTATTTAGAATAGAAGAGGTCCAATTGCCCAAAAAAGGTCCAAAACCTAAACATAAAGAGGCCAAAAACATGATTCTATACCTGTGTAATCGTGTCGTTTCTTCTTCCTCCGACTTCCATCAGCACCTGCTGTAAATTCCACCCTGCGGCACTATAAACTCCGACTGGTTCCGCCCCTTATTCACAACATCACTCATCAGCCCAAATAAAAGGGCCAAAACATTCATCTTCTTCCTCAGCTTCTCTTCCACAATTTGGCCTCTGCAACTTGTTAAAAATAAAAAATAAAAAAATGAAACACTTTGGGCAAAAAACAGGCCCCCTTAGATTGTGGGCCTGAGGCCCCAACCTCATTTGCCTCATGGCAAGACCGGCTCTGCGAATAATAAAGATTAGCATCTTCTTTCTCTTTTGCATATTTTGTTTCGATGTTCATGCAGGATGGATTATGATAATTGTACCATATAAGAAACATTATTTTGAAAATTTTAAATTGATGAATTTTGACACGGGTAATCAATTTAATGACATAGTTTAGTTTGTGACTATTTTATTGCTAAGAGAATGAAGATAGCGCCTCACACAGAGATAAGAAGACATGGCTGGCTTCTTTCTTGCCATAGAAATGAAAAGGGAACAGATATAAACACAAAACTAGGGGACATCATAAATGGGCCAAAAAAATGTGTAAATGGGTTAAGCCCTTTAATGGGCCATAAGTAACCATGCATTGAAATGTGACTTCAAATGGCCCATTTATTTTTTGAGTAGAGCTATTAATTTGGGTTTCGCCTTGTGGTGTTAATTACCTATTTCAATCCTTGACCGAAGCCTATGAAATTAAACTTTAAAAATAATTGCCTATATGAGGTTGTTTGACAACAAAATACCCAAGAAGTCTCCATCTTGATGCTAACGAACCTTTATACAAAGAAGCTAAACTTAGTTCTCTCTCTCTCTCTCTCTCTCTCTTAGCACTTTTACCTACAAAAGAAACAATATCATATATTCGTGACAACTTCAAAAGGAGAGCCAATAAAATTGAAAATTATTCACCTCCACTGATATTTAGAAGATTCAAGCAACTTCTGAACTTCACCAAGACTAACACCTTAGTTCCCATGTCCAAGGGAATATATTGTAAAAGCTCTTTTTCAAACTTTATCATCTCTTGTGAGATAATGTCTGTAATGAAATGTGGTTTAATATCAATGTGTTTGGTGTGTTCGTACAAATTGAGATTTTTGCAAAAATATATAGAAAATTGATATCGGAGTATACAACCACACATCATTTTACCACACAAAGTTCATAAAGCAAACTTCTAAGCCACAAAACTTCTTTAATTGCTTTGATAGTAACAATATATTTTGATTTGATCGTGGATAGTTCAACTATGAGTTGTAATTGAGATTTTCAAGTGATACAAGAGTTAAACAATGTAAGTACATAGAAGGAAGTAGAATTCGTATTATCCATATTTCTTGCATAGTCCATAACTACAAATTTCCTTCGATTTTACTCCTTTCTTATTAACACCAAACTTTAAACCTACATCACTAGTCCTTTTCAAATATCTAAGTAATCACTTCAAAGCCTCCCAATGTAACGCCCAAAAAAATATAAAAATTAGAATAAAAATGTATTTGTTTTATATGTTATATTTATATTTAAAAAAAATGAGGACTAAAATGAAATGTGTCATAAATTCATAATCCTATATGAGTCAAGTAATTAAATTTCGAAAGAACAAGTATAAGTATATCAATATTGGGCTTATTGGATAGCTCGTAATTATTTATATATATTATTCCCGAGAAAAAGGCAATTTGGATAAGTTAGACTCTAGATATTGAAGTTTATAGACTTTATCACTTATTAGTAATTGTTTATAATTATTATTAAGTTTTTTAAGAATGGCAACACTTGTAGTTGGATAGGGTTGGAATAAAATAGTGTTTTTTTTTGTATGAATGATAATATATATAGTCAATTTTCTTGAGATAGTACACAATAACCATGACCTTTTGCTCCCATGATGTCAACCGTCCTTGATTGAGAATTTGGCAATTGCCTTATTTGAATTGAAATGAATTGTGTGTGTATATATATATATATATAGTCAACTTTCTTGGGATAGTACACAATAACCATGACCTTTTGCTCCCATGATGTCAACTATCCTTGATTAAGAATTTGACAATTGCCTTATTTGAATTGAAATGAATTGGATACGTGTATAAATAAAAGGCAAATTAGTAAATTGAGCCACTAATATGGGAAAACGTGTGGCTTTATTAGGTTATATAAATATTATAGATAGAAAATACTTGTCTACCTAAATAAGCATTGCACGTTGAAAATACAAAAATAAATAAAATTGTCATATCTTTAATTGATTAAAAGGGGGAGATCCACACACTGCACAAATAAGGGGGAGTCTTAGAACGTGAAACTACTGCCTTTCTTTCAAGACAACTCTTTTCATCAATCAAGATAGGACTACGAAGTGCAAGTATTTTGTCCCGTCTAAATTATATTTTTTCATGTTGATAAATTATTATACTTATGAAAGTTATGAAATTATATGATGATTATGATATGATATGAAACGACTATCCGGTACCAAAGATATGATATATTATGAGCTCTTACCAATTTCAAATGATATGATGACAGTATAATTTTTTTTAAAGCATGATCTAAATATTTTATTCGGGATCGCACCACTATTTTCATGTCCTACTGAGTATATCCATGTATTCACTTTTTTCCCTAATCCTCACAGGTTAGAACGTGTCATTGGTTGACGGGCAATGCGGTGTTGTCGTGATACGAGGACTTATGGGACAGACTAAAAATAATCCGGAGTAATAAGAAAATGTTCTTTTATGTTAGGAATTTATTAGTTTTAAATTCACAAAAAAGTTTTAAATTTGAAATTTTAAACATGTCTAATTAAGGATTAAGTATAAAACTGTGATTTGTTTTATTGGTGGAAAATTTTATTTGTTAATGTATTTAAAATATATCATGTTTGGTAGCAATTTAAATTACAAAAATTTGGGTAGTTACAGTTTGGTATTATAGCCTAGGTTTATTTTTTTATAGACCCATTATGATTTTTTTATGTGATTAAAAAAAACTATTTGTTAGTGAACAATGACGACAGTACTGTTCACGATGAACAGTACCATGTCACTGTTCGTCGTGAGCAGTGAAAAAAATTTCAAGTAATTATGGTCATAGGTTATGATTAAATAAAGTGCTTATCGTGATTAATGTTTAAGTCAAATCACATTACTTGAAATCTAGCCCTCGTTTGCCTCAAGAAAAATCATTAAATTTCCAACTTTTTCAAACATTACCAGGCTCCACATATAAATGATAGTTGACAGTACACTTATGTGGTTCGCAAGGGTTTGACTACTAAATTGATTAATGCATAAAATGACATCTGTGCCCCTAGTTTTGCCATCTTGTTGAGTGATGGCAAGAGTAAGAATGGCATTACATAAAATGGGAGGTACGTAAGTTAATGGGATTCAAACGGGTGGCATTGAGGATTGGGAAATGCTTACAATGTTTAAAAAAAAAGAAGAATTATTATGGTATTTGCACACAAAACTTGGTGTTCTAATATGTTGCATATAATACATGTGGCAAAAGAGTATGTTGGCAAGAGTCTACATTACAGTTATATGGATGAATATTGTATAATGATGCTTATTTTTTAGCAGGCAAAAAAATAAATCAATAAAAATAATAATACAGTATAATAACTGTAATTTATAATATCAAAGGTTACAATGCTTGTTTGAATTATATTTAATATTTTATGCTAATAGAGGATGTTGTAACCCGTAGGCATATCTCTTATCCATTGTGTTTGTATATTATTAATCACTTCTTTAAAAAAATAAAAAATAAAAAGAACGACCTTTGGTACTCAACGACCATCGATCGGCCACCATCCAATGACTTTGAGGTATGTAAAAGGGTAAGAAGATTAATGTACTTAGACCTTGCATAACTTAAATATTTTAAATTGTCTGTCTTTAATTTTACAAGACAGGCATATTTATTTCCTCGTCAACTTTACGATATGTTTCATAATAAAATAAGTGTAATATCTTAGACTTAATACTAATAGATGATGAGTGATTTAATGTTAAATTTTAGGAAATGACACCACCTACTCACACAAATTTGATGCGTGACTTGTTGCAAGCAGTGCAATAATTACTAGACAGAATCAAGTATCTCCACCACAAAAATTGCTACCACAGCAAAATGCACCTCTATCTTTCCCTAGAGCTGTTTCCATGGTTGAGCAGTTTCGTAGGTACATGCCTCCTACTTTCGATGGAAATTCTGACCCACTGGCTGTTGAGGAGTAGATTAGAGGTTTGGAACTCATTTTTCGACATATTTCTTTCACGGATGCACAGAAGGTACTATGCGAAGAATTCATGTTGATTGGAGCAGCCGATCAATGGTGGGAATCTGTCTCACGCACTAGGACCAAAGAGCAACAGCATAACCTGACTTGGGAACAATTTAAGGAAGAAGTGATGGCAAAGTACTTCCCACAAGTTTTGAGAGACTTCAAGGAATTAGAGTTTCTACAACTTAGTCAGGAAAACATGTCGCTTACTGAATACGAGAGATAGTTTGAATAGCTCTTAAGGTATGCCCCGCACTCAGTAGATATAGAAGTCAAGAAGATCAGGAGGTTTGAAAATGGACTACGCCCGAAAATTGGCATGATTATTATGTCATATCGTTTCACTTCATATTGTGCAATGTTGGAGAGACTTCATACTATATTATATCAGAGGACTACATTTGAGCAGTATGCCCAATAGTGCAAGGAGTTGTTAGGAAAAAGAAAGTGGAATAATCAGAGCAACGAGAAATGTAGCTGGTAGAATAAAAGGCCAAGCCTAGGAATTCATATCGATGGGTTGAGTGGAGGTATTACACCATGCCCTAAGTGTAATAAACCTCATAGGGTTGAATGCTTATTCGGGAAGAACATATGTTTCCGATGTGGTAAGCCAAAGAATATCGCTTTGCACTACACAGTGCCTCCAGGAAAGAACAAGAAAGAGAAGGCTCGAGTTTTTGCATTAAATCAGCATGAGGTGGAGCAAGATTCGAATGTGATAGCAGGTATTTTATTATTATTTGAAGTATTTGTCTATGTTCTTGATTTTGCATTCCCCGTCACTAAGTCTAACAATATAATTACAAAAATAGGTATTCTGTTATTACTTGATGTACCTGCTTATGTACATTTTGACTATGGGCCTACAATTTCTTTTATCCCTACATCATTCGTCACTAAGTATGACATTGCATATGTGAAAACGGATAATGCATTAGAGATTAGCATCCCTTCAGGGAGAACTCTTTGTACAAATTAGATGACTAGAGCTACAAAGTTAGAGATTGATGGAAATGTACTACTGGCGAACTTATACCTTTTGGAGATGAAAGATTTTGACATTATTTTAGGCATGGACTGGTTAGGACTCAATCATGCAACCATTCGATGTCATGACAAAGAAGTGTTATTTCACAAACTGGGAAAGGAAGAGTTTGGTTTCTTTGGAGCAAAGTCCAAGACTCTATCTCACCTTGTGTTAGCCTTACAAGCGGAGAAGATGTTTAAAATAGAGTCATGTCAAGGATTCGTAGTAGATATCAACGATTCCAAACATGCAGAAACAACCGTTAAAGATATTAACATTGTACGAGATTTTGCATATGTATTTCCAAAAGACCTACTTGGCATTCCACGACATAGGCAAATGAAATTTACAATTGACTTAGTTCCTGGCGTGGCACCAGTATCCAAGGCTCAGTACCGAATGGTACCAAAGAACTCCAAGAATTGAAGTTACAATTGGAGGAGTTACTGAAAAAATGTTTCATTCGACCAAGTGTATCTCCTTGGGGCATTCTAGTACTTTTGTAAAGTAGAAGGATGAGATATGAGGATGTGCATTGACTATCAAGAATTGAATAATTTAACTATCAAAAATAGACACCTCCTACCAAGAATAGAAGACTTATTCGACCAGTGAAGGGGTGGAACGGTGTTTTTTAAGATTGACTTGAGATTGGGGCATCATCGGCTGAAGATCAAGGCAAGCAATATACCAAAAATTGCTTTCAGAACTCGATATGGGCATTACGAGTTCACTGTCATGTCTTTCAGTTTGATCAATGCTCCAGAGGTATTTATGGACCTAATGATCAAAGTGTTTCATTAGTATTTGGACCAGTTCATCATAGTATTTATTGAAGATATAATTGTGTATACCAAAGATAGGAAATAGCATGAGGAACAACTTCGAGTAGTACTTGATACTTTGAGGAAGGAAAAATTATATGCCAAATTCAAGAAATTCGAATTTTGGCTTGATCGCATAAGTTTTCTTGGTCATGTGGTTACCGCCCAATGAATTGAAGTAGACCCAGTTAAAGTGGAAGCAGTAACTAATTGGCCTAGCCCATCCAGTGTAAGTGAAGTTCACAGTTTCTTAGGGTTAGCTAGCTATTATCAAAGATTTATTAAGGGTTTCTCAAAAATAGCAAGTCGAATACTCGGTTGACTCGAAGGGGGTGAAATTTCAATGGATGAAAAAATGTGAGAAGTGTTTTCAGGAACTTAAATAGAGATTAGTCAGGCTCTTGTTCTAACTATACCTTAAGGTTCTAATGGGTTTGTAATTTATAGCGATGCCTCTAAATAGGGCTTGGGTTATGTTTTGATGTAATATGGAAAGAAGATTGCTTATGCCTTGAGATAGTCAAAACAGTACGAGCAGAACTATCCAACTCATGACTTTGAACTAGTAGCAGTAGTTCATGCCCTAAAGATATGATGTCATTATCTCTATGGTAGGAGATGTGAAATCTACACAAACCACAAGAGCCTTAAATACGTCTTCAAACGAAGGAACTAAACATGAGACAGAGAAGATGGTTGGAATTAGTGAAAGATTATGACTGTACAATTCATTACCATCTAAGTAAGGCTAACATAGTCGCAGATACTTTAAGTAAGAAAATAGGATCGTAGTTAGCAGTCTTACCCACAGGGCAGGAACACTTGATAAAGGACTTTAAGAAACTGAGATTCGAAGTCATCACACCGTTGACTCAGACTACAACGAGAATAAGAGCATTTATGATTCGACCTACTCTTCGGGATCGAATTAAGGAAGTATATGATAAGGATTCATTTCTACAGAAGATTAAAGCTGAGATTGGGACAAATAAAAGTATGGGATTTGAAGTATCTGCGGATAACACGTTGACTTTTAAAGGAAGGTTGTGTGTACCTAAAGATGAAAGAATAAAAAATGAGATATTGGAAGAGGCTCATTCTGCCTCGTATATTGCACATTCAGGAGGTATATTAAGATCTCTAAGATACCTTTTGGTGAAGAACATTAAAAGAAAAGTTGGGCTGGTCGTGGAAAAATTATCATCTGTCTGCAAGTTAAGGTAGAACATCAAAGGCCATCAGGATTGCTGAACCCGTTGGATATTCCAGAATGGAAATAGGAACACAGAGCGATAGATTTTGTGGTAGGTTTTTCGAGGTAACAACGGGTCACAATGCTATATGGGTAGTAGTTGATCATTTGACGAAGTCAGCTCATTTCCTGTCAATCAAAGTAAATTTTAGTATAGAATAGCTCGCATAGTTATATATGAGAGAGATAGTCATACTGCATTGAATTCCTGTCACCATTGTTTCAGATAGAGACTCAAGATTCACATTAGAATTTTAGAAAAGTTTGCAGGCAACCATAGGGACGAAATTGAAGTTTAGTACTGTTTATCATCCATAGATAGATGGACAATCAGAAAAAACCATTCCAACTCTTGAAGATATGTTGAGAGCATGTGTTTTAGATCTTGACAGAAGTTGGGAGACACTACTATCATTGGTGGAGTTTGCTTACAACAATAGTTTTCAGGCCATTATAGGTATGGCCCCATATGAAGCTCTTTATGGTAGAAAGTATATATCCCCTATCCATTGGGACGAGGTCAGGAAGAATAGAATTTTGGGTCCTAAAATCATTGAACGAATGGTTGAGACGGTTGATAAGATTAAAGCAAGAACAAAGGCAACACAAGACTGACAGAAAAGTTATGCTAACGGCAGGAGATAAGATTTAGAATTTCAAGTGGGTGACAAAGTTTTCCAAAGGTAGCACCAGTGAAGGGTGTGCTGAGGTTTGGAAAGAAAAGGAAGCTGAGGCCTCAGATCATCAGACCTTTTGAAATTCTTGAAAGTATTGGTAGTATGGCTTACCGACTTGCCTTATCATCTGAATTGGCAGCAGTACATATCGTGTTTCGTATTTCAATTCTGAGAAAATATGTCCAAGACCCTAATCACGTGGTAAATTACCAAACTTTAGAGGTACAAAATGACCTGTCATAAGAAAAAACCCAAATGATGATTTTGGAAAGAAAAGTGCATCAACTCAGAAACAAAGAAGTTCCACTGGTCAAGGTGCTATGACATAATCATGGACTAGACGAGTCAACATGGGAGAAGGAAGATGAGCTTAAAATCAAATACCCAAAACTCTTCAATTAGTTGAGGTAATTTTCAAGGACGAAATATTTAAGGTGGGGAGATTGTAATGCAAAAAAAAAAAAAAAAAAAAATTAAAAATGTATTTTTTTTATATGTTATTTTTATATTTAAAAAAATGAGGACTAAAATGAAAAATGTTTTAAATTCATAATTCTATATGTGTCAAATAATTAAATTTCGAAAGAGCAAATATAAGTATATCAATAATGGGCTCACTGGATAGCTTGTAATTAATTATATATATTAGTCCTGAGAAAAAGACGATTAAGATAAGTTAGAATCTAGATATTGAAGTTTATAGACCTTGTCACTTATAAGTAATTGTTTATAATTATAATTAATTTTTTTAAGAATGGCAACACGTGTAGTTGGATAGGGTTGGAATAAAATAGTATTTTTTTTGTGTACTATCACAAGATAGTTGAATATATATATATATATATATATATATGTTCTTTGTTAATAACTTGCTATGATATTTCAATTTTCAAGCAAACTCATTTTTAATTATACATTCTTCTAATAAAATAATTTTGTACACGAATTCATAATTTTTTTTCCTACTTTTCGATCACATTTCTCAAAAAATGTTTTTCACAAAGTTTATCAAGACCACTTTTTGGCATCATTTTCTTGTGATAGTGCACAATAACCAAGACCTTTTGCTCCCATGATGTCAGTCATCCTTGATTGAGAATTTGGTGGTTGCCTTATTTGAAATGAAATGAATTGGATACGTGTATAAATAAATTGCAAATTAGTGAATTGGGCCACTAATATGGGAAAACATGTGGCTTTATTAGGTGATATAAGTAGTATAGATAGAGAATCCTTGTCTACCTAAATAAGCATTGCACGTTGAAAATACAAAAATAAATAAAATTGTCATATCTTTAATTGAACCAAAAGGGGAGATCCACGCACTACACAAATAAGGGGGAGTCTTAGAACGTGAAACTACTGCCCTTCTTTCAAGAAAACTCTTTTCATCAATCAAGGTAGGACTACGAGGTGCAAGTATTTTATCCTATCTAAATTATATTTTTTTCATGTTGATAAATTATTATACCTATGAAAGTTATGAAATGATATGATGATTATGATATTATATGAAACGGCTATCTGTCTATCTTTGAGCACAATTGACTCAAAGGGTCATAAATACATTGGTGAATGTGGAGTTTGAAGGTGGGTCAGGGCACTCTTGTTGTCATGAAAGGATAAAAAAACTCTACACAATCGTATATCTTGTAAGGTTTCATATTAATACGAGATGTAACAGTTTCTACTTCTTCTTTGATTGATGAAAAAGTTACTAAACTTTGGCATATGTGACATAGGCATATGAATAAGATAGGTATGACAGAGTTGAGTAGGAGAGGACTTCTTGATGGGCAGAAGACCAGTAAGATGAAGTTTTGTGAGCAATGTGTCCTTGAAAAAAAAAAGAGCTGGATTCACCAAAGGAAAACAAAACATGAAGGAAACACTTGAATACATCCATTCAAGTCTTTGGGACCTGTCAAGGTACCTTCACAAGAAGATGTTTATTACTTGTTGACAATGATTGAACACTTCTCCCTGAAAGTATACGGATAATGTGTTTGGGACCTTTAAGGAGTGGAAAACATTGATAGAAAAACAGATTGGAAAACAGGTGAAATGTCTACGCACAGATTATGAATTGGAGTTTTGTTAGATGAATTCAATAGCTTCTGTAAGGCGAAGGCATCTTGAGACAATTAACAGTGGAAACTCCTCAACAGAATAATGTGACAGGACGGATAAATAGAATTTGATGGAAAGGGTTCTTAACATGCTTTCAATTTTGGATGCATAATACTTTTTGGGATGAAGCTGCTACTGCAACTTATTTTCTGATTAATTGCTCACCCTCAATGTCATTGAAAAAAAGACACCAGAAGAAGTATGGTCTAGTAAACCTTCTTACCAAAAGAGGTATGGTCCGGTAAACTTTCTTATCATTCTGATTTAAAAATATTTAGTTATCCTACTTATGCTCATGTGGGTCTAGAAAGTGTATCTTTCTTAGATATAAATTAGTTGCAAAGGGATATATATTGTAGTATCCTGAGATAAGAAAGGTTGTGGTTAATAAGATGTAAAATTTGATCAACTTGCTAAGGTTCATGGTTTACCTCTTAGGATTCTGATAAAACTAAGGAACGAAATCATTCAACTCGGGTAAAGTTAGAAATTGGTCCAATGGGAACAATCAGAAATTACAAAACAATCTACTATGGATCAATCTAGTCTGGAATTAACAAACAGCAATACTTTGCCTACACCATAGTATTCAATTGCTAACAATAGAACTCACAGATAGATTAGACCTCCACAGAAGTATGGAGAAGCAATTTTGGTAGCTTATGCATTGAATGTGGCTGAAGATATTAATTCCACTGAGGAGCCTATTCAGAGGTAGACAGTTGCAATGATTCTAGCATATGACTATTTTTATGCAAAAAGAGAAGGGATCATTCAATAAAAAAAGTACTCAGGACTTTGTAAAATTACCTAAGGATAAAAGGGTTGTTCGCTACAAGTGAGTGTTCAAAATAAGAAAGTGGCATCAAGGATTAAAGATACTACGTATAAGGCTAGACTAGTAGCAAAGGATTACAATCAGATTCCAGTTGTTGACTTTATAGATGTGTTTTCACCAATTGTAAAGCATAGTCCAATTCGGGCTTTGCTTGGATTAGTAACAAAGAATGATTTGGAGTTTGAATAGATAGATGTCAATTTATAATTCTTTCATAAAGAATTTGAGGAGAACATTTACATACAACAACTAGAGGGTTTCATAGTTTCTGGGAAGAAAGACTATGTGTTCTTGTTGAAGAAGTCCATGTATAGACTAAAGCTGTCATTGAAGAAGTGGTATAAAAGGTTCAAATCATTCGTTACTTCTTATAGTTTTATTAGAAGTAGTTATGATAGTGGTGTGTACTTCAGAAAGGAAGATAGTGGATCGATCACATATTTGTTATTATATATTGATGACATGCCCATAAAAGCCAAAGACAAATCCGAGTTTAGGAAGATGAAATCATAACTTAGTAAGGAGTCCGAGATAAAAGATTTGGATGCAGAAAAAAAAATTCTTTGTATGGAAATTTTGAGGGATAGAAAGGCTGGTAGATTGTACTTCAGTCAAAAGGGGTACATTGAGAATGTGCTTCAAAGGTTCGATATACTAAATGCTAAGGCTATCAATGATCCATTTGTTACCCACTTCAAACTATCATCTAGATTGTGTCCTCAATCACACGAAGATGTTGATTATATATCTCGGGTTCATTATTTCAGTGTAGCTAGTTCATTTATGTATACTATGGTTTGTACAATCCAGATTTGACACATGCAGTTAGTGTAGTTAGTAGGCACATGGCAAATCCTGACAACTAACATTAGAAAACAGTACTATGGATATTTAGATACTTTAAGGGCTCTACCAATGCTTGCTTGTATTTTGGTAGAAATACGGATGGGATCATTGGATATGTGGATTCAGAATATATAGGGGATCTTGATAATAGGAGATCATTTACATGGTATTTGTTTACCCTTGGAGGCTGTGCTACCTATTAAAAATCTACTTTGCAAAATACAGTAGTTTTGTCAATAAGACATCAAATGCCGTGTTTTTTTTATCCATTACTAGTTGCACTTTTGTTGTCAATAAGACATCAAATGCCGTGTTTTTTTATCCATTACTACTTGCACTTTTGTGATTAATTGATACCTAAATATATTTAGTACCCTTATATTTTGATTTAGGTTACAATTGGATGAAAATCATGAAAGTTGGGAGAATGGAGTGAAAAATGACCAACATGAAAGCAAGTAAAGTTGAGGGACCAAGTTGCAAATAATTCATAGATTAGACGGACGATGAAATGAAGATTTAAGAGTGTTAGAGATCAATTGGATGAGGAAAGAAGACAAAAAGATGAAATATAACTGAAGTATTATCACATGTCAACTTCCAAGCAAAAAAGTTATGCTCTAGATTTCTAGCCTATGTTTGAAACCCATTTTTGGCATAGTAAACTTGCAAATTGGAAAAATTGTATCTTAGCAAATTCTAGCCGTTTTCATTAGCTTTCCAACCAATTTAAATCACCTCAATTGAATGTTGGGAGAGAAAGTTATGACCAAAATACTAAAATCTGTTCGACGAGCAGCAAAACCATGTGGTTGCACACCTAGCTTCAGAGAACTTGAAGGCTGAAAATAGTTGTTCTATGCGACCTCAACCATTTGAACCATGCATTCGCATGATTCATCTCCGAGGCGTGATTTTTAGTTTTTAAATTTCATTCAACTACTCATGGAATCAAATCTTGTATGCGATATATACCCCAAATCTCGTCCAAAACCTAGAGAATGCCCTCAAACCTAATTTTTTTTTTGTGCTCTTAATTTATAATGTGTAACTAATTCACTTGTTTAATCGAAGGAGACGGAAGCCTTGGAACAATTATAGCTATGAGATCAACCTAGGTTTTATTGTTTAATTCATATGTTTAGTATCAAATATTCTTCTACATGTATTTATGGTTGTTGTGTTTAATTGTTAGGATGCATACTAGTTTATTATTCTCCACAATCTATGGCTAAGTTAAACATCAAATCCGTAATTGTTTGGTCAATTTAACTTGCGAAGCAACTAGGATTAATGATTTACTGGTTTGAAAATTATTGAATCTTAGAAATAATATTTATTTAGGTTAAATGCAACCACGTGTACTTAGTTCATTGATTTCTCTAGTTCATAAAGCAATTATTGAATTAAATCTTTGCGCTTGTCCGAGATTGTTCAATAATTAAGATTAATTGGATCGCTTGTTTCCAATTAATTAAAACTAAAGAGAAATAGGAAATCATTTTTAATGGAAAATTATTTTCCACAATGAATGCTAAAATTGTGAATTAATGATTATTTGTGGATCAATGACTGGTTACAGATTTCCAATAGTGGATATTGACTTAGATCAAGGTCCATTAGATTGATTTCATTTAATTCATTGATTTGCTTTGATATTAATTATTTCCTTAATAATTGATTGTTTCAAAACAAAAACCCCCCATTTTCATTAATCTAGATAGAAAATAGACTAAACACTCTTCATGGGATTGACTCTTACTTCCACTATTGCATTAATTTTAAGAAGTATAAGTTTTAATTTGGGGGTGTCTATGTTAACACTCAACATTTGTCTACAATAGATGTGGAGTACATGGCCATTATAGATGCATGTAAGGAGGCTATGTGGTTGAGATAATCGATTGGTGAAATAAGTGAAGACTTACTGATTTCTATGTTCTATAGTATATTGTGATTGCTTGTCGCAATATTGTAGTGAGCAAAGTTGATGCCAAGGATAATCCTGATGATATGATGTAAAAACTACTTTCCATTGCTAAGTTTAAGCACTGCTTGAACTTAGTTAGTGTTTATCATTGATTTAGCCCATTTGAGCTTATTTAGAAGAGAGTGAGTGATGTTTATTTTAGAGATATGTTTTTGGAATTCCTTGTATTGAAATTTAGTTTGAGGTGGAGATTTATTATAGTTTGTCCCAAATTCTAGTAGGTATTAGAGTTTTGGTTGAAGTGGCCTTTAAGAGATCATAATCATAGACTAGAAAGAAAAGTTGTCTCATTTTCACTAGCTTGTTGCAAGTTGGCTGCTTGAGTGGCACCTACATATTTTCTACATAAACTCGTAGCTTTTTTGTCTTCTGCCTACCATTCAAGCAGCTGAGCTGTCGCTTGTCCCTCGAGTGACAAGATTATATAGCCAGGCCCGTTTTGCTTTTTTACACGTTTTTGGACTCCTATTCATCTACAACTTGATTTACAGGATTTTATATATATGTCACGGTTTGTAATGTTATCATAATATTCATACAATATCTTGAGAGTTTTAAATCTTAATTGAGAGTATCGAGATCTTGTTGTAAGCATAATTATTATTGATTATAGTGGTTTTCTCCTCCGCTGTCTATTAGTTTAGTACCATTGATTATTGAATTGACTGCTTGACTATGCTGCATTACTGGACCCGTCTTACCTTTCCTTTCCTGCGATTTTTCTCATCTTGGGTTTCCTCATAAATCTTAGTATTCTTATTTTGTTCTTATTTATTTCATTATTGTCATTATCTTGCGATCAATCTCTAACATTTAGAATTTACATTCGTTTGGTTTGCTATGTTCAGATTACGTTTTTGGCTTTTGCAATGAAGTTGCAAAATTCAAAGTGAGAAGGTAAAGAATTTGAATGCCTCTAGCAACCTTCACATTGTTAAGCTAGGTTGATATTATTAAGTTAAGCTCATGGACTAAGTGATGTGTCTTAGTACTACTGAATGGAAGGAGAGTGTCAAGTAACTTCAACCCCGATGTATAAGGAGAGTGTAAGGCAACCTTATTTTATTCAATTGATAGCACGATGATGCTTAAAATTTACATAAAGTCATTTTATTTAGCAAACTTTTAAAGCTTACCATCGTTAGTTTGAAGGGGCTTGTTAAAGAATATTGTAATTTGTCTTGCTTTATTAGGCATATTTTGGTCCTTTCATTTGTTATGGTTAGAAGTCTAGAATTTCTATCATCATAGTACACATTGAATAGTACAACTTTGTTGAGTTTTAGATATGCACGCAAGTTCATGATAGTGAAAAGATTCCCCATTCATCAGCCAAACGTGGCGAAATCAAATCGTCCATATCGTTTTGGTTTTTTACATTTGGACCTTCAGATCGACCATTATTCGTGTGGTCATTTCATTTTGATTCCATCCATTTTTCTGTTAAATAGACATGTGCTCTGCATTCACCATGATAAAGAAAATATTGCCCTCAAACTTTATATATATACAAAGGGACAAAATAAAAAACCAAAAACAGGAAAAAAAAAAAAAACACCTAATTCCCCGAACCCCACCCCCTGCCAATCCTCTAAACAAGAAAAAATTATCTCTGAAATTTTCTAGATTTCCACAAAGATAAAGACAAAAGTCTGAATGATAAATGAATTATTTTCTATAAAAGCCAAATATAGAGATGAATTATTTCCACGCCTAGCATGAAATGGACAAGATGATAGATCACATGTGAAGCAGGGGACCATAATCCAACTTATACTTACTGGACGAGCTATGAACGTCAAGGTTACTTTTAAGTCTAAAAATTACTTATTTCAAAAGTAACAGCTAGTTGCGTTATTGTCATGACTATAAAATGTGCAAACACCAAGAAAAGTAAACAAACCTTATCTATAACAGCCAAATCTAGTCACTGAAGATGAAAAATAAAAATCAAAGAGATCAATCGTGTAAATAACTATCCCTAGTTTCATGATCAGTAGATAGACTTGTAAGTAGCTAATTTTCTATAAGATTCCTTGACTCATTCATCCAACTAAAATTCTCAAATGCAGAAAGTTCTTGGTTGAACAGTAAAGGCTGAACACATCTATGACGACAAAAGTTCTCACGAGGCCTTGGGCAGATAGGAACTTTCTAATATAAGAAGTGGCAAAGTATTAGCTACGAACCTCGTATAGGAATATCGATGGATCTTCCACAATGGCTGAAGGAATACTTCCTGCTGTACATGCTGTTGGCATCAATATTACTGGTGCTTGGGTTCAAGTTTTTCTCAAACAAGAACTTCAATAAACGAAATCTTAAAACGCCCCCAAGCCCTTCAAAACTTCCCGTCATTGGCAACCTCCATCAACTTGGCAACATGCCGCACCTCTCTCTTTACAATCTATCCAAGAGATTTCCCCATAATTAGCTTACAACTTGGTCAGATCCCAACGGTAGTGATTTCATCAGCAAGAATGGCGAAGGAAGCAATCAAAAACCATGATCTTGCACTTTCAAGCCGACCCCAGATATTTTCTGCCAAACATCTTTTCTATAACTGCACAGATATCGTTTTTTCTCCATATAGTGCTTATTGGAGGCATATACGAAAAATCACCATATTAGAGCTACTGAGTGCAAGGAGAGTCCAGTCCTATGACTTTGTAAGAGAAGAAGAAGTTGCTCGTCTGATTCAGCGTATTGCAGATTCATACCCTGGCACCACCAACTTAACCAAGATGCTAGCACTCTATGCAAATGATGTTCTTTGTCGTGTGGTATTTGGTAGAGATTTCTCAGAAGGGGGAGAGTATGATCAGCATGGATTCCAAAAAATGCTTGAGGAATATCAAGAATTACTCGGTGGATTTAGCATCGGTGATTTCTTCCCTTCTATGGAATTTATGCACACATTAACCAGAACAAAATCACGACTTGTACACACTTTTAGGCGTTTTGACAAGTTTTTTGACGAGGTGATTAAGGATCATTTAAGTCGAAATAACAAAAAAGATCACAAAGACTTTGTGGATGTCTTACTTGAAGTACAGAAGAGTGAAGATATTGAAACGCCTCTCACCATGGATAATGTTAAAGCAATCCTCTTGGTCAGTGACTGCTTTTTATGCTTCTTACAATTCTTCATAGTTAAGCTTTGCAGCCATTCTTTGACTCCATTTTAATCGTCACTGTAGGACATGTTTGCTGCGGGAACTGATACAACCTTCATTACCTTGGACTGGGGAATGACAGAGCTTGTGACGAACCCAAGAGTACTGGAAAAAGCACAAGCTGAGGTAAGAAGCATAGTCGGGGAAAGGAGATTTGTATCAGAAAGTGATTTGCCCCAGTTGCACTACATGAAAGCTGTTATTAAAGAAATCTTCAGATTGCATCCTCCTGCACCGGTACTCGTTCCACGAGAATCCATGGAAGAGATTACCATTGGTGGGTACACTATTCCTGAAAAAACAAGGATTTTCATCAACGCTTGGGCAATAGGCAGGGACCCAGAATCTTGGCAAAATCCGGATCTTTTTGAACCTGAAAGATTCATGGGTAGCAATATTGATTACAAGGGGCAAGATTTTGAGCTAATACCTTTTGGTACAGGCAGACGAAGCTGTCCAGCTATTGCATTTAGTTCTGCAACTGTTGAGCTTGCTTTGGCACAACTCCTTCACAGCTTTGATTGGAAGCTTCCGACTGGTGTTCAAGTCAAGGATCTCGATATGACAGAAGTTTTCGGCATTACCATGCATAGGATATCCCCTCTAATTACAGTGGCCAAACCATACTTTTCTGAGATCAAGAGCTCGCAACTTTAAAGAAAGATGAATAGCAATTTAGGCAAAGAATAAAATTTTCTGTCAATGGTTTTCATATTGTAGACAATAAGAAAAGTCTCGTATGTGATTACGTAGAAAACCTCAATATTGTCAAGATTATTGTCTTCTTACATTATGTCAAAACTCAGATAGCGGAGAACACTAGATTAAAAACCGAGTCCAAAACTTAAACATACTCAACACTTCACCTTCACTGTCCAAAACTATGGAAACTTCCTTTCCCAGAAAGAAAAATATGAATAAATAATGACATTCTGCTAAAGAGAAGCATCACGAAAGAGCCAAAAACTAGAACCAAAGTGGAAATGAGCGTGAATAACCAACACATAATATAATTCAACTACTGCTTGACATGAAAATCAACAATAATGGCAGAACTTATAGTAAAATTAAGGCATGGCATAAATTCTATTAACTCTAGAGTATGCTAACTTGAATCAATCCACAAAGAAGAACACATACACAAAAACAAGATTAATTTCACAATTGAGATTCGAAGCAGAAGATACTATTTCTCAATGCCTTCTCTTTTGCACTAAATGCCTAAGTATTATTTAATTTGCATTTTCACTAAAAAATAAACTAAACTTATAAAATCATAGGGCATATCAAACACACTTACATGAGATCTGCTGCCACAAAAGGAGATGTGCATCTCGATTCACACCCCAAAACTGAAATTTTCTAAAGCTACTTGCTGAATAAGATCAAAGGAGATTTATGATGAAATCGAGAAATACAATTTATGGGGAATGAATATAAAAATAAAGATAGGATTTTAAAGTGGAGTTTGATCCAAATTATGTTTATTTAGATTAGCTTTTAGAATTTGATAAGGTTCTAATTTATTAGATGTTCTTTAGTTCTTTGTCCAATAAAAGAGGCTTGTGCATTGTAATAGTTAAGACTTTTATTATGAAATAAATTAATACCTTCTCCCACAATTTTTTCTATATTCTCTTCCCTTTCTCCTCTTCTTCTGTCTCTTCTTCTTTTCTTATCTCTCTATATCTAGTTCTAGTAAAATTGTGTTCTTCATCAATTTGGTATCAAAGCAAGATGTAATCTTTTGGCCATACAAAGTTGATAAATTTTGATAAGTGTTCAAGCACAAAAAAATAAAAAATAAAAAAATAAAAATAAATTATTGTTCCCATCCTCTAAGAAACCCAATCCAACATCCATTCACATAATACCTAGTCAATACCTCTACCATCCTCCAAAAAAAATTATCGTGTCGTCAAGAATGTAATTCTGCTTAGGACTATTTAAGTAAAACAAAAAAATAATAATAATTAAAATAGAGGTGTAACTAGTAAAATATGTGGTGGTAATATTATTACCCTATAAATAATCTCATTGAATAATATAGCTTTGTTTAGTTTTACATGGTAAATGAACTGTTTTAATCTTGACTTGACTTAAAGCAGTATTGATTTTGTTCTCTAGTGAGTGACTTAAATTGTGATGCTGGAGTGGATAATATTTGTTTCTTGTTATCGTCATTGTTGAGGATACTTTGGCCCAATCTAAGGCATAATTCCTGTAACAGATTTGACCCCACTATTCTAGCCTAATTATATTTTAATCTAGCTAAATTATGGGATATTCTTTCCATCAATTTCATTGTAATTAAGTTGTAAATATTTTAGATTGATTTGTAAGAACCTTGTAAATCTATATAAATAGACATACTCACCATCACTAAGAGCAGTGTAGTGATCTATTCTTCAAAGATTTTCATGGTATCAAAGCCATTCTTGGATTAACATCTATTGATCATTCAATCTCATCATGGTTGCCGAATCCACACTCTTCTCTTTCAAGACCATGATCTACATGGTAACAATTAACTCTCCTCCTCAAACTACCTCATGTGGAAATGCCTACTACTTCCCTTTCTTGAGAGTCAAGCACTACTTGGTCATGTAGATGGAACCCTTGAGCCTCCACCAAGATTTGACCCACCCACCTCCCAAACACTGAACACCAAATACTTAGACTAGAAAATAATTGATCAGAAGTTTCTCAGCCTTCTTCTCTTTTCCCTCACCAAAGAGGCCATGGCTGAGGTCGTCAGCCTCTCCACTTCCCGCGAGGTTCGGGTTGCCTTGGAAAACACCTTCAGCCACCTCTCCAAAACTCGCGAGACTCGCCTCAAAGATGATCTCCAATTGATGAAGTGTGGAACACGTTCTGTCTCCGAGTAGTCTCGTGTCTTTAAGGCATTTTGTGACCAACTACATGCCATTGGACGACCAGTTGATGAGATGGACAAAGTCCATTGGTTCTTCGAGGTCTTGACACTGATTTCTCGTCATTCTCAATTGCACAGATGGTGGTCACTCCTCTCCCCTTCTTCACTGACCTCGTGTCCAAAGCTGAAAGCTTTGAACTGTTCCAAAAATCTCTTAAATCTTCAAGTCCACCTAAAGTAGCGTTCACTGCTACGAATCGCACTTTCAATCTTGTGAGTAACAAGGGCCACCTCTCATGCACCAATCACGGAAGCAACAACAATCAAGCCTACTCCGATCGTGGTAACAGACGAAAATTTTCTGGCCAAGGATGTTGTCCCCGGTGATGTCAGATTTGTCAGATCGAAGGACACTACGCTGAATGTTGTGACCAGAGGTATTCTCGACGAGACCTCATCTTGTCGAGGCTTTCAATAAATCATGCTCCATATTTGAAAATGAGGCCTCATATTGGTATTTGGACACTGGGTCTTCGCCCACATGAGCACCAATCCATCTATTACGGATCACTCAAGTAATTACACCGGTAAGGATTGTGTAATTGTAGGAAATGATGCTTCCCTACCTATAACTCACACTGGTACAGTCTCTCCCAATCAAAATCTTCATTTATTTGATGTTTTAGTTGTTCCTCATTTAACCAAAAATCTTTTGTCCATTAGTAAATTAACTTCTGATTTTCCTTTGTCTATTACTTTCACTAATAATTCTTTTACTATTCAGAATCGTCACACGAGAGAGGGGTGGCAAACGGTAAATGAGATGGTGGATTATATGTGCTAGAGCATGGAAACCCCACCTTTATTTTTGTTCTTACTAATAAGTCATTGCATGCCTCGTATGATTTATGGCATGCTCGCCTTGGACATGTGAATCATTCCATTATTTCTCTTTTAAATAAAAAAAGGTCATCTTTATTTTACATCTTTATTGCCTTCTCCAACACTTTGTAACACATGTCAGATTGCAAAAAATCATCGTTTGCCTTATTCGCGTAATGAAAAATGATCCTCCAATGTGTTGGATTTAATTCATTGTGACATATGGGGCCCATCCCCATTAAATCCACTTCAGGTTTTTTTTACTATGTTATCTTTGTCTATGATTTTTCTCGTTTCATTTGGCTATACCTATACCCTTTGAAATCTAATTTTTACAATATTTTTCTTCAATTTCAAAAATTTGTGGAAAATCAGTATTCTGCATGCATAAAAAATTTTCAAAGTGATGCGGCAGAGAATTTACTAGCAATCGTTTCCAGTCACACCTCCGTAACTCTGGCATCCATCATCAATTATCTTGCCCATACACACCTCCTCAAAATGGTCGTGCCGAAAGGAAACATCGTCATGTGATTGAGATTGGCCTTGCTTTCCTTTTTCACTCTCATCTTTCTCCGCTTTTGGGTTAACTCCTTCAGCACTGCAGTCTACAACATCAATCGCTTGCCCACACCACTTCTTGGAAGTAAATCCACTTTTGAACTTCTTTATGGTTCACCTCCGAATTATGAAAATTTTCATCCCTTTGGTTGTCGTGTTTTTTTTTTGTTTACGAGATTTCATGTCTGACAAATTTTCCCCTCGTAGCATCCCATTCAATTTTTTGGGATATAGTCCTTTCTATAAAGGGTTTCGTTACCTTAATCCCACAACCTTTGGACTATACATCACTCGACATGCATAATTTGATGAACATCACTTTCCTTCATTAGAAACCTCTCACTCTCCAATTTACCAATTTTTTGGAGCCCAACTCTTCCCATGCAAAAGCATCTTCCCTTGAGCATCATTTTTCTCCTATTACTACATCCACATATTATCTATACTGATATAATGGATGAGTCTGTGCAGGTTACTGACTCTAATGCAGGTTCTACTTTGGTACACTTAGCCCCTAGATCATCTCCTGTTGAGTCTAACACTGCTCCTCAAGTTCACGATCTCACTCTAGCTCCAGCTCCAGCATCTCCATTAGGCTCTCACCCTATGATCACATGAGCCAAGGCTAGTGTTTTCAAAGCTCATCATCAAGCAAACATTGGCATCTTAGGCTCCTCTAGTCTTCTTTGTGCTCTTTTTGCCTCTACTGAGCCTAAAAGTTTCAAATCTGCTACAAGGAATCCTGATTGGCTTGCTACCATGGATGAAAAAATGCAAGCCTTACAAAATAACCGTATCTAGATTTTGGTTCCTAGGCCTCCTAACACTAACATTGTTGGCTCCAAATGGGTGTTCAGAATCAAATATTAGTCTGATGGATCTATCGAGCGTTTCAAAGCTCGTCTTGTTGCCAAGGGCTATACACAAGTGCTTAGTCTCAACTACAATGATATCTTTAGTCCTGTTATTAATGCTTCCACTGTTTCTAAATGGCACTCTTATTGAGCATGTCTATATAGAGCAGCCTCCAGGATATATTGATCTTCGCTTTCCTAATCATGTCTGTCAATTGAAGAAAGCTCTCTATGGTCTAAAGCAAGCACCTCGTGCTTGGTTCCAATGCTTCAGCTCCTTCCTTATTCAGCTTGGATTTCATTGTAGTCGGGTTGACACTTCACTATTTGTCTTCCACAAGCACTCTGATAATCATATATTTGCTCCTATATGTTGATGATATTATTATCACTGGCTACAACTCATCTCTCATCGACAAATTCCCTTGCAAACTCAATTTTGAGTTTGCCACTAAGGATTTGGGTCATCTTAGCTACTTCCTTGGTCTTGAAGCTTCGACAATTAAAGATGGCCTTTTTATTAGTCAGCTAAAATATGCACGGGATATTCTTACTCGAGCTCAGTTGCTTGACAATAAACTAGTGCATATTCCTATGGTTGTTTCTCAGCACTTGCCTGCAGAAGGTCATCTGTTCTCCAATCCTACTCTTTACAGATCTCTAGTTAGCGCCCTACAATACTTGACTAGCACACGTCCAGATATTGCTCATACTATCAATTCTGTCAGTCAATTTCTATACGCTACAACAATCGACCACTTTCTTTCAGTTAAGCGTATCCTTCGCTATATCAAGGGCACCCTTCATTTTGGCCTCACTTTTCACACATCTACTACTCCTGGTGCTCTCATTGCTTACTCTGATACTAATTGGGTTAGATGCCCTGATACTTGTTGATCTACCTCTGGTTACTCCATCTATATTGGAGAGAATTTGGTTTCTTGGTGTGCTAAGAAGCAACCCACAGTCTCTCGTTCTAACTGTGAATCTAAATATCGTGCCCTTGCTCATGCTGCTTTTAAGCTTCTTTGGATTACACAACTTCTTCAAGACTTACAGATGTCACTTCCATAGCAGCCCCTTCTTTTATGTGACAATAAAAGTGCCATATTTCTGAGCTCCAATCCTGTTTCTCACAAATGGACTGAGCATGTTGAATTAGACTACCACTTTCTTTAGTAACTTTTTGTCTCTAGCAAACTTCACACTCAGTTCGTCCCATCTTACCTACAGGTTGCTAACATCTTTATCAAAAGTCTCCCTTGACCACTTTTTGAATTCTTTCAATCAAAGCTTCACATCTACTCCAATCCGACATTCAGCTTGCAGGGAGTGTTGAGGATACTTTGGACCAATCTAAGGCATAATTCCTGTAATAGATTTGACCCCACTATTCTAGCCTAATTATATTTTAATCTAGCTCAATTATGGGATATTCTTTCCATCAATTTCATTGTAATTAAGTTGTAAATATTCTAGATTGATTTGTAAGCACCTTGCACATCTATATAAATAGACATACTCATCATCACTAAGAGTAATGTGGTGATTTATTCTTCAACGATTTTCGGTCATCTCCATTTGTGTTGGTTTTTCCTTTTTCTTTTCTGTGGAATTTGTGACATTCTGCTAAAGAAAAGCATCATGAAAGAGCCCAAAACTTGAATTGAAGAGGAAATGAGCATGAATAGTCAACTTATACTAAAATTCAACTACTGCTTGACATGAAAATCCACAATAAGGGTAAAACTTATCATAAAATAGAGGCACGGGTAAATTCTATTAACTTTTGAGTATGCTAAATTGAATCAATCTACCAAGGAGAACATAAACATAAAAATAAGAATAAAGGCACAATTGAGATTTGAAGCAGAAGATACCATTTCTCAATTCCTTCTCTTTTAAACTAGAAGCCTAACTAGTCTTTAATCTGCATCTGTACTGAAGAATAAAATTAAACTTGTACAATCATAGGGCCATCAAAAACATTTACATGAGAAGCTCTTTGACCATAACTAAAATTTCTAAAGCTATGTGTTGAAGAAGATCAAAGGAGATATACGGTGAAATCGAGAAATACAGTTGATGGGGAATGAATGTAAAATGAAGATAGGATTTAGATCGATTTTAAAGTAGAATTTGATTTAAATTGTGTTTATTTAGATTAGATTAAAAATTAGCTTTTAGATTTTGGTAGGGTTTTAATTTATTAAAAGTTCGTAAATTCTTTGTCCTGAAAAAAAATCGTTAATTCGTCTCTCTAATCAATTTTAACGTTCTGAGTTCATCTGTGCAGTCAGATTTGATAATATCAACTTTTAAGATTGTGTTCTAGACCCAAACAGATTCGATCGAGACTAAAAAATGGGAAAAAGGTATTGCTCATCTTTAAAAAAGGGGGGGGGGGTTAAAAGTTGAAATGTCCAATAAAATTACCGTTTGACTTTTTCAAATGAATTTTAGAAAATTGCAACTTGGTCCCTCAAATATTCTTGATTTTTATGTGCAATTAAAATTAATTTTCAGATAATGAAAAAAAAATAATTTTGGACTCGATTAAATTCTAATTTTTTTTTTTTTATAAAAATTGAGAATATTTGTTAAGCAGTATTTGCCTAGTGGGAGTTTTTTTTTTTTTTTTTGAAGTGTTTCATTTTTAAATGAAAAATACTACGAAGGTATTTAAAATAATGCATTATATATACGTTCATGAGTTGTGTGGGTTTTAATTAGGCTATGTGATCCATTGTGACTTGTTTTCAATTTTTTGTGCTTGATCAAATATGGCTAGATCTGTGCACATTTATAGCATCCTTAGAAGGAATGCTAGAAAATCAAAGGCTATGAAACTTGTTGAAATGTTCCATGATTATCGATATAAATGAATGGATCTGGAACATGATCTATTGTGGAACACGTAAATATTTTGGGATATAAGTTTTTGATGACAAGCAAAATATAATAATTCTAATGTCACTTCCCAGTTATTAGGACTGTGTTTCGACCGAGATTTAGATGGGATTGAGAATTTGTAAAATAAAACTTAAACTATGTTAGTTTTATTTTTGAATTATAATTGAAGTTATCTTCTGAAAGAATTAATTTGTTATATCAGGATGCATGTCATGATTGGATAAATGTGCATATTTATGTTTTTATTGCATATTATGAAGTTATCTAATTGAATACATCATGTATTGTTATAAATGCTAAGGTCAGTAGAATTAGTGAGATTCTTACTAAGACATATTGATTGTCAGTTGAGTGATAGTTCGGTGATTGGAAGATTTAGAGAAAATCTCACCAAGAACTATTCGATTCATCAATTGAGTGGGAGTTCTGAAGTTGGAATAATTAATGTGATTCTCACTTAGAACCCATTGAATTTTGCATTATTAAATTAAGTTTATAATAGTGAAACGATAGGATTACGGACGATGATTGGGAACATAGTGAACTTTCGACTCTGTGCCTAACGTTGAACTATCGTAGATGTTAATTTGCGTTAATACAAAATTAAATATGTACATAAATGGGCATTGATTAAGAATAACATGTCTCTAAAAATCGGATAGATCATGGCATCAAAATCTATAGAAGTTAACCTTAATAAAAGTGATAAACTAAATGCGATAACATTTAGCATGATAAGATTTTAAATGTACTAGAAGGACATGATGCTTTAGAGAGCATCAACCACGTAATAGAAGACCTTATGTAGGTCATACTACTCTAGAGAATAAAGATCAGAATCAAACTTAGTCGAGTACGGGAAAATGTGAATTTTAGTACTCGAGCATTTAAATTGTTAAGTTATGTTATAAATGATCTTTTCTTCTCAAATGTGACTTAGTTGGTGGTTAGCATAGTGTTAACATTTTCATTGGTCACATTAATTTTAGATGAGTAGTAAGTTCAAATTAGTCTCTTCTTAATATATGGAATTTTGAAAGTGATTGTGACTTACAAATTGAAGTGTCAATTTTTTTTCTATTGATACTACCAGCTATGTGAGTTAAAAGACGTGCGACTTGATGTTGCTAAGTCTCGAGGACATTGCTAGTGTAGCAATGTTCTAGCTTGCATAAGATTTTGAATCTTAAGCATTGAATGAGCTAGAACAAATGCGGGATAGATGTGGGAGATTGGTAAAGGGACCAAGACGAACTATCAGATTGTAAGTGAATGAAAGTGGTTTTGGTAGAGGATCAATGTTATAAAGGTTCAAGTGCTTCAACTATATGATTTGAATCCCTTACCTTGAAAGTGGTTAAGCTAAAAGATATTGCACTTGAATATATTCCTCCTAGTGTTGTTTACATGTCAACACTATACATATTGGATCTTATCTTGTGTGGATAGTGGATTAAAAGGTTAGAAACCCACTTTATATGAGATTAAAAGTTATATTATTCTATTGTCGAGTCTTTGACTTGATACAAAGTAGATATATACAAATATTAAAGATAGGGTGGATGTTTATATGACTGATACTGGAATTTAGTATTGCAAAGTGGAGAATCTGACCTCTTATTTGATATTAAGATAGTATCAAAGATTCCACTAAATTTGATCTCAATTATTGTTCTTCTAAGAGTGGTCTCTTACCTGAACTTATGCGTGGTATTTCTATTCGTACTCACAGTGGTGACGTTTATTATGGTTCTGGATATTTGTGCAATTGTTTGAGGTTTTGAGTTGAGAAAATCATTCAAAACTGTAAGAGCTAAATTTCTGTAGAATAAATCCTTCAAATTTTTTTTGCGGACTGTGATTAAAAGAGATAGAGATGGAACTTTACTTTTCATTACATTTATAGATAGATTCAGGCATTTCAGATATGCTTCTAATTTTCTTAAATTGAAGATATTGTATTGGTTTAGATTTTTCTGAAGTCAAGTAGAAAATTAGATTGTGGAAGTGAAGACTTTGAGAATTATCTGATGTCATGACTCTCTATCACAAGATATCAATGATCTATGCAATGAAAGAGATTCTTATTTGATAGACTATTTCTTAGTCACCAATAATTATATGGTGTATTTGATTGAAGGAACGCAATATTGCTGAATGTGATGAGGTTTGAGATATAGAGTCCAACTTACGTATTTGCTTTTGAAAAGAGCGTTGCCTAACTACAATGTATCAGTTAATGGAGCTCTCTCAATGTTGGTGACTTCATAATATATAAGTTTGGACACGTAAATAATCTAATGTGGGTTATCACAGACTCTTAATTGACTATATATAATCTCGATAATGAGTATAGGAACATGAGTCTGTTAAGAACAAGATGTGTCTCGATGACATAAATGTAGTCCAAAAAGATACTTCAGTGAAATTTTTGGACGGATATCGAGTCATAAGATATGACATTTGACATTTTTCCCAGTAAGGGAGAAAAAGATTGGAGAACATCATTGAAATTCATATTATATGTATTGATGAATTAGTTTTGAATATATAAGAGATGATTCAAACTTCTAATTCAAGTGGGTGTAATCTGTTTCCGAGTTGGACTCATCTAGCCAAGTGGGAGCTATATAAGAACTGTCTAATTTCAATGATTCTTGGTTCCAAGTTGGATCTAAGAGCTAGTTCAAAAAATCAAAAGGGGAATTTCGAGAAAAGTGATGGAAGTCTATATATGGAGAATATAATTTCAACCTAATCTGGATTTGGTGAAAGTTCTATGCAGACATTATATTTACCGAAAACATTCAGGTTCTTGAAAGTTAAGTGGAAGACTAATGAGTTTCTGATAGATAAAGCTCATTTTTTAAAAAGATTATACTTAATGTGAGTATATTGAGTTGGATAAATTTTTTCATAACGATGGGATTCACTTCTGTGCATCAATTCTAGCCTTGATGGTATGTTTAAATTTGGAGTTGCACCAAATCAACCTAGAGACTGTATTTTTTATTCTCAATTGAGAAATGATTAAAGATATCAACATGAATCGACTTTTAGATTACATGTTAAAGCCTTTTTTTTTTGTATTGTGGTAACTTTACAGTTACACGCATGGCCAAATACATTCATCTCGACGGTTGTACTCGAGTTTTTAACGGGGTTAAATCTTGTACAAGAATTTCGTCATATGGACGACAATTACTGTATTTGTATAAAATGTCTGGTAGTGGGTTGTAATTCTAATATTGTTATTGATGACATTGGATTGGCTAAGCATGATAAGGAGTGTACAAAGACCATTTTGAAATGATTGTTGTCAATTTTTGAGACAAAAGACATGGGTTTAGCAAATTGTATGATTTGTGTTAAGAACACTTTTCGTATATTCTTATTCTATTATAAGAGTTTTATACTATAAATGCTCATGTGGAATTACAACTGTGACAATATAAGTCTTCATAAATGTCCAAAGATTTTATAAGTGCACAAAGAAATATCCAGAGAATCATATCTAGTACGATTAAGAGTTAGGAAATAGAAGTATACTATGATATATATTTTTCCTAACAATGATCATGCCATGGATCTAATCAGTAGGTATCAATATTATCTTTAGAAAATGTATTGCGATACCTGAAGGATGCTGTGATCAGTTATTCTATTTCGTTGTTAAAGGAATAACTTATGATTGGAATATATATACAATTGTTGACTAAGAATGAGAGTTAGTCGAGCATAATTAGTTATTTGACTTGTGCGCTTTTGCTAGATAGAGTAGCAAGAAGCATATGTTATTATGTATATCTTGGTAGCTAAAGAAATTGTTTGGTATGGATGTATTGAGCATCTAATGATACTGGTTGAGAATATGAAATCCATGATAGTTACACAACTATCTTATATGTTAAGATCTCAAGTATCAAAATAGAACCAAACACTTAATGGTAATTATGTGAGAGACATTAGCAAAGAAAGTGTCTTTGCGCTATATCTACATAAATGATGATATGTAATCATCATACTTAGAAGATGTCTAGAGATATATTTGTTGATAATATGGAATCTCTAGAATTTCGTAGAAGATGATACTTGGTGTATCAGACAAACTCTTGATTGAGTTTTGTGTGCCCATAGATGAACGATTTTGAGTTCATGTGTAATCTAATATTGGGGTTACAAGATAAATGATTTGTATGCACATATAAAGTATGTTGAATGGGTTGAGATTGACTTACTCACACAAGCAATCGCCTCAGACGTTTTAAGATGTGCTGAAATGAGACACAGTGATCATGTTGTGTACATGATCCAGTCGCCTTGATAGTGATCATTTTGTTTACATTATCCAGTCACTTTGATAAGGTATCAAGATGATATTACAACAAGTAATCGAAATGAATTTCACTATCCATTAAACCCGTTTAGTAGCGAAATCGAGTTCTTGATTTGAGAATGCCTGGAGGAATGAACATAAGGAGAACTCAAGTTAAGTATCGAAAAATACTTGAATTAGGATTTATACGATGTTATTTGCTTACAAAGAATATGACATACGGCCTAAGAAAGGAAGAAAACATCGTAGCATGTGTTTCATACCGCGTGTGCTTTTACGATCAATATTGGGTAAATTAGTGAATGGATCCCTGCTTCCTCATTATGTGAGACCCTGAGGTTTATGTAACCTCATATAGACCCTTATAACTTTTTTTTTGTTTCTTGAGATTTCATTTCAGTGTTGCTACTTTAGCATGTTGCCAATGACTATGATTGATTCGGTTTGATGGGGCATGTCTAGGAAAGCAGCTGATTTAAAATCAAATGATTCAAGTAGGAAATGAAAACTATTTTGACCAACATTTATATTTGTATTCACTGGCCAAACAATTGTGTTTAACCATTTGGGGTATAGAATGCAATTGTGAATACAATGATATGATGCGGAGTTCAAGTATGTTCTACAAATACTCGAGGGATCAGAAATACTTGAATTAATGTTGGAAAATGAGCTTGGGGCATAGCGAGATGTGATGTTCCTCCTCTAGTAGAGCTACTATATATCCCTAACAGGTTTATAGTACCGTGAACTATAATATTACTCATTGGTCGCATGAACTATTTTCCGAATGAATCTTTGTGAGATAAATCTTGAGAAGGATCTAAGGCATGACATTTGTTGTCACTTATGGTTCAGATCAACCCAATCATATGCGAGTGGGAGATGTTGGAAAATATGGATAATGGGTCGCCCATGTGAGGTGACCCAACCTGTAGGATTTTATAAAGGTTGGAGGGAGTGGTTTGAATTTAGAATTCAAACCCATAACTCCCAAGTAACCACTTAAAACTTCCATATAGAAGTTATGGAAAAGAGGGGGAAAATGCAAGACATGAGAAAAATGGTGAAAAAAATTCGTATGGAAATTCACCTCAAAATTTGAAAGTCCCTAGAATCACATTTTTGACATGAAATCTCACAAGAAATGTCACTTAGATTGTGGACAATAATCCCTTTCCAATGTGATCGGGATTTAGATCATTGGAGTACAAGAAAATACAAATTTTGGAGATTTGAAAGTAAGGTGATTCAACCACATAAAGATCTTGAAATTCATCATTTCAAGTAACTTCGTTGACCAGAAATTCATGTCAAAGCATGCTACGATTTTCCTACATTGGCTAAACGAGTTTAATGGATAGCGAAATTCATTTCGATTACTTGTTGAAATATATATATATATATACACACACACACACACACACACACACATTGTAATAATTAGACTTTCATTATGAAATAAATTAATACTTTCTCTCCTGATTTTTCTATAATCTCTTTCCTTTCTTCTCCTTTTCTCTTTCTTATTCTCGTTCTTGTATGATTGTGTTCTAAATCAATTTGATAACAAAAAAAGTCGTATTCTGACACATCCCACCCTGTGTAACACTAGTGGATCCGAACGTGGCATGCTTCGATAATAGATACCAACTAAAAGTCGAACCCACCATCAAGGCTACTACAAGTACAATATATCACTTTTTATACATCATCTTTCTACTAAAATTTCGGCATTATCTCCCTATAAACAGGACTAACTAACCTGATATTAGTTTCATTCAAATCCCAAACTATAACACAATACAATAAAGATAAGCCGAAATCTCAACATTTACCAAGAAACAAAATGAAATGTACATATGGATACAAAATACATAGTGAATCTCATAACTATCTACAAGTGATGCAAAATCACATCTAGATATGAACATGCGTCCCAAAACACTGACTACATGTTCTATAAAGTGAGTCATACTTACAAACTCTGTCGTGTGGCTCTGACTCCAAAATCAAGGCTCAACTTCAAAAGATGCCCAGATTCTCAACTGTTGCCTGATAAGGAAAAACGTGGAAAAATATATGAGTTGATAGCTCGGTGAGTGGAGAAGTTCAAAATAAATATACTTTTTCATTTATACATTTTTATTGAAAATCAAATTCATATCATTTGATAATTCACAAGCTACCATCATGTAATTATAGCCAAAAAGTGAAATATTCACATAAGGTCATGAAATATCATCTTAAAATCATGATATAAACATCAGCTGATAACCATGCTAGAATCTCATCACATCAAACGTGCTAAAAAATCCACCAAAAATATACCCTCTGACAGAAATATATAATCTGGCCCTCGAGCTAAGAACTTTCACCAAGGGCCTTTGGCCCCCTCCGTGAACGAAAATCAATCTCAAAGACCTCTTATAATCAATTTTAGAGTACACCCAAGGCCCCTCTGTGAACTATATGTACATGATCAAGACCAGGGTCCAGTCAAGACCCTCCGTGTAGGATTGAACACAGCCAAGGCCTCTTTGTGAACTAGAAGAAATATATAATCATGGATACTTTTCTGACCGATCTTAATATTACATGTCTCACATACCAAACAAATCTCAATATCACATGTCTTACATACCAAGTCATAAATGTGGCATAAATAATCTTTGAGATTCCACATGTATCATAATAAAAGAGATTTTCATAACAATCATATAATCAAACACATAATTGCACATACCTTGATAATATACTTTATTTATAAATACTTTAAAAATATTTATATTTTTCCACTCAAAGAACTATCTACGCCAAAATCAACTCGGTTGATAAGCTCTCCCGACGTCCTTATCGTCCCCTGAAATATAATATAATTTTTAAATCAATAATTAACCATTTTAAGTATTTTCAATAATTAAATAGGCGAAACTCAAACTTAATTATTTCACATTTAGGCTATTTCTAAAATCTCTTTAATTACTAAAACTAGTTTTCTTTCATTTTACTCAATTTCATAGTTTATTATACTTAACCCCTTCAATAAAATTGAATTTAATCTAACAATCTAACAACTATAAAATTAAACATAACTTAACAATAAGTAAATTTTTACTTACCTTTCCAAATTGAGGAATTCAAATCTAATAGTATAGAGCACTTAATTCCTAATACGTTGGCGAATTTTTTCTATTTTTTTCTTTTTTCTTTCTCTTTTTCTCTTTCCTTCTCCCTGTTTCTATTTCTCTCCACGTGTTTGTATATGTTATCAAATGGTTTTGGATTTGTATGAGTTTTCCACCACCTGCTACTTTTGTTTTATCTTTTATCCTTTTTTTTGTGTTTGACTTTTTTTTTTAACATAATGTATTACAAAACTCACCTCCTTAAAAGAATTTCGTCCTCAAAATTCAATTGACTAAGTAAGAAAAAGTCGTAGATATTGAGAACGCATCTGCTCCTCATTTTCCCGTGTCGCTTTTTCTATATCATGGTTCCTCCACAAGATTTTAACCAAAGGAATAGTCTTACTACACAAGACGTGTTCCTTTCTATCCAATATCTGAACTGGTTCCTCTTCATAGGTAAGATTTTCCTTTAGCTCTATTGGTTGTGATTCCAAAACATGAGACGGATCTAGAATATACTTACGAAGCATGGAAACATGGAATGCATCATGAATTTTGGACAATTATGTTGGCAAAGCCAATCGATACGCAACTGGACCGATGAATATACCTCGGACTCAATTTTCCTCGCCTACAAAATTTGATAACACCTTTCCAGGACGACAATCGCAAGAAAACTCTATCCCCAACATCAAATTCAAGGTTTCTTCTACGTCTATCTGCATAGTTCTTATGTCTATCTTGGGCTATCTTTAACTTTTTTTTAATTATCTTTACTTTCTCAGCAGTAATCTAGACATATTCAGGACCCAATAACTTTCTTTCACCAACTTCATCCCAACATACTGGAGTTCTGCATTTCCTACCATACAGTGCTTCAAAAGGGGCCATTTCTAGACTCGAATGATAACTGTTATTATAAGCAAACTTCATCAAAGGAAGATGAGTATCCCAATTCCCTTTGAATCGTAGTACACAAGCTCGTAACATATCTTCCAAAGTATGAATAGTTCTTTTTGACTGATCATCTGTTTATGGATGAAAAGCCGTACTGAAATGAAGTTTAGTACCCATAGCTTTCTGCAAACTAGGCCAAAATTTAGAAGTGAAATGAGAATTTCTATCCGAAACAATAGATACTGGTGTCCCATACAAATTGATTATTTCATCAACATATATTTTTGCTAATTTATCTAACGAGTAAGTGACTTTAATAGGCAAAAATCTAGCAGTCTTCATTAACCTATCTACAATGATCCATATGCCATCATGTCCACTCTAAGTTCGTGGAAGTCCAAATAGAAAATTCATAGTAATGTGTTCCCATTTCCACTCAGGAATAGACAACATTTGTAACAATCCTGCTGTTTTCTAACAATCTGGTTTCACTTGCTGGCAAATGAGACATCCACAAACTCAGCTATTCCTCTCTTCATTCCATGCCACCACTGGTGTTCTTTGAGTACATGATACATTTTTGTACTACCTGAATGCATATCGTAATCTGAACTTTGTGCCTCTTCTAGAATTTCTCTCTTCAATTTCGAATCATCACATAATCTGTTTCCCATAACTAAAGCCCCGTCATCTCGAATGGTATAATCTATATTCTTACCTTTACTAACTTCTTCTTTCAATTTGCTCAACACTAGATCTTGAGTTTGAGTTTTTCTAACTGTGTCAATCAAAGTAAGTCTCACTTGGAAGTTGACAAACAATGCTCCTACACTGGTAACTGATAAATGGGCGTGAGAAGCTCTGAACTCACCAAATAAAGATGAACATACTGCATTAGTCTGGGTCATAGGACTCGATATTTTCCGATTGAGAGCATCAGCAACTGCATTAGCCTTCCTTGGATGATAATCAATCTTGTTGTAGTAATCTTTTATCAGCTCTAACTATCTTCTTTGCCTCAAGTTTAACTCTTTCTAATAAAAAATATACTTTAAGCTTTTAAAATCTATATATATCTGGCATCTCTCGCCACACAAGTAATGTCTCCAAATTTTCAAGGCTAGGACAACTGCAGCTAGCTCTAAGTCATGTGTAGGATAACTCAGTTCATGTTTCTTCAACTACTTGGAAGCATACGCTATAACTTTCTAATTCTGCATCAAAACACAATCGAGACCCTGACGTGAAGCATCACTATATATCACAAACTCTTCACCGGGAGATAGAAGGGTAAGAGCTGGAGCTGACACTAATCTATTCTTCAATTCGAGGAAACTTCTTTCGTAATTTTCATTCCAAACAAATTTAGCATTCTTTCTAGTCAAACTGGCCAAAGGCAGAGCAATTTTAGAAAATCCCTCTACAAAACGACGGTAATAACCTGCTAAACTAAGAAAACTTCGAATTTCTGTCACATTAGTAGGCCTTTCCCAGTTTATTACTACCTCTATTTTCTGTGGGTCAACATAAATTCTTCTGCTGATATGACATGTCCCAAAAATATAATTTTAACAGGCCAGAATTCACATTTACTAAATTTAGCATACAACTGATCATCACGTAGAGTTTGTAAGATGATTCTGAGATGCTCTGTGTGCTCATCGTGATTATGAGAGTATACTAAAATATCATCGATGAATACAATCACAAATCTATCTAAATATGGGCGAAACACTCTATTCATCATATCCATAAATGCTGCTAGTGCGTTGGTCAACCCATATTGCATCACAAAAATTCAAAATTACCATACCTTGTCCGAAAAGTAGTTTTTGGCACATCACTATCTCTGATTTTAAGTTGATGATATCCAGAATGCAAATCAATATTTGAAAATACTGCAGCACCGCGAAGCTGATCGAACATATCATCAATACATGGCAAAGGATATCTATTGCGAATTGTCACTTTGTTCAATTGTCTGTAATCTATGTATAGTCGCATGGTACCATCTTTCTTTTTCACAAACAAAATTGGTGCTCCCCACAGAGATAGATTAGGCCTGATGAAACTCTGTCTACCAACTCTTGCAACTGAACCTTTAGCTCTTTCAATTCTACTGGTGCCATTATATAAGGTGCCCATGAAATAGGTGCAGTTCTTGAAATCAGATCTATAGTGAATTCCACATCCCTGTCCGATGGTAAGCCTGGTAATTCTTTTGGAAATACATCAGGAAAGTCCTTGACCACTGGGATGTCTTCAAGTTTTAGTTTACTAACATCTGTATCAATTATGTGAGCCAAATATGTATGGCAGCCCTTGTTGAGTAATCTTCTAGCATCAATAGCGAATATCACACAAGACGGTAAAATTCTGCGCTGTCCATTGAATATAATTTCAGGTTGTCCTGGCTGTCTAAACACAATTTTGAAAGCAATCTACTGAAGCTCGATTTGTTGCCAAAAATTCCATACCCAAGATAACATCGAAATCATGTACGTCAAGAGGTATTAAATTTGCCTTCAGCTTGTTCTCCTTTACCTTAATCCCACAATCTCGAAATATAATGTTTGCTAATAGTGACATGACGCGACATGTAGACACGAGAGAAAGTGGGATCAAGGCATAGATAAGCACTTTGAGTGGAGGAATAACCTACAAATATACAAAGAGATGAACGAGGAACAAGTTTGTGGAGGAAAGTATGGTCGGAGCCAAGGATAACATAGACATCAAAAACTATGTAGTTTAGAGTAACTAGGAGAAGCACCGAAGAGTTTGGCATAGGGGGAGAGGAACTGGAGTCTTGGAGTGGGTAGATGATTGATGAGATAAACTGTTGTGGTGAAAGCATAAGACCAATAAGAGAGAGGTAGAGATGCATGAGAGAGAAGAGATAGACATGTTTCAACAATATGACGATGATGACATTATGAGAATCAATTGTGTAATGCCGTTGGTAGCTAGAAAGGGGAAAGAGCTTGATATTTCACCTATTGTTCGAATAAAGGGTAATAATTTTTCGATTGAAGAAATTTTCTATAAGGGATTTGAATCTGACAAAAACATCATGTACATGAGATTTTTTTTTAAGTAGATATAGCCATATGTATTTAGTGAAGTGGTTGACAAAGATCACATATTATTTGAAATCATCAACAGAGAAAATAGGAGAAGTCCATATATCAGAGAATATAACTTCAAGAGGGGAGGACATAACTATTGAAGAAATGGAGAAAGGTAGCTTGTGACTTTTATTATATTGATAGGAATTACAATTGAAATTTAAATTTAGAGGACTTGACAATTCTAAATGAAAGTTTGAGACAAAATGCTTAAAAGTAGATGGTGATGAGTGTCCTAGATGATGATGCCATGTGATAAGTGAATTTTATACACTTATTTCATTCATTAAACTAGAGCAATTTTTGTTATTTAGGATGAATAGATGCTTAACTTTATACATATTTCATTTGTTAGGTGTAACTCGAGGTAAAATAATGAAATTGGACAGAAGAGCGGGAAATTTGCTAACTTGGGATTAATCAAAAGTTTAGGGACTAAATCGCAAAGTATCAAAAGTTGATTTGGACATAATGTTAATTATTGAAGAAGAGCGAGAGGCAATTAAGTGGTATTGGAGGATGAATAATCAAGAAGATGTCAATATGAACCAAAAGGAATGACAAATGAACTATAGGGACCGAAGTGCAACACATGAAAAAAATTCATAGTGGCATGCGCACATGGGCCAATACTCTCGTGCACACATGAGCTTGAATTTTATATGCAGAACGTAGAAGTGATATGCAGCGCGCGCAGGGGCATTTTTCCGAAAAAATCAGGTAGATTCCTTTTTTGACACAAACTCTTATGGAAAGAAAATTCATCTTACTACTTAACCTAGGAAGACGGACCAAACAGTGTTTTTCTTCTTCTAGAGAGAAAAAAAGAGGATTGCAAGGAGAAAATCTCAAGAGGCAAAGATCAATAAAAGTAATTGTAAGAAGATTGACGACGATTGGGGGAAGAATTTACGCAACAAAACTAGTTTTTATTATTCCCTACTTCTTCTCCATATTCTTTATTGTGTATTTTATCATTTCAATCAATTCCATTATGAACTAGACTTTAATCCTAGGGATTTGATGTAGCCTACTTAGACATATTTTAATTCCTATATGTTTATTTCAATTAATCTTTCCCGTTATTTATTTATGTTGTTCTTGCACAATGCTTTCACTTAGTTGGCCACTAATTGACTGATTTGATGCTTTAAATTTCAATGCTCGAGAGAGGTAAATTTGGGCGTGATCTAAGAATAACATAACCTAGATTTCCTATATTTTGAGAGAAAGTGCGAATCTTCGAGGCTAATTCCACTTAAAGAACTAGGTGCTTTGATAATTTCTATATGTTTAGTTTGGAATAGAGATATTGGAATTAAAATATAGAAATAGATTCTATTTGATTTTTTAGAGGGGGGAAATGGAATAAATTTAAATTTAGAGTTCTTGCTTATAAATTTTGGAAAGATTGATAGAAATAGTTATAACAGTTGTGAAACATTGTCGATAGTACGGTGAAATCACTCCCTAGGCATTCATAATTTGATAAGAAACTTTATAAATTGATTTTGTTCACTTTGCATCGTTCATCCTATTCATTTTAATTTAGCAATAAAATATTGTTTCAAAAATTGATTGTCTAAATAAAGTGAAAGTTAAAATAATTATAGTACTCGATAGGATTCAAATATCAATCCCTGTGGGTTCGACACTCTTACTCTAATACTATATTATAAAACTTGATACTGTACACTTGCGGTATAAAATCATGTTGCATAAAATTGCGTGGCACCATGCAAAAGAAGTGGTTTTGACACTTGAAAAAGCCACTACTGGAGAGGACTTAACATAGGACATCGGCCACTTATACACCATCCTTAGTCCGACCTTGCAAAGGTGTTGCCCTTGTACGGAGATCCTTCACAAGAAAATAATTAGGTAAGAACTCAATGGATGTATTATTAAATTGAAAAAAAAACAATTTGAGAGAAAGAGATGAGATTCTTTTTCATAGTGGGAACACAAAGAACATTATTTAAGAAAAAATGTATGAGATGGAGTGTAGAGAGATTTTGAATCGGTGTGGGTGATGAGGAGACCTGTGCTATCTCTAATCACTATGTTATCAGATCTGTCATAAGGAGTATGAACGGACAGATTACTCAGGTCGGTGGTAACATGGTGTGAAGCTCCACTATCAAGAAGCCAACTAGAATTGTCATTGGGATTAGCGGTTTCAAGGTTGGCCTAAGGCTAGAATAGTGAAATAGTGGTCAAAAATTGATTTTTAATTGGCTTAAAATCTATACCAAACAATCTCTAAAACTATACTTTATTGTACCTAAATCATTTATTCTACTTACAACACCTCTATTTTGAGTGAAAATTTTTAAATAGCTCATGAGGTGTGCATTGTTCATAAATTGGTGGGGTAAGACTTGAACTCAAAATACTTATCTACTTTACCCTTCTTCTTTTTTTGACTTGTTTTGGAGGTGTTTAAATTATACACACTTTTGATCAGACGCTCTTTTTACAAATTTACGGTTTCTTGATTAATAAACCACGTTGGACTTATGGGGCAACAAGAGAGAACAATATAAAATATTGTCTTAATCAAACATCCCCATCATATGCAAGTTGTTATTTGTTAATTGAAAGTCCATGACTGACATGTAATATACAACTTTTTTAAGAACTCCATAATTCTTAGTCACATAAGGTACATGAATCTTATTTTGAACATCCATGTAATTTGTGGCAACACAAAACTTGCAAGAGAAATCGAAGAAATGTCAAAATTAAAAAAAAAAATAAAAAAAAAAAAATTCTATCATCCTACATTTATGGGCTTCAAGTAGGATCAACCTGCCTGAGTGAGTACTTAGTAGTTTGACCTTCTCCCTTTATCAGTCGTAGTCAGTGATTGTCTTCAACCCAAATACCTAATTTTGGTATTTAGTGATTATAGACTGGCACATTATTGTATGATCCTTGTAACATGTGTTCCTACAGAACTTATTCTATATGTTTTAGTATCTCCCAAACATGGTCTAAATATAGGAAGGAAATTCTAGCAAGTTTCTTTTTAATGAATGTCCAAGACAATACTTCAATGATGTTCCTTCTTTATACCCAAACCAAGCATTATGATTTATACATGTAAATATCATATTGATACGGTGTTTCTCCATATAGAAGCTGCACAATGTAAAATCTTCTGAATTTTTATTGCACTTAAATAATTTATTTTATTTTCAAAGTCTATCTATTCTGACAGGAGGAATTTTTCAAAGGGCTCATACATTGGTGGGGTCACATTTGAACTCTAAACATTTATCTATTCTTTTTAACTTGTTTGGGAGGTGTTTAATTTATAAAAAAAAAAAAAAAAAAAAATTATCCAACAATACTTCAATGATGTTCCTTCTTTATACCCAAACCAAGCATTATGATTTATACATGTAAATATCATATTGATACGGTGTTTCTCCATATAGAAGCTGCACAATGTAAAATCTTCTGAATTTTTATTGCACTTAAATAATTTATTTTATTTTCAAAGTCTATCTATTCTGACAGGAGGAATTTTTCAAAGGGCTCATACATTGGTGGGGTCACATTTGAACTCTAAACATTTATCTATTCTTTTTAACTTGTTTGGGAGGTGTTTAATTTATAAAAAAAAAAAAAAAAAAAGAATTATCCACTCATTTCATGAAACTCACAAGTGTTACCCACTTATCCATAACTTTTTCTATTTATTTATAAATTAAACTGATTATAATCACTTCCCAAACATGAGTGAATCATTATTTAAATTTCATATTCAACTTGGTTGAGGCAATATTGATTTTTTTTTTACTTGTACACTTATTAAGTAGGTAACGGTGAGATTCAAGTCAAGATATTTGTGTGCTCCAATATCATGTTAATCTATTAGTCTAAAAGTTTTTGGCGTTATAAAGGGGATACTTATTTATTTAATTACTTTCTACAATATTAAATTGTTGCGGAAGTTCGCTCCAAAATCTTCAAAATTATGATTTTCAGGCTCGATTTCAGGTTACCTTTCTCTATCAAACAACCAATTCAAACGGCTCTGACCTACAACCAATATTCGACTAGGTTGTTCTCAATCTAACCCACGAAGAACAAGATATCGGTGTTGATTTTCCAGTTACTAAGGCACGAGAAAAACCAATGGATGAAGTCACAAAGAGCCAAAGATGCAAAGGTAGCCACTGGGTTTTTCTCCTCAATTCTAGACATGTTCTTTCTCCTTTCACGCATAAATTAGACACTAAAAATGGCTAGGGCAATACACCATATTTATAAATATAGGTTAGGCTTTAGTTGGATCAAAAACTGAGTTAAATGGGCCAAGATTCAAGAGCCATCCAATAGGTAAATGTGTGGACGTGACCAGCATTAATTTCTTAAGCTATATCCAACGATCTACGTTGTTTGCAATGCATGACATTATTATATGGCATCAATGGTTAAAAAATTATAAATAGAAGAACATAAGTTGATTATCTTGCAAATTTCCTTTGTTCGGCAAAAGAAAATGATTTCTTTTCAAAATTTGATAGTTCCTATTGCTTCCTTCATTTTTTTCATCTTCCTTTTCAAATGGTACTTTAATGCTGCTTCAACAGCTCAAAAAAGGTTACCTCCTTTTCCATCACAACTTCCTCTAATTGGAAATTTTCACCAACTCGGCTTATGCCCTCATTGCTCATTGCGAGCATTATCCAAACACCATGGTTCACCATGATACCAACACTTATTGTCTCCTCTGCAGATGCAGTTTGTGAGATCATGAAAAATCATGAAATGGTTTTCTTAAACATGCCTAAAATAAACTGTTAGGCAATTTGTTGTCAAACGACTCTCCGGGCTATGATGTAACCCTGGTTTTATCTATCATCAATTGGTCTTGACCATATGATTGATTTATATGTCGATACAATTATCGAGACAACCCAATCCACATTCCTATGGAACGTTAGAAGCAACCTATTGTTAATAGTGTTACTCACGGTTCGTCCCATTTTTTTGGAGGGCTATGGTATTAATTTGAAGCCCATTATTTTGAGGCAAGCCTTGTTTGGTCCACTAAATAAACCTAACCTAACTTACCTTTTTTGGTCACTTGCTTGGCTTATATTCTCGGCCTCCACGATGAAGAATGTTCCGTCTCTCTCTGTGACTGCTTCTCGGCTTCTCCTTTTTCATATGACCTTTGTGGTTTCTTGTGGGCATATTATTGTTCTTCATCTTGTCCAACTCTTCGTGAGTATATTGTAGCGATCGGAGGTGGGAATATAGGTGGTGGTTTTGGGCGTTGTCTCAACCTGTTGGTGGTGTCGATCTATTTGGCAAAACTGAGCCCGATTTACCTTGGTATTTGCTGGAACTTGACCCTACATAAACGTTATGGACAAAATTGTTTATGGCTGCAAGGACATAGCTTTTTCTCCTTATGGTGAGCACTGGAGGCAGGTGAGAACTTTATGTGTACTTATGCTATTGAGCAACGAAAGGATCCAATCTTTTAGCCATATAAGAGATGAAGAAACGTCCCCTATGATCGAGAAAATTAGACAGTTGCTCTTCTTCAACATCTTTGATAAACTTTGAGTAATCTTTTGGTGTCTCTTACTAGGGATTTTATGTATAGAGTGGCCCTGGGGAGGAATATAGTGACGGAGAAGAAAGCAATAAATTTGGTTTAATGTTGAAGTTGAGGCTTTGTTAGGCACTTTTAATCTAGGGGATTACATTCCGTCGCTTAAATGGTATAAACGTGTCGATGGTTTCAATGTCAGAGTAGAGAAACTGGCTAAACCGCTTGATGAATTTTTGGATGGTGCAGTTGAAGAACATAGATATAAAAAGAAAAGAAAGGCGGATGGCAACGACAGCACTGGCGAAGCAGATCATGTTGACATATTGCTTGAAATTCAGAGAGAAAACAAGGCTGGTTTCCCTTTTGGAACTGATACCATGAAAGCTGTAATATTTTTAAGAACCTCTGTATTTTGCTCATTCAGATTTCAGCAACACTGTGAAAATAATTTGGTTAGAATATAATCTTTTTCCTTGTTCGAAAGGACATGTTTGCTGCTGGGACTGGTACAACATATATTTCCTTAGAGTGGGAAGTGGCAGAGCTTTTAAAGCACCCGAAAACTATGGAGAAACTGCAGAATGAGGTGAGACAATTAGCCAGAAGCAAATTGGAGATAATAGAGGAAGATTTAGATAAAATCTCCTATATGAAGGCAGTGATCAAAGAGAATCTAAGACTACATCCTCCACTTCCATTACTGCTCCCACGAGAATCAACCCAAGACACTAAAATTTATGGGGTATGACATCAGAGTTGCCGAGTTGGAACACGAGTTATGATCAATGCTTGGGCAATTGCAAGAAACCCAACGGTGTCGGAAAATCCAGAAGAATTTCAACCAGAAATGTTTTGCAACACTGTAATAGACTTCAAATGGCTTAATTTTGCAATCGGTGTTGTGGGCCTTGCATTAGCAAAATTGATGTATAAATTTAACTTCACAATAGAAAAACATTTGGACATGATCAAGGCCTCTGGAGCTGCTGTCTACAAAAAGTTTCCTCTACTTGTGATCCCAAGGCCCCATTCTTGCTGATGCTTTCTGAGAGTGTCATCAACTATTCTCTCTTGCTCTCTAGAATTCTCTCTGAACGTCATGATAAAAGAATAAATTTATCTCATACTCCTTTGTACTTGGTTCTCAGACTTTGTTCGTTTACACTGAATATCATTGTTTAAAAGAGTTGTTTGAGTCTTAGGCCTCTAATCCCACCTTACTTTAGAATTTGAATAAATGCTTCAAACGGTTTGAACCTCGATTCAGGGCAGCTAAACTATTCGCTAGTTTGTCATATCGTTAACTTTTTATATTGATCTTAGCATTTCCAACTTTCTTTCAAAACTCAAAATGTTTTAGAGATTGTCTATTCTTTTTCCTGGCTTTACACAGGATAGAAAAGGGAAGGAGAAGAAACAAATGCTAGTGATGCAGACAAAAAAGAATCAGAAGAAACAAAAAGTGACAGAGAATGATAGGGTAATCAAATAAGCTGATGATTCCTAAATGACTCTTCTGGGTTTTACTTCTAGTAATATACAATAATTTCGTTATGTAATTACTAATTTAGGACCTTCTTATTGTTACTTTATTAAGGTATAGTTAAATAAGTACCTCTTTTTGTTTAAAATTTTGAAATATGCGCCATTTTTATTCCTATTGTCACTTACACCTAATTAATCAAATCCTAATTAAGTCCACGCCTAGTAGAAATTAACATCTAAATTTTATTTTTAATCAAACACAACAATTAATTTTAACTATATATTCCATGGGATTAACAATTTTTCAACTACACATTTCATCAACTTTTATCAAAATCCTCTAAAATTCTGATTTTAATCACCACCAAACAAGGGTTAAGATTGAAGCTAATTTAATATCCACCTAAGCTGCAACCAAGGCAGGAGAGTTATTGATTCCCACCTATCTGGAATGAATGAATAATATCAACTTAGTGATTTTGCGGTTTTGGAAATTACACCTATCCATGCTTCTTATATTCTCAATTCAAAAATTAGATTTGAAAATTTTTTTGCTCAAAAATCAAATAATTTAAACTTCTTAATAATATAAAATTTAATTTAATTCAACACCCATACCCACCTACGCTCAACCCCCACAAAACCCTGTTCATCTTTGTGCCATTTCATTTTTCTCTCACAATCGTCCCAACCGTATACTAGCACCGGCGATCATCACACAAGACAACAGGCACATCATCGATGACAGGTGCATAAGCGATCTGATTTGCTTCCTAATGGGGATCTCTCTCTCTCTCTCTCTCTCTCTCTCTCTCTCTCTCTCTCCTTGTCTTCTACGTCTGTCTCTATATTGGTGCGATTTGTTCAAGCGTTGTTGTCGCACTGTTGTTCACCTTTCATAGGCATTGCCGTGTGCGAGCGATGCTACTGATGGAATTGGTGGTGCACAGGCTATTGGTGGTACGTGGCAGTGCTAATGATATTGGTGGTTTGCAGTAACGTCAACAATGTAATTTTGTGTTGGTGTTGTGAGGTGGCGATAGTGGTGGTATAGTGTGGTGGTAATGTTTGTGGTGTTGTTGGCAACGACGGGGATAGCGGTGGCGGCGACGACAAGGGGGTGGAGATCTTTGTGGTGGCGACAACGGGAATGGTGAGGTGGCGGTGGAGTAGGACTGAAAGTTTGTGAACAATTATTTGAATATTATGATCAATTTGTGACTAAAAAATAATAAGTGACCTAAAAATATGTAATTGTGGCCAATTTATTCGATAATTTGTGACTGAATAATAATATGTGACTAATTAATTTAATAATTTGTGACTGTGAAATAACTTGAATTAGAAAATTTATTATTTGTGATCAATAAATAAATTGTGACTTATACAAATTTTGATTTGTTTTCGACGAAATTTTTGATTTGTGACATATAAAATTTTTCATTTGTGGTAGAGAAATAATTTATGACTAATTAATTCTATATTTGTGACCAAATGTATAAAATTGTGACTTTAATATATTTAATTAATAAAATATATTTTTAATTAATTATTTCATCAATAAAATTAATAATATATGATTTTTGAAAATTTAATACTTGTTTCTTAATTTTGAAATGGGTTATAGATAACCTCTTTGATATGAAATTTTCGTCCTTGGCTGAAATTAATTTTGAGGTTCTTTTGGGTCTTTTTAATAGGTTTGATAGTTTCAACGGTAAATTTGGACATTTTAAGTTTTAGGCCATGTTTTAACTTGTCTATAAAATTTAGGTTTGTCTGTTTTGCTCATTTATTAATCTATCCCTTTTGTTTGTAGTTATAATAGAATAGACTTTAGCCCATGTTTGGGGCATCTTCTAAAAATTCATTTTGTAAACTAATTTTCAACCCTACATTCTTCCAATAAAATAATCTTTTAATTAAACTCAAAACTTTTGAATACTTTTTGAAAATAAATAACGCAATAACCATATCCATGTTAAAAATATTTAGTGTGGAATATTCCTTCCCATCTATTTTCTCAATAAAAATCTGCGAATGATGAAAATACCCTCCCATTTCAATAAAGCAAAAGGAAAAGAAAAGAATTCAAGGAACTAATTACAACCATGGTCCCAAAAAATTCAAAAAAATATAAATTAGTCCAAAATAAATAATGAGAAAATAGCTTGCGAAGATTTATTTAGATGGCTTAAATAGATAGATAGTATAGTTGTTATCAGACACAAATTTAGGGCTGTTATCTTTTTAACGAAAAGAGCTCTCTCAATGAGCAGCATTTAGCTAAAGTTGACTTGATAAGAGAGCCTTTCTCTGTAACCATTTTTTTCTCTGTAGAACCTTTATTTGATTCCGTTACTTTGGTTTTTAAGGTTTAAATTTTGTCAAAGTCCTATAGTCAGATTTCTTCTCCCAGTTTGGTTGTATACTACAACAGAGGAGTTTGTGTTAGCTTCTGAAGTCTTTTGGATTTTGGTTAGTTTCCAATTTCACTTCGATTCTTAGTAAAACATAGGTACATCTTCCAGCAACTTCAACTTTTGTATTAAATTCACTAGAAAAAATCACTCTACCTGGGAGTTCTAGTTTGAATTATTTGTTACTGAAGAGGAGTTGTGGGCTCATATAGATGGATCTACTCTTGCTCCTACTAACTCTACACAATTGGCTCAACGGAGGGCAAGAGTGATGTCTTGGATTACAAGTTCTTGTGACCTTTTGATTGTTTTTAATTTACACGCTTATAAAACTGCTAAGACAATGTGGAAATACCATAAGAAGCATGAATACTTGTAAATTCATATATGAGCCATATGATGTTGAAAAAAGCCCTAATGCAGTGCCCTGTATAGTCCGTGCTTCCACCACTCGCAGCTTAATCCTTAACACATCCATCTGTGTTGATCTTATAAGATCACATTGGTGGAGTGTGCCACACAACCAAAATAGGTAATGCTGGAAGGAGTCATAGAAATCTCGAAGAGGGTTGAAAGTCTTGAGTCCTCTTGCAACTGCAAAGCTCCAAGTACTCGTCCTTTGAGAATAATAGAGATCATACAGTAAACTTTTCAGATAATATGTCTGGACACCATACAGATTTCCCTATGCCTTACATCATTCCTCTGAGTCTATATAAACTAGAAAATCAGTAGATGAGTGACAATGCGAATATGTCCACCCTTATATACTATCCTAAATAGTATGATCTCTGAAATTTCTGCCTGGCGCTCTCTTCGAATGTCATAGCTACTTGAAAAATACCCGTTGAAATGATGTCATGCCCGGGTGGAAATGTTATTGCCTGTGAAAAGGTGACCTAATGGTCTTGATCTAGGAATAACACTTACATTGGGAGCCCAAATGACATCTAATGTACCTCTGTATGACATATACTAGAATCAAATCTTACCAAAGTCTTTGGAGAAGAATAAGAGTGTGGTAGGAAGAATAGAGCTTCATAGTAATCAAAATGAGTCCTGAGGCCGTCTACCAAATCAGACTAGCTACCATGCTGATTTAGTAGCAAAGATACCATTTGATGTGTCCCTCAAGAAACTGAGGAATGGAGTCTCTGCACATAATGAATCACCCTGATATGCTCTGCCATATAGGTAGAAGAGTGTAATAATTGTCCAAAAACCCACCCAGTGCCATCAAAGAAGTCATGCAACCTTGTAGATGAGTGTTGCCTTTATGGAAATAAGGAGGCCCAAGTAGTATTTCCCATTCAACAATCATGCCAGAAGAATATCTAGTCGACTCTAAGATGATATGCAATATGTGGCTCAACTTATAGCTCAACCAACTTCAGCCTTTTCCCAGACAGGAGAGGCTGACGAAGAACTGCTACAAGTGATGGATGTGTTCCCAAGCAATATTTGCACAATAAGAACTGGGTCTAAAAAGATCTCTAAGACCAAAACAACCACCAAAGCTTTATGGAGAAAGTGTCCATCATGTTCTCTAATTTCTTAAAGCTTAGTCCATCCTCATTAGTTGGAAGGTGAATCTCTGTCTAATATAAACGATGCTCTTGATCCTTAGAATCCTATAGGAACTGTGCAAAGATGCTCCCCAATTCCTTTAGCACAGTCTTAGGGTTGCATAATCTAAAGAAGATAAAGTGGTATGGAGGATAGTAGAGATCTCAACAAAGTAATTCATCCCCCATAGGAAAGTAATCGAGATGCCCAGCCCAAAATCTTGTTCTTCACTTTCTGAATGAAGTCGTCGTACAGAAAGCTTCTCTTGGACCCCTTAAATAATGAAACCCCTAAATAAGTGAATGGCTGCTGCTGATGCGTAAACTTGTTCAAGAACACAAGTCTCTTGATCTGAATATCTGATGCTCGTCTAGGTAGTATACGATCGCTCTTATCTCTGTTCACAAATTGGCTAGAGACCCCAACGTTATGCTTCTAACAATCGAGGACCCTCCGATTGATAGACTATTTCTGATCATTGACAATGTTATCATATCATCAGTAAATGAGAGGTGTGAGACTAGAGTACTACCTCCATGTCGATAATGCATACTGGATAGGACTGGAACCTCTGAGTGAAGAGGTGTGAGAAATAGTTTGCAATGATAATGAACAAGAAAAGTGAGATGGGGTCAACCTGTCTACGACTGCGTGATGATGAGAAAAAATCACAGGACAATCATTTAGGAGTACCTAGAACATACACTTCTATATGTACTGCCTGATCCTATCAAATCATAACCGATCAAATCCAAATGCCTCAAGTATTATAACCCTCCAATCCATGTGATAGTATACCTTAGCCACATCGAGCTTTCACATAGTATTCCCTCATCACACTTTATTACCCAAAGTGTAAAGAAGCTCCAGAGTTAGCAACACTTTATCCCCAATAAGGCGACTAGGGATCAAACTACTCTATTGAGGAAAACTAATGTATTGTAATAGTGAACTCAATCTAGTGTTCAAAAGCTCTATGATAAGCTTATTGAACGCTGCACACAGGCTGATAGGTCTAAAATCCATTCATCTACTAACATTCTCCTTCTTCGGGAACAAGATAATAGAGATAATGGCGAAACCACAAAATAGGTGACCACCTTCAAAGAAATCATTAACTCCATTCTACACATCATCCTATACAATATCCCAATAACATTGGAAGACAATTATATAAGAATCCATTGAGGCTGGCAGTAGTGTTAGAATAAATATTGAAAATTTTTCCTGTATCATATAAATCAAAGAGGTTGATTTAATTCCATATTATCTGCATTCGTCAGTAGCCTGGGAAATATATCTAGGCGGATGGGATCCAGAGGCAATGAAGGAGTATATAATGAATCCTGATAAAATGAGATAGCTGAACTCTGAATGTTAGTAGAAGTAGATAGATCTTTTACTTCCTGAGTCCTAATAATCATGATACGAAATATTGTCCGATGTCCTTGAACCATTGCATTAAAATATCGACTGTCATGGTCACACCCAATGTGAACCCATATTTTGCTTTGAAAAGCCTTCCTCAACGGATAAAGTTCAGTTCAGATAAGCCTATGCATGATACAATAAATCACGATGCTCCATTGTACGGTCACTATCATAATCAACTTACGTCTGGTTGACCTTATCACTAGCTTCCCTTACTCTTTGGAATATATCTCCAAATATATGTCGATTCCACCAACAAAGTCCCTTTTTCAACTTGAAGAACTTTTCTTAGAGAATAGCCATCCCGTAAGATGAGTATAGAGTGAACAATTCTAAGGGATGAAGGTTGACAAATCATGATGCTTGGTCCAAACATTAAGGAATATAAAGGGTCTCGACCCCAAATCATTGTAAACTAAAGTTTTTAGTGCTAATCATGTTAAAAAAAACTAAACTGGCTGAGACAGGGCCCCTATTACCCACACCCGTCCCATACCCGCCTCGAAGCGAAATTCGCCGCCTAGTACCCGACCTGATTAAGCAGGTAATACCCATCCCATTCAGGGCAGGCCCCATAGGTATTGAATATGACAGGTATTTTTGCCATCTATATATTGTAAGGCCTCATTTGATAGCCATTTTTTTCAAAATGCGTTTTTCTCTCTCTTCTTTTCAACCACACATTTTTTATTAAAATAATATTATACGTAAATCAAAAACTTTTCCTTATTTATCAACCACATTTCACATCAATTTACTATTCTAAAATGCATTTTTACATAAAAATGCCTATCAAACATCCCCTAAGCTTTTAACAAAAAACTGCATCTGTAGAATTAATTAAAACTCTATCGAATCTTTCCATGATCCTGCCATTGGTTTGCCTATTGGTCCAAGTACACTGACTCTTCGAGAAACCAGCGTCCTCTGACCCACAATCTAACATCATATCAGAGAAAGCAATACCACTTCGATCACGAGTACAGTAGCCAATGCACTTTCCTTCTTGTACAATAATGTTAAAGTCTCCCCAAACTAACTAAGGATCATCTATAGCAACGAAGATATGGTAAAGACCCTCCCAGGAATCACTCCTAATAGTAACTTCACAGGAGGCATAGACGGGGCAGGCTAGTCTGGGATCTTCAACTCTAACGTGAAGGAACTGCGATTTTCATGAAGAACAGTAACAGTAGTCTCTACATTCCAAAACATTCATATCTTATTCGACTCTCTCTGAACTCCAGTATGGAAGAGCAAATAACATCGAATAAATGAAAACCTCTGCTTAAGAACAAAAGGCCTCCAAAATGACTAAAAGATATACCTGATGATGCTGAATAAGTCTCTTCAGATGTCTACAAGTAGTTACATTTCTCACATTCCATATGAAGACATTCATAAAGATAAAAAAATATGATGAGGTGTCCCATGATTGACTCCTAGTCACCCTCATTTAGATTAGGGTGTCAAAAGCTCGTAGGTATTTCTTCTATTCAAATGGGACAAATCCATCATCGTCTATCCTTCCAAGCATGCCAACCGAATCATCGGAAGAAGACCTATGGAATGGGCCCTATTGATAGACCTCAATATGTGCTGAACTCTCTGTGTCGGACTACTTTTAATGCAGAAAGGTAAAATATACCTTTATATTTTGTTGACAAATGGGAGAAGTAGTAGTAACATGTGCCATATTCTTACTTGGAGTCGGTCCTAGAATATGCGTAGCCCTGGTACCTGTGTCCTCTGAGTAATATGGTATCTATGGTCTTTGTACCCTAAAATCCGCTAAGAAATCATATATGAAGCATATGTAGGTTGACAACCTGTAGTGATGTCACTGCTTGAGTAACTATAGTATCGCAGAATGCAATACAGAGTTGATATGAAAAGTAACTATGCTAGTAACTGGCTGTGTTGTACTAACTGTGGAGGACACGGCTAAAGTAACTAATTGAATTTGAGCATGTGTAATAGTAGTGGCAAATGGAACAATAGTAACTGCAGATGGTGCTAGTGGATGAGTAGATTGAATTTGAACATCTGAAGTGCTAGTGAAATGTTGTATCCTCCGATCTCTTCAAATTGGGACCTATCTATTTGGAGGCTCAAAAATTACCTCATTCATTTTACCCTTGTCCTTGGCCAACATTGCAATAGGCCTAGTGGCAGGATGAACTGATATAGTAGTAATGATTAGTGCGATATGATTTATTGAAGTAGCAGGCGATAGTGCAGAACGTCACCCGATCATACAGTGTCCATCAAGGTGACCGAAATGCCTCTATCGAAAGTAGTAATATGGTATCTTATCATTTAATAAGCTCTACCAATATCCACCTTTTTTCCCTCTCCATCCAAATTCTATCAGATAGCTTACAGTCCAGATTTACCTTTATGCATACCCATGCCTTACTAAGCCATCGTAGATTAAATGTCGCCTCATCAATGTGAAGTGAAACTCCAATAGCCTTGGCTAAGGCAAACAAAATGCTCTCCACTCGAAAGTGAATGGGAAACAAAGAAAATGAAACCCAAACGGCAAAAATGGAGGTCTCATTCTGTAGCCTAAAACTTGGTGTCCATTTGATAACTCATATTGGACATCCATCAATATACCAAGTGGGTTGAGGAATAACCTAAAATCCTTGTGCTCCAAATGAATCAAAATGTGCATAGCATCTATGAGGCTTATCATGTAATCACCACAAAATCCGAATTTTATGAAACTTTCGTATACCTTAATTATGGAATGTTTACGGTTGAAAATTTTACCAACAAGTGTAAACTTGTATGGCACAGAAAGAAGCTCCTCATCGTCCTTAGTAAATAATACAATAGGCTCACTCTGATATATGTATGGCTCCTTAGAGACAAGCCGCTGATTAGTGGAGTCTTGGGTGGCTTGTAAGACTGGAGGAAATGAGTTTCTCTAGCTTCGCTGAGCCTAAGAGACAATTGGTTTGCCAAAAAGGACAGCAACATATAATTTCTTACCCTGAGCATATGATGGTTGAGCACCTAGTGCAGGTGAGAACAACCGCAACACCTCACAGAGCTAGATGTGGTGGTACTAGGTGTCAGGGATGGTCATCATGGAAGGACTTTAAGTTGGTCTATTGTTTCTACATTTTTCCAATCTTAATTATATTGCTTTACCTTTCTCTACAGTTAATAATAAAAGTGACATGTGGCATAAATGTTTGGTTCATCCTCACTCTTTTGTATTTGTCTCATTCTTAAACTCTAGTTTATTGGACCATAAAAACAACTTTTCAGCTTCTAACTCAGTTTTCTTGGATTCTTCTACAAGTTAGGAAAGAATAAAACTCTTTCTTTTCATGTTATGGGTAATTGTGTAGTAAAATATTTTGATATTGTTCATAGTGATATTAGGGGGATTACTCGTGTTCTTTTTCATGCACATTATAAATATTTTGTGACATTTATTGATGATTATAGCAGATTTACTGGGATTTATTTTCTTCATTCTAAGTTCAAAGTACTTTATGGTTTTTAGACCACTCTAACATACATAAGACTCAATTTTCTGCTATTATCAAGGCGTTGTGATCTAATTTTGGGGGAATATATTATCATATTTTTCAAGATTTTTTGCTTCAAAAGGCATTATCTCCCAGTATTCTAGTCCGTATGCACCACACAAAATGGGGGTGACTGAACAAAAAAATAGACCTCTCTTGGATGTTGTTCGTATATTACTACTTGAGTTTTCTATTCTACCTAGATTTTGGTTGGAGACATTATCTATGGCAGTCTATCTCATTAATAGACTGTGTTCTTAGGCATTAAATCTAGACTCTATTTTCCCTTGTATAACTAGTATCCTGCCTATCATAATTTGCATAACTTTGGTCGTGTTTGTTTAGTCCATCTGCTTGCTCATGAGCATCACAAACTTTCTGCTCAATCTATTAAATGTGTTTTTATGAGTTATAGTAATTGTTGATAACTTCTAACAGACTTTGCATTTTTTGAAATGTCGTTTTCCTTGAAAATCAATTTTTCATTCCAATTTTTGTTAAGTTTTTACTTGCAGGTTATATTCTTCATCATTTTGATTATATACCTTCATCTCCCAAATGATTCAACATGGATTTGTGTCTACTGGACATCATCAATTGCCACTCTTTCCCCATCCAAATCCACATATGATCCTACTTTAACACCTAATACTCTTCCGATATTCGATACTACTTTGACTGTACACAAAAGATCCACTCGTATCTCACATCCTTCTACATGGTATGATTTTTATACATCATTTCTCATTATGTTGTCTTCTATTACGATTCCGTCTTATTACTCACAGGCTATTAAACATGAGCGTCGATAGCAAATACGAGAAGAACTTTGAGCTCTTTAGGAAAATCAAACATGGGATCTTGTCTTATGTCTATCTACAGCTAAGCATATTGCTTTTAAATTGGTTTACTCAGTTAAACTTCATTCTGAATGTATATTTTTACAAGACTGGTGGTTGCCCTATGGAATCGACAGTACTATGGGGTGGACTATGAGAAGACATTTCCCCATGGCAAAAATGACTATTGTACGTACCCTTATTTCAATTTCTACTTCATAGGGTTGGCCATTTCACTAGATGGATGTCAAAGAAAAAATAAAAAAATTCATGGTGATCTCAAGGAGGACATTTATATAATCCCACCTTCTGGATTTTTTTCCCTTCTACGTCTGATGTATATAGATTGAAGTGATCATTGTATGACTTGAAAGAGGCCCCCTGTGTATTGTTTGAGAAGTTTTGATCTACCTTGCTCTACTTTACCTCTGTACAGAGTCAATATGACTACTATTTGTTTTTTTCGCAAAACTTCTAAAGGTGTTGTCCTTTTTTGGTATATGTTTGATGATATTATTATCATGTGGATGAATCTTTTACTAATTACTCAACTTCAGCAGCATCTTCACTACTCTTTTCATATGAAGGATCTAGGCCAACTAACCTACTTCTTGGGTTTGGAAATTCGTAGTGATCTTTCTTGCAATTTTTTACATCAACATAAGTATACACGAAATTTAATTACTTTAGCCTGACTTCAGGATTCCTCACTAGTTGATATCCCTCTAAAAGTGAATGTTAAGTAACATAGAGGAAATAGAGATCTCATTTCTGATCCTACTATTTTTCATCAACTAGTTGGCAGCTTAAACTACTCGACCATCACTCAACCATAAATTTCTCTTTTTGTTCAATACATTAGTTAGTTTTTGCAAGCTCCATGCCACCTACACTTAGCTATTTTGTGGCATATTATTTGCTATCTTCAAGGTTCTCCCAGTCATTATCTACTATTTCTAGTTGGTTTTCCTATCTACCTTATTGGTTTCATTGATGCTAATTAGGTAAGTTATCCTAATACTCGTTGCTATGTTACAGGTTGGTGTATGTTTCTTGGAACTTATTTGCTTTCTTGAAAGAGTAAGAAACAAGACCGTATTTCAAAATCTTGACTGCTGCTTGTTCTGAAATTACTTGGCTTTGAGGATTATTTGTTGAGCTTGGTTTTCTTTAGTCGAGTTCTACTCCACTTCATACTAATAACACAATCTCCATTCAGATTACTATGGACCCTCTTTATCATGAATGTACCAAGAATATTGAAGTGGATTGTTATTGTATTAGAGAAGCTGTAGATATTCGGCTCATCTCTTTTCCACATGTCTCCACTGGTTTACAGATTGTCGATATATTCGTCAAAATGTTAACTCAACAACATCATCTTGTTGCCAAATTGATGCTTTTGGATCCACCATTCTCAATTTGAGAAGGATGTCATTACAGTAAGCATCTAGGCAGTTATGTTGTATACTATCTATGATATATTATTTCTATTTGTTCCTGTAATAGTTGTACATTAGGTTTATTTAGTTTCCTTGTATAGATTTATTTAGATGTCTTACATAGATAAATAATATAGTTATTATATATTTAATCAAGCACAAATTCGAGGCTCTTTTCTTTTAATGAAATAAGCTTTCTCAATGAGCAGTATTCTGCCAAAGTTGACATGGTATCAAAGTGTTTCTCTGTAGCCATATTTTTTTCTCAGTAGAACCCTTTATTTGGTTCCTTGGCATTCATTATTACTATTTGAATTTTTTCAAAGTCCTGCTATTATCAATTTTCTGAGTATTAGTCATGTCGCTTGCTAGGTAAATATTGTCTAAGCAATCACCCCATGTTATCATCTATTTCATATTCCACTTTACCAGTTTGGTGAAAATTAAAGCTGATTACTCCATCGATATAGACATAGCATTGTAGCTAGGTCCTAGTCATATATTTTTTTAGACGGAGAAATTTTACTTGTGTAACCTTTTTTCATACAAACATTAGTTTCTTTTATGGTGATGGCTAAGACATTGATCGCCTATTATAGGTTTTTCCACTTGTATGGCCTAGTAGATTAAGAGCCTGCCAATTTACTTTGATGTTCTTGATCATATCCTATGAAAGGATACATTGGATGGTAAATTTTCTACCAAATCTACCTAGTAACTTTTTAGCTCAAGCTTCTCACCTCAAGATATCTTTTGCATGATCCAGAGCTTCATTATTCCTAGAAAGATTGTTTAGGTCATTGAGCAAGGCTTTCTTCCAGTTGATGTTTTGATCCGCGGCAATTAGGGTTCTATTTTGCCTCTCGATGTTAGTATTTCTCAGAGATTGAGACTATTTCACACTTATTCATAGGCAATGGTATTTCATACCAAATATGGTGCCATTTCTAACATCTATCCTAAGTCCTTTCGATACAACGAAGGATTTTAGTATCATTTTCAAAGTTAGCAATTTTCAAAAAAGTTTGTTTAGTATCATCTTCGTACTGTCGTTTCTCTGTTGATTCTTTGGTTTTTATGGAGTACGAATGATGATGTGAAGTACAATGGGATTGCGATGGAGCCTTGGAGGATCATTTAGCAGGCCTATTACATTATGTCATTTATTTAGGTTTGAGCACTGATAAGAAGACTTGAATATCATCTCTATTTTTTGTATTCCTCTCACTCATCCCATGCATTTCCCTCATAATTTAGTTTCCTGGAATACTCCATCCATGAGATCTTACAAGATCAACATCAATAGGCACATCAAGGGCTACATTTCTAGTAGTAGGGGTATCATTTGAATCAATCTAGCTATTGTATCCATGCATTTTCCTCATCTTATGTCTATAGTCCTATACTTGAGTCTAACCCATGATCCATTCTTAATGGGATTCTTCATATGATGTAGCTTAGACTTTCGGACTTGTGAATAGATGTGGACTCTACTTTAGTCACTTATTCATCACCTATGGTGGAGAATCGTGGTCTATCTAGACTAATAGTAGATATATGAGATATCTACTTTACTTCAATCTTGATAATATTATTCCCATCTACTGTGAGGGAAACCAAGTTGCTGACTCACTTGCTTCAAAGGAGTGGGATTGACGCTACTATAAGGAGTATGGGCATGTCGACTTGCCTTGACAACTTTATGCCTTTATACAAATTAAGAGATATGACCTTCCCATTTTCACATATATTTAGGCTTTATTTTTGCATCTTCACGTTTGGGCAAAAGGTAGTACCTCTTTATTAATCGCTTTTGTCTTTTATGCTTTTGATTGGAGGTGAGGTTTTTACCCCCTCCCTAGTATTCGTTTGTGTTTCTTTTATATGATGATCGGGGATCCCCCTTCAAAATCGTAGTCTTAAGAAAAACAAATGCTCTCATCTAAATCAAAATTATAAATGCTAATTATAAAAATAAGAAGAAAAAAAATAAAAGAAAATATAGTGTTTAACATCTTGCAATATGTTAAGTAAATCAATGTTCATTGTTCAAATTAAGCATGCGCAGACCCACATGTGGTCATGTGGGGTCAAGTGATCCATAAAAAATTTTAATTTTTAATTTTTTGATTTTTTTAGTAGTAGTCCTTTATCCTTTACGACTATTCACGTTTACAGTCAGTTTACTTTATTATTCAATAAACAAGAAAAACCCTCCTCCAATCTCAAATAAACACTCAATCTCCAATTTCAATCTCTCTATTCTTCAACACAAATAAACTCTCCTTCTACAATATCCAATTCTATTCTCTATTCTTCAATCATGTATGGAATTTTATGTTTGAAATTAAAAATTTCTAATGTTTATCTTTGATTTTTTTCCCTTTACTTTTCCTCTATTTTTCATTAGAATCTGTTTCTCATCTCTATTTCACGATTCCAAAGGTTCGATTTTTATATTTCCTTTCGTCTTCTTCTTCTTTTTTCATCAATTGACTTATGCTTGTAGATTGATTCTTTCGGCTATGTTATGTAAACTTTCCTCTTTCTTTTCTTTTTTAATTTCAATTTTTTATGCTGTTAATATATTTTGGGGGGTTTTTGAAATTTTTTGGTTAAAGCCAGTGAATTAAAGCTGGAAAATCTTCGGGTGGTAGTACATAGACATTGATCGAGTCATGCGTCTGGTTTGAAACATTTCCGGATCATAGTTTTTGTTCGTGTCTTGTTTACTGTGATTGCATTTTATCTTCAAATATTTGTTAAAATTTACATTTGCTGGAGGTCAGGTCCATGCCCCCCTCCTCTATTTGTTTTCCCGCTTTTCATTATATAAAATAAACCACACTAGTGGTATTTGCTTAAAAAAAAAAAAGGCTAGAAAATGATTGCTGGCGAAAATGTTAAATCTTGACAAATAGAGATTGAGAAAAAGATCGAATTTCTTGAGAGTTTGACTAGAAAGTATCTTCTAGTTGTTGCTTTTACGGTATAGAGAATTTTTGCAATGACGATTGTCTTGAATCGTCAACATGATTAGATGAGAGATTAATGGCTATGTGGTAGATTGGTAGCATATAATGAGAATGATGTATTCGATAATATTGATAATGATTAATTAAACGAAGTTTTCAAATTATGAAAACACGTAGGCTACAATTGCAGTGTGTGTATAAACTTATTTTCGTTAATATTATATATATATATTTTTTATATTATATTTTAGTGCTTGTTTGTGCCCCATTATTTGTGAGTAATGTGTTATAAAATAGTGATTGATGTTAAAATGTGTAGTTAAAAAAGAAGAAAAAATTTTTTATTTACGTGTAATATTATTTTAATGAAGAATATGTGATTGAAAATGAGTATTGTAGAAAAAATAATTTAGTAAAATGTGAAAAAATGGTAAACAAACAAAGCCTTAATTTATTACCCTACAATATAAAATGTCTTAATCCGCCTTGGAAATTTAGTTCCATAATATGTCAATATGCTATTTGATGTTGACATATATAGCAATTTTGATTTCTTAATTGATATAGTAAACTAGCAATGGAGACATCGGACACCCACAAAAGAAAAATACAGCAAAATCCATTTGTTAATTGAAAACAGATCTGGTTATGAAATAATCACTCTTTCCATGTGTTGACTTTCGCATAAAGGTGATCCTTCCAAAAATAATGTCAAGTTATCTATTTTTCTTTATTCAAAATGCAACTACATCGAATTTATTTAATCGCATGGCAGTCCAATATTTATTTGGAATAAGATTTGTTTCCTCTTCCTAACTAAGAGGGTGTTTGGAAGTGATTTTTCACTTCAAAAAATTGATTTTTTGACCGTTATTTCACTATTTCATCCATAAAGTTTGACTTCTTCTCTCACAGATGACTTCCACTTTTCTCCTAACGATCAAAATATCAATTCTCAAAATCGCTCCCAAACGGGGCCTAAGCTCTATAACCTATCATCTTGACTGGTGAGTCCGTTACATTCATTGAGACAGAAAATCCTTTGCTCAAACATGTTTAGCTTTCATCAAGAAATTGATGAATTTCTTCCATTTCTATACTTTATTATCACTTTGTTCTTTGTCTGGTTTCTCCTCAATTTTTTGTACATGCCCACTGGTAACAAAAATCTTCCACCATCACCTCCAAAACTGCCAGTCTTAGGCAATCTCCACCAACTGAGTGCGTTGACTCACAGATCCCTCCAATCCTTGGCAAAAACATTGTTGGGAATTTACTTAAACATGCACAGGGGAATTTAACAAGTTTCAATTCCCATTCAGGATTCAGCTTTGTATTTAGATAAAAATTGTGATAAGAAATATACCTTTACTTGTGATTTGCAAACTCTTTCGCGTTATTCCTTTCTAGCAGCTTGAATCTGTCTCCCACAGCTGTCCAATTGTCCAGCCTCTAATGTAATTCACACAGAGAATAGACTGCAACGGCTATGGTTTCTCTCTTGTGCCAGCAAGAATAATGAAAACATAACGGACCTCAAACCCTAGCTGTGTATATATATAAACCCAAACGGACCCCGCCCGGTCCGGTCCGGTCCGGTCCAATATTTAATTAATCCAATTAATTAAACCCGATCCGTTAATTAATTAATCCAATTAATTAATTCGGGATTATAAATAACAAATTCAATTAATTAATTTATCCAACGATTGTTAAATTAACCAATTGACAATTTGCAATCTTCCAATTCTCTTTTGTGTGCGACCCATTAGGTTCCCGACCACGATGCCTAACGTCGTGAAATATTATTTTGATCTAATCAAAATTGATAAATCAATACACCCTTTTAATTTATCGTCAATTCACACTCGCCGTCCCTGATTGACATCTAGCAATGTGTAAGGGCAATACATGTGACGGGAAATGTCACGTGGTATGACAAAACCAAATTCGTTCGTTTACCGTGAAACTATTATCCATTCGTCAATACGATCCGATCAATTACGAGATATGGAATTGTGTCAATCTTGATCATTGATCATATCTTTCACTCCACTATTAAGTCAATATAAATCGAAAACTCCTTTTTGACTTATGAGTACACCTTGGCCAAGGATTTCATTATCGACTTAATTAAATGAAACGCAGATCATAATCTCCTACTATCTAGGAGTGACGAATCCTTTATTAATCAATCACAACCTTCATACGATTCTTGACGTACCCGAACGATGTCGTATTAGCGGCCCCTTTCAGAGCAACATCCAACACCGCCAAAGTATGTCTGTCCTCATATAAGGTACCATGACAACCTCAAGTCAAAGGACCAATTCCACTACCGAACGATAGAGATTAGCCACTGACACTCAGATAGTTATCCATGTGGAATCTCTTAGCGGGTCTCCAATGTTTTGTTCTATAACAAAACATCCACGTGTTCATTTAAGTGTCACCACACTTTAGCTCGTGAGATCAGCTACTTACTTCACAAGTAAGAAATGTCACACGTGATGGTCTAACTGTATTAACGATATCCGTATCTCGTTATTACTTATGACCATGGTTTATTCAAGATCCAATTATATGTAATTTGTATCTCACAATCACAACTCCTTGTGATTAACAGATTACCTAAAAATTGGATCTTCGGATTCTATTATTTAATATTATTTATTACAAAATTAATAATAGATCTCGCCAAAATCAAATGCATTAAATATATTAAAAGCGTTTACAACCTAAATCGATTGGATCTAGGGCATAACACTTACAAACATATGGTCCTATGATGCTGCTTCACTTTGGTAATAAGCCAACGGTCATTGTCTCATCAGCCTATGCAGCGAAAGAGATAATGAAAACTCGGGATCTAATCTTTGCCAAGAAACCTGACTCAAGTGTTACCAGGCAATTAATGTATGACGGGAAAGATGTTTCTGTCGCGCCTTATGGTGAATACTGGAGGCAGATGAAAAGCATTTGTGTTCTCCAGCTTTTAAGTAATAAGAGGGTCCAATCTTTTCGTTCCATCAGGGAAGAAGAAACAGACCTTTTGATTAAAAAGGTCAAGGAGACTTCTTTACTTCCATCCGTTGAACTATATCGACTGTAATTAGTTATTTGCTCAATTTCTGAATACTATTCTATTTATTGTTGTTATGAAAGTAAGCGCCTAGTCCTATTTTCTTTCATCTATAACGACGTGGCAAATGAGTTAGCCCAAATGGCCTCAGGTACTCAAAGGTTTTGAATTGGAAGTCTACTTGTGAGTATGGAATCATATTGCCCGTGACTCAAAGAAGGGCGAGAAAGATTGAACTTCACTACATACAAGATGGAGATGCAATAGATTGGAGAACAGAGATTAAAGGGTTCCTTAAAGAACCTAATAGAGGGATTAGTAGGAAAATGAAGCTGTGTTTGCTGAACTATACACTAATAGATGAAGAGTTGTATAAGAAACGCTCTAATGGTGTATTACTAAAGTGTGTAAGTTTGTAAGAAGCCAAGACGATCATGGCTGAGGTGCACGAAGGGATATGTGGAGCTCATCAAGCTGGCCAAAGGATGAAATGGTTAATTATTAGGAGTGGATTTTTTGGCCAAAGATGGGAGAATTCTGCGTTCAGTATGCAAAGAGTTGTTTAGCTTGCCAAAAACATGGTCTAATACAAAGGGCGCCAGCATGAGAGATGGCACCTATTATTAAACCTTGGCCGTTCAAGGGTTGGACGATAGACCTGATAGGGAAGATTTATCCCCCATCGTCCAAGCAACATACTTTTGTTATAGTTGCAACCGACTATTTCACCAAATAGGTAGAGGCGGTACCTTTGAAAGAGATCACCCAGAAGAATGTTATAGAGTTTATCCGTGATCACATTATTTATAGGTTTGGAATTCCACAAACTTTAATGGTAGATCGCGGAACATTTTTGAATGGAGATCAAGTGAACAAATTTTTGAGCGAGTTTGGGGTTAAATTAGTAAACTCCACACCATACTACGCTCAATCCAACGGACAAGCGGAATCTTCTAATAAGATTTTAAAAAATATCATCAGAAAGATGATAGATGAAAATGCCAGAAATTGGCACGAATGTCTGAACAAGGCCTTATGGGCTTATAGAACATCACCTCGGTCAAGTACCAAAGTTACTCCTTTCCAACTTGTTTATGGACAGGAGGTCGTTTTGCCTATGGAAATCAACGTGCAATCGATTAGAGTGTGCTTGCAACATAAGTTGAATGATGATGATTATGCCGAATCACTAGTTCAAAATTTATTGGGGCTAGACGAATTAAAGTTGGACGTCTTAGATAAATTGCAAGTTCAAAAACAAAGAATGGCTAAGTTTTATAATAAAAAAGTCATAGTCAAGTCGTTCAGCCTGGGTGAACTAGTTTGGAAGACGATACTCCCTTTGGATAGCAAGGATCCAAATTACGGGAAGTGGTCGCCCAATTGGGAAGGACCATACAAAATAAACAGTGTGTTGCCCAATGGAGCGTATCACTTGGAAGATTTAGATGGCACCAAGCACGTGAGATTCATTAACGGCAAATATTTGAAAAAATATGTTCCTTCTTTATGAGAATATGAACAGGTAAGAGCATAATCAAAATATGTTGAACGATTAAAGGATAACAAGGTCAGAGTGAAATACGTTCAAATAAAGTCCTTTATTATCAAACGTTCATTACAAAGATGCGAAAATACAAATAATGGATGCTCTACAAACTACAATCAAAAGTAAGCTAATCTCCCGGTTGATCGCTGAGTAAGAGGGTGGACTAGCCTCACGCCGCCTTCCTAAATGCATCGCTGCAATGGTGGGATCGCCGAGTAAGAGGGTGGACTGGCCTCACCACCTTCCTAAATGCATCGCTGCAATGGCGGGCAAAGAGGCTGAGAAGTACTCTCAGCAAGCAAATTGAGAAGCACTCTCAGCAAGCAATATGGCCCGTAAGCATCCCAAAAATTGCCTTCTATCATCGACTCCTTGTAAAGGGCAAAGAGATGATGGGAAGGACTTCAATGGTAAAAACTTTGCTGCTGGCCGAAAAATATTTCCTATACCTCCCACACCAAAGGTGACATCAAAGCAAATAGTAAAATGGACGGACTAAACAATCCATTTTTTTAGAAAGGCGAAGGTTTCGGATCAGATTGATTGTCAGAGTGCCAAACAATGGCAGCAAATTGGTTTCGAAGAAGAAAATGAAGATGAAGATGGAGGATGGAAAATGCGAAGCATCCATGCATTTATAGGGAGGTGGAGATGAAGAGACAGAATATGAACAGCCACATTTCTGCCTAGTAAATGGAATTAAATAGCCCAAAGTCTTAGGAGAAGTGGTGGAAATATCAAAAGCAAATGGGCAAGATTTTTAGCACGAAGCAGTTAAATGCTTGAAAAATTGACAACTAAAAAATAAATATCAAATAAATGCACAAGAAGTTAATGTTCATTAATGATGAACAAAATTACAAAGGGAAAATCAAATTATAAAAGAAAAAAGGCATCATATGTCTTAATTACAGTCCACCCCATACTGAACGAATTCGTTCCCTAAGTTTTTCCCAATTCTCGTTCTGCTGAGAGGAAGTGATGTTCAATTCGGCCACAACATCATCATCAACTTCCAACTTCTTGTACTGCTCAACCAAGGACTTAGCTCGCTCAATTCCCTGGGAGGCGTTGCGCTTTTTAGCAGCCATTCTCGCCTTGCAGTCGTCCATTTTGGCTTGAAGTTCCTTCATCTGAGCAGCCAAATTAACCATCAAAGAGTCTTCAACCATGACTTCGGAAGAGATTTCTTTCAACTCGTCCTCAGCCTTGTTGATCTCCATACGCAAAGATTCTTTCTCAGATACGGCTCGAAGATATTGAGTACTTTTGGCCTTTAGTTCAGCATTCTTGGCCAGTAAAGAAAGGATCTCGGAGTGGATGACCTTCAACGTCGCTTTAAAATCGACAGAAAGATTGAGCGACGGAAGCGTCAGTGCTTGCTCCAACTTCGCATTCAAATGCTCAAGTTTATCCTTGTGTCTGGCAGCACTAGCCCTACCAATGTCCATATCCATGAAGGACACGTACTCAAATATCGACTGCTTGAGGAACTCCAAATCTTCCTCTGAAGAAGCAGCAGGATGATCAGATAGAGCAGGGCGAGACGTCTTGACTTGCCCCCAGGAAGCGAACAAGTCTTGGATAGAGCGCACTATCTTGTCAGCGTCCTGCAAAGAAAATTGCCAATATTAAAGATTCTCACTACAACGAACAAGATAGAAATAAAAGTGAAGCAAAGACTACCTCATCAACAATAGTGGAAGATGGCATGTCCTCAGCCAAGTCTGCCACCAATGACTCCTCCATTCGTGAGGACTTCCCCTTGTCTGAGCGAGAAGATGTTGCCACAACGAGCAAACTCATAGGAGTATCTGCAAAAAATCAAGAGCAACAAATCAGAAACCAATAGCACAAGCAAAGGTAAGGCATAAAAAAAAAACTGAATTACTTTCTACTTCGATGTTTGGGGGGTTGACGCCCTGGGAAGAAGGTGGCTCATCCATGGGTTGTGATGAGGATTCTGGGACTGAAGATGTCTCTTTAAGCATAGTCCCCTCATCAACCGGTTTGGATGAAGCAGCCTCAGCAGAGGATGATGGAGCAGGAGCTGTCGATGCCAAAGCCTTTGAAGGAGGCTGAACTTTTCTGAGAAGTCTAAAAAATCATCAGCACACAGAAAAGTTTCAAGTATGAAAAAGTATGCTTGTGAGTAAACCAATTTAATTACCTTCCTCCTGACGATAAGAGGGGTATCATCATCATCATCAACATCATCCTCCAAAATGGGAGATGCTGAGGCTAGCCATTTGCGGCTTGGGGCACTCTTGGCTGTAGTAGGCTTGGCAGGGAGAGAAGAAGATGGACGAGCGACTGTTTAGTGCGACGAGAAGGAGAAGGACTCCGAACGGACAAAGGAGTGACTAAAACAGGAGGGGGGGAAGAAATGCTCGGCTGGTCTAGTGAATGAAAGGCACAATTGGCGTCAGTCGCAAATAATCTGCGCTTCACTGACGGCCAGAGCTATTCAAAAAGAGGGTGAATGGCATGGCTAGAATTGAAGGGGGCTAATGAAAAATGGCTGGTTAAAAGAAGATTGCGAGCATTTATAGCCTCTACCTCCGCCTTATTAATAGTATGAAAACGGTCAATTAAGTTCCTTGAATAGCAAGGAGGAACAGGCCAAGTTTGGCCGAAGCCAAGCTGGCGAGCAAAAAATTGGGGAGCATAAATTTCTACCCCCACCTTGGCATTGGTCCCAGTTAGAATATCATGAAATAACTCCCTCCCGGTTAAAAACTGGATCCAAATAAGCATGAAGGTGCTCACACTGTCTATAGTGAAGGGGGGATGTATATAGTTTGGAGTCAAAAAAGGAGGAAAAGAAAAAAAGGAAGAGATTGAATCCAAAGAATAAAAGAATGAAAAAATGTCCCTTCTGGACATATTTACAGGAGCCAAGAGCTCCATGGCTAGCCCATAATAGCTAGTAGAGGAGCGAGAAATTGATGGAGCACCAAGCAATATAAACAATTACTAATAAGTGACAAGGTCTATAAACTTCAATATCTAGAGTCTAAATTATCCGAATAGCCTTTTTCTCAGGACTAATATATATAATAATTACAAGATATCCAATGAGCCCAATATTGATATACTTATACTTGTTCTTTTGAAATTTAATTATTTAACTCATATATAATTATGAATTTAAAACATATTTCATTTAGTCCTTAATTTTTTAAATATAAAAATATATTTTTTTATTCTAATTTTTTTTTGGGCGTTACAATCTCCCCACCTTAAATATTCCGTCCTCAAAAATTACCTTAACTAATCGAAGAGTTTTGGATATTTGATTTTAAGCTCATCTTCCTTCTCCCATGTTGACTCGTCTAATCCATGATTATGCCATAGCATCTTGACCAGTGGAACTTCTCAGTTCCTAAGTTCATGCACTTTTCTGTCCAAAATCGTCGTTGGAGTTTCTTCGTATGACAGGTATTTTTGTACCTCTAAAGTTTGGTAATTTACCACGTGATTAGAATCATGAACATATTTTCTCATCATGAAAATATGAAACACGTTATCTGCTGCCAATTTAGGTGGTAAGGCAGGTCGGTAAGCCACACTGTCAATCCTTTCGATAATTTCAAAAGGTCTGATGAAACGTGGCCTAAGCTTCCCTTTCTTTCCAAACCTGAGCACACCCTTCATTGGTGTTACCTTTAGAAAAACTTTGTCACCCATTTGAAATTCTAAATCTTTTCTCCTACCATCGGCATAACTTTTCTATCGATCTTGTGTTGCCTTTATTCTTGCTCTAATCTTATCAACCGTCTCAACTATTCGTTCAATATTTCAGGACCCAAAATTCTCTTCTCCCCGACCTCGTCCCAATGGATAGGAGATTTGCACTTTCTACCATAAAGAGCTTCATATGGGGCCATACCTATAGTGGCTCGAAAACTATTGTTGTATGTAAAGTCCACTAATGGCAGGTGTGTCTCCCAACTTTCGCCCAGTTCCAAAACACATGCTCTCAATTATCTTCAAAAGTTTGAATGGTTCTTTTTTATTGTCCATCTGTCTGTGGATGATAAGTAGTACTAAACTTCAATTTCGTTCCTATGGCTGCCTGTAAACTTTTCTAAAATTTTTATACGAATCTCAAGTCTCTATTTGAAACAACGATGATAGAAACTCCATGCAGTCTGACTATCTCTCTCATATATAGCTATGCGAGCTATTCCATACTAAAATTTACTTTGATTTGCAGGATATGAGCTAACTTCGTCAAACGATCAACCACTATCCAAATAGCCTTGTGACCCCTATTGACCTTGGAAAACCTACCACAAAATCCATCACTATGTGTTCCCATTTCCATTCTGGAATATCCAACGAGTTCAGCAATCCTGATAGCCTTTAATGTTCTGCCTTAATTTGTTGACAAACGATACATTTCTCCACAAATAGCACAATTTCTCTCTTTATGTTCCTCCACCAAAAGGTATCTCGGAGATCTCGATACATTTTTGTACTGCCTGAATGTGCAGTATAGGGGTAACATGAGTCTCTTCCAATATCTCATTTCTTATACTTTCATCTTTAGGTACACACAACTTTTCTTTTAAAGTCAACGCATTATCTGCATATACCTCAAATCCTATACGTTTATTTGTACCAATCTCAACTTTTATCTTCTGTAGAAATGAATACTTATCCTATGCTTTCTTGATTCGATCTCAAAGAGTAGGTCGAATCATAAACGCTCTTATTCTCGTTGTAGTCTGAGTCAACGGTGTGATGACTTCCAATCTCTTATCAAGTGCTCCTGAATTGTGGGTAAGACTGTTAACTGCGATCCTATCTTCCTACTTAAGGCATCTGGAATTACGTTAGCCTTACCCAGATGGTAATGAATTGTACAGTCATAATCTTTCACTAATTCCAACCATCTTCTCTGTCTCATATTTAGTTCCTTCTATGTGAAGAAATATTTAAGGCTCTTGTGGTCTATGCAGATTTCACATCTCCTACCATAGAGATAATGACACCATATTTTTAGGGCATAAACTACTGCTACTAGTTCCAAGTCATGAGTCGGATAATTCTGCTCGTACTATTTCAACTATCTCGAGGCATAAGCAATCACATTCCCATGTTGCATCAAAACACAACCTAAGCCGTGTTTGAAAGCATCCCTATAAATTACAAACCCATCAGAACCTTCAGGTATAGTTAAAATAGGAGCCGAGAGTAATCTCTATTTAAGTTCCAGAAAACACTCCTCACATTTTTTCATCTACTAAAATTTCACCCCCTTTCGAGTCAGTTGAGTCATTGGACCTGCTATTTTTGATAAACCCTCAGTAAATCATCAATAATAGCTAGCCAACCATAAGAAAATGCGAACTTCACTTGCACTAGACGGACTAGGCCAATTAGTTACTACTTTCACTTTAACTAAGTCTACTTCAATTCCTTGAGCAGTAACCACATGACCAAGAAAACTTACGTGATCGAGCCAAAATTCATACTTCTTGAATTTAGCATATAATTTTTCCTTCCTCAAAGTATCAAATATTACTCGGAGTAGTTCCTCATACTATTTCCTATCTTTGGAGTACACAAGTATATCATCAATAAATACTATGACGAACTGGTCCAAATACTAATAAAACACATAGTTCATCAGGTCCATAAATATCATTGGAGCATTGGTCAAATTGAAAGGCATGACAGTGAACTCATAATGCCCATAACGAGTCCTGAAAGCAGTTTTTAGTGTATCGCCTGCCTTAATCATTAGCTGATGATACCTCGACCTCAAGTCAATGTTCGAAAACACCGTTGCACCTCTTAACTGGTTGAATAATTCTTCTATTCTTGGTAGGGGTATCTATTTTAGATAGTAAAATGATTCAATTCTCGATAGTCAATGCATATCCTCATACTCCCATTCTTTTTCTTTACAAAAAGTACTAGAGCGCCCAAGAAGATACACTCAGTCGAATGAAACCTTTTTCCAGCAACTCCTTCAATTGTAACTTCAATTCTTGGAGTTCTTTCGATGCCATTCTATACGGAGCCTTAAATATTGGTACCGTGCTAGGAACTAAGTCAATTGTAGATTCCACTTGCCTATCTCGTGAAATGTTGGGTAGGTCTTCTGGAAATACGTCTGCAAAATCTCACACAATGTTAATATATTTAACGGTTGTTTCTGTATGTTTGGAACCGTTGATATTAACTAAGAATCCTTGATACTCCCTTCTCAACACCATCTCCGCTTGTACAGCTGACATAAGGTGAGGTAGAGACTTGGACTTTGCTCCAAAGAAACGAAACCCTTCCTCTCCCGGTCTATGAAATAACACTTCCTTCTCATGACATCGAATGGTTGCATGATTGATCCCAACCAGTCCATGTCTAAAATAACATCAAAATCTTCCATCTCCAAAAGGTATAAGTCCGCCGGTAGTATATTTCCATCAATCTCTGACTTCATAGTTCTAGTCATCTGATTTGAACAAAGAGTTCTCCCTGAATGGATGCTAACCTCTAATGCATTATCCATTTTCACACATGCAATGTCATACTTAGTGATGAATGATGTAGAGATAAAAGAATTTGTAGCCTCAGAGTCAAAAAGTACATTAACAGATACATTAGATAATAACAAAATACCTATTTTTGTAATTATGATGTTAGACATAATGATTGGGAATGCAAAATCAAGAACATAAACAAGTACTTCAAATAATAATAAAATACCTGCTATCACATTTGGATCTTGCTCTGCCTCATGCTGATTTAATGCAAAAACTCGAGCCTTCCCTTTCTTGTTCTTGTTCTGATCATCATCCTTCTTTCGCGAAGGCTCTGTACAGTGCAAAGTGATATGCCCAGGCTTACCACATCAAAAACATATGTTCTTCCTAAATAAGCATTCACCCCTATAAGACTTATTACACTTAGGACATAGTGTAATACCTCCACTTAACCTACCGATGCGAACTCTTGGGCTTGGCATTTATTCTGCCAGTTATATTTGTCCTTGCTCTGATTATTCGACTTTCTTTTTCCTAACGACTCCTTGCTCTGTTGGGCATACTGCTCAAATGTAGTCCTCTAATATGAAATAGTATAAACCCTCTCCAACATTTCACGATATGAAGTGAAACGATGCGACATAATGATCATTCCAATTTTTTGGTATAGTCCATTTTCAAACCTCCTGATCTTCTTGACTTCTGTAACTACTAAGTGTGGGGTATACCTTGAGAGCTATTCAAACTATCTCTCGAATTAGTAAGCAACGTGTTTTCCTATTTGAGCTGTAAAAACTCTAATTCCTTGAAGTCTCTCAAAGCATGTGGGAAGTACTTTTCCATCACTTCTTTCTTAAATTGTTCGCAAGTCAGGTTACCTGTTGCTCTTCGGTCTTAGTGTGTGTGACAGATTCCCACCAGTAACCGGCTACTCCAATCAACTTGAATCTACGCATAGTACCTTCTGTGCATCCATGTAAGAAATATGTCGAAAAATGCATTCCAGACCTCTAATCCACTCCTCAACGGCCAGTGGGTCAGAATTTCCATTGAAAGTAGGAGGCTTATTCCTACGAAACTGCTCAACCATGGAAACAACTCCAAGGACAGATAGAGTGCATCCTGCTGTGGTAGCCCATTTTGTGGTGGAGGTACTTGATTTTGTCTAGTCAACTCCTACACCATTTGCAACAAGTCACGCATCAAATTTGTGTGGGTAGGTGGTACCATTTCCTAAAATTTAACATTAAGTCACTCATCATCTATTAGTACTAAGTCTAAGATATTATTATAGATAACATCATCATTTCATGTACATTTAGCAAGCAATAGTCAGTAAATTGAAACAATATCACATAGTTTATATTAACAAGAAATTAATAATACACAAACGCAATGGATAAGATATATGCCTACGGGTTACAACATCCGCTATTAGCATAAAATATTAAATATAATTCAAACAAGCATTGTAACCTTCGATATTATACAATTACAGTTATTATATCGTATTATTATTATTATTATTTATTTCATTTATTTATTTATTTTTGCCTGCTAAAAATAAGCATCATTATACAATATTCATTCATATAACTGTAATGTAGACTCTTGCCAACATACTCTTTTGCCACATATATTATATGCAACGTTTTAGAACACCAAGTTTTGTGTGTAAATACCATAATAATTCTTTTTTTTTTTTAAACATTGTAAGCATTTCCCAGTCATCATTGCCACCCGTTTGAACCCCATTAACTTATGTACCTCCCATTTTACTTGTGTAATGCCATTCTTACTCTTGCCACCGCTCAGCAAGATGGCAAAACTAGAGGCACAAATGTCATTTTATGCATTAATCAATTTAGTAGTCAAACCCTCGTGAACCACATAAGTGTGCTGTCAATTATAATTTATATGTGGGGCCTAGCAATATTTGAAAAAGTTGGAAATTTAATAATTTTTCATGGGGCAAACGAAGGCTAGATTTCTAGTTATGTAATTTGACTTAAACATTAATCACAATTAGCACTTTATTTAATCATAACCTATGACCATAACTACTTAACTTTTTTTTTTTTATCATTATTCATTACGAAAAGTGACATGGTAACGTTCATTATGACCAGTATCGTCGTCACTGTTCATTTATGAACAGTTTTTTTTTTTTTTTTTAATTCCTAATCACAAAAAAAAAAATCATAATGGGTCTACAAAAAAAGTAAACCTAGGCTCTGATACCAAACTGTAACTACCCAAATTTTTGTAATTTTAATCGCTACCAAACATGATATATTCTAAACATATTAACAAATAAAATTTTCCACCAATAAAAACATAACAAAGTTTTATATTTAATACTTAATTAGACATGTTTAAAATTTCAAATTAAAACTTTTTGTGAATTTAAAACTAAGAAATTTTTAACATAAAAGAAAATTATCTTATTACTGCGGATTATTTTTAGTCTGTCCCATAAGTCATGGTATCATGACAACACCACAAGCCCGCCAACTAACAACCCGTTCTAACCTGTGAGGAGTAGGGAAAAGAGTGAGTGCATGAATATACTCAGTTGGACGCGAAAATAGTGGTGCGATCCCGAATAAAATATTTAGATCATGCTTTCAAAAAATCATACCGTCATCATATCGTTTGAAACTGGTAAGAGCTCATAGTATATCATATCTTTAGTACCGGATAGTCATTTCATATCATACCATAATCATCATATCAATTCATAATTTTCATAAGTATAATAATTTATCAACATGAAAAAAATATAATCTAGACGGGACAAAATACTTACACCTTGTAGTCCTACCTTGATTGACAAAAAGAGTTTTCTTGAAAGAAATGCAGTAATTTCACCTTCTAAGACTCCCCCTTTTTTGTACAATTCATGAATATCCCTTTCCGTTCAATTAAAAATATCACAATTTCATTTATTTTTGTATTTTCAACTTGCAATGCTTATTTAGGTAGACAAAGATTTTCCATCTATAATATTAATATCACCTAATAAAGCCACATGTTTTTCCATATTAGTGGCTCAATTTACTAATTTGCCTTTTATTTATACACGTATCCAATTCATTTCATTTCAAATAAGGCAATTACCAAATTCTTAATCAAGGACAGCTGACACCATGGGAGCAAAAGGTCATGGTTATTGTGTACTATCCCAAGAAAATTGACTGTATATATATATGTGTGTGTGTGTATATATATATATATTATCATTCATACAAAAAAAATACTATTTTATTCCAACCCTATCCAACTACACGTGTTGCCATTCTTAAAAAAATGAATAATAATAATAATAATAAACAATTACTAATAAATGATAAGGTCTATGAACTTCAATATCTAGAGTCTAACTAATCCGAATTGCCTTTTTCTCGGGACTAATATATATATAATTAATTACGAGCTATCCAATGAGCCCAATATTGATATACTTATATTTGCTCTTTCGAAATTTAATTATATGACTCATATAGGATTATGAATTTAAAACAATTTCATTTTAGTCCTTTTTTTAAAATATGAAAATAACATAATACATTTTTATTCTAATTTTTTTTTTTGGGCGTTACAGGTGCACACATAAGTATTAAGAAATATACTAGCATAAAAAAAAAAAAAAAAATCTTGACTCATTCATCCAATGTTTTGCAATTGAGATTTGAAATTTTGAAATTAGATATGAAAACTATTTTTTGAAAGCCCTTGTTCTTTTATTTAGAATTGGGACCCACTACTTTCGAGTAAGCGGAGTTAAAATTATACACAAACTAATTGTTAAATATATAATTTTTTTTAAAATCAAAATATTTTTAAGAAATAATAAGGTTTGATTATATCATTTTCCAGACAACATGTAATCTTGGCATACTTATATTGTTTTCAAAAATGAGTTTTTTTAATCAAGTTCTAAGTATTATTGATAAAGTACAATGCCCAAGCTAAATACATAAAGTCATAATGGGAACCAACTCACATCTTTTGTAACGGCCCAGATTCCAATTCTTGGATTTCTCGGTTCGAGAAATCAAGATAAGAGAATCGAACTTACTCTTTTTCTTCTATGCCCAAGCTGTTATATCATACTAGTGTCCGCTTTGGTGGACATCGCCCACTTACTCCCTCACAACTTTATATCATGTCCCAAGGATTCGAACACAAAGCCTCTGTTTAATGAGAGGCTTAAGTTGAATTCTCATATTAATTGGTTGACAATACTTGTGATATAACGATTTGGATATAAATGCTGGGTCGTTGGCCATTTTCAACGCCGTATCAAATTTTTGCACAATTCTGCACCAAACTAAAATCATCTCCAAGCATTACACTAAAACTTACCAAATAAGTTTAAATTCATTATTAAATATAAAAAATAGTGCAATGCATTTCGAATTTGAATATTATGATATTACAAAGTAGAAATATCACTACATTTTAATTCTCGAAATTCGTACGTTCTTCCCACAAATGATCGATTAATATATGTATGTGGTTATTATAATATGTTTCGTATTAACTTTAAATAATCGTGTTTGTTATATATTAATTTTTTTAGTCTTATTTTAATTAATTCAATAATTATTATCTTTTACACTTAAAATAAATTTTAAATGGAAATAATAATTGTAATAGTAATAGTAATAGTAATAATAATAATAATAATAATAATTGTATTAAAATATATATATATATTACAAATGACACAAATACCCTCCATCAATTACTTTGACAAATGGAAGAAAGGGCAAATTTGACGTTGCACCTTTTTGCATTTTGCCCAAAATAGTTTAAATTTTCGTGCCCCATTAGAGAGCTTTTGCACCAAATTTTGATGAAGTTTGGTGTTTTGGTGATAACATTTGAGATGGCCTTACAACATTATTGTTTAGTGGTTGAGCTATTCTTTTTGAAAATAGGTTGTTACTGAAGTTAGATTTTGATTAATTTTTGGAAGGATATTGACACAAGTTGTCGAAGTTGAGATTTTAGATATGGTTGAGATTTAGAATTTACTGAGAACTTTTGTTGAGGTACGTGTTCTTGAATTTGGCTGGTTTTGGTCTAGTTAATCAAGAAAGCTATTTGCAACTAGATAATTAGGATTCAAATTTGTATCCATTTAAGTCGAAATTCGATATTTTTATCCAATCAGTCTAGATTCAGTGATGTAGTTCAATCCAGATTCTAATGGACATTGGAGCTTGGGTTGAAGAGATCAAAATTACGGACTAGGAAGAAAAGTTGTCGCATTTTCAATAGCTTGCCTCTAGCTGGCCACTCTAGCGACGCTTGCATATTTTCTATAGAGATTTGTCGCTGCCCATCACCCACCTGGTGCTCGAGCAGCGAAACTGTCGCCCGCCTACTACTCACCTATCGCTCAAGTGATAAGGTTATCAGGCCTGGGCCGTTTTTCTTTCTTACTCATTTTTGGACTCATATTAATCTACAACTTGATTTTTAGCATCTTATATATACAAGTCACGGCTTGTATTATTCTCATAACATTCATACAACATCTTGAGAGCTTTAGATCTTAATTACTTATTGAGATCCTTTTGTGCACACAATTACAATTGATTATAACGGATTTCTCCTCCTTTGGACTAGAGGTTTTTTCACATCTTGGATTTCCATATAAATTTGGTGTTTTTATTTTGTTCTTGTTTAGTTCATTATTGTCATTATCTAGCAATCAACCCGTAACAAGTGGTACCGGAGTAAGGTTAATTATTATGCATGACTATGATGAATTATGATTTTCCGTCATTGGATCGAAACAAGATATTTATTTTATGGCAAGTGAAAATGGGAGCAGTTCTCACGCAGATGGATTTGAAGGAAGCATTGTTTGGCTTTGATAAAATGCCTTCAATCTCAAATCAAATCCCTCAGGACATTCTAAAGAAAAAACGTTCCACTACATTGTAGTGGAAGTTGGAGCAACTTTGTATGACGAAGAGCTTGACCACCAAGTTACACTTGAAACACCGCTTGTAATCTTAACAAGTGTCCGAAGATACATCATTAGATGATCACTTAACTAAGTTCAAAGACATCGTAGCCAATTTGGAGACATTAGAAGTTATTTTATGACAAGTATGACTTGGTTTTGATGTTGTTATGTTCTCTATCGCCAACATATATGACTTTTAGAGATACTATTCTCTATAGTCGAATACTCTCACTGTGGAAGAGGTCTATGATGCTTTACTATTGAATAAAAGATTAGGCATTTTGCTGGAGGATTTGGGAGTCAAGCTAGAGGCCTTGTTGTTCGTGGGAGAAATCTGGATAGCAATCTTGGTCGTAATATGATGGGCAGACTGGAATCTAGACATGTAGAGAAATATGTCATTACTGTAAGAAGAAGGGGCGTTAGAATTGATTCCGATTAATTGAAAAATAGAAATAAAGCTGATAGTGCTACAGAAAGAGGAAAGCAACATGTTAACATAGCGGAGGCTAATGTTGTGGAAGATGGGCAAAGTAAAAGAGAGCTCCATGTAATTTTTGACATAGGTTCCAAACTTTATGAAAAATGGGTTTTTGACTCAGCATGTACTTTTCATATGTGCCCGTGGGGATTGTTTGCAACATCTGAAAGAATTTTGAGATGTGTAATGATTATGGAAAACAACACGATTTGCAAAATTGTCGGAGGTTGTCCAGTCAGAATCAGAATGTTCGATGGTGTTGTTAGAACACTTATAGATATAACGCACGTTCTAGATATGAAGCGAAATCTCATATCTTTGAGCACAATTGACTCAAAGGGTCGTAAATACACTGGTGTAATTGGAGTTTTGAAGGTGGGTGGGGGCACACTTTTTGTCAAGAAAAGACAGCAAAACTCTACACAAATGTATATCTTGTAAGGTTTCATAGTAATAAAAGATATAACAATTTCTACTTCTTCTTTGACTGATGAAAAAGTTACTAAACTTTGGCATATGAGACTTGAGCATATGAATAAGATAGGTATGACAAAGTTGAGTAGGAAAGGACTTCTTGATGGGCAGAAGACCAGTAAGATGAAGTTTTGTGAGCATTGTGTCCTTGAAAAATAGAAAAATGCTAGATTCACTAAAGGAAAACATAACATGAAAAGAACACTTGAATATATCCATTCAAATCTTTGGGGACCGGTCAAGGTACCTTCAAAAGATGGTGTTTATTACTTGTTGACTGTGATTGAGCATTTCTCCTGAAAAGTATGGGGATGATGTGTTTGGGACCTTCAATGAGTGGAAAAATTGATAGAAAAATAGATGGGAAAGCAAGTGAAATGTCTACGCACAAATTATGGGCTAGAGTTTTGTTAAATGAATTCAATAGCTTCTGTAAGGTTGAAGGCATCTTGAACGATTAACAATGCTCAAAACTCCTCAATAGAATAGTGTGACAGAACGGATAAATAGAAATTTGATGGAAAAGGCTCGTTATATTCTTTCAAATTCTAGATTGCATAATACTTTTTCGGATGAAGCTACTACTACAACTAATTTTCTGATTAATCGCTCACCCTCAGCTGCCATTAAGAAAAAGACACCAGAAGAGATATGGTCTAGTAAACCTGCTTACCAAAAAAGGTATGGTCTGGTAAACTTTCTTATTATTCTGATTTTAAAATATTTAGTATCCTGCTTATGCTCATGTGGATCTAGAAGTGTATCTTTCTTAGATATAAATTAGTTGCGAAGGGGTATATATTGTACTATCCTGAGACAAGAAAGGTTGTGGTTAATAAGATGTAGAATTTGGTCAACTTGTTATGGTTCATGGTTTACCTTTTAGGATTCTGATAAAACTGAGGAATGGAATCATTCAACTCAGGTAGAGTTAGAAATTGGTCCAAGGGAACAATCAGAAGTTTCAAAATAGTCTACTATAGATCAATCTAGTCCAGAATTAACAAACAGTAATACTTTGCCTAAACCCCAGCAACACCACAGTATTCAATTGCTAACAATAGAACTCGCAGACAGATTAAACCTCCACAGAAGTATGGAGAAGCAGTTTTGGTAGCTTATGCATTGAATGTGGCTGAAGATATTAATTCCACTTAGGAGCCTGTTCAGAGACAGACAGTTGCAATGATTCCAGCAGATGATTGATTTCTATGCAAGAGGAGAAGGGATCACTGAATAAAAACAGTACTTAGGACTTTGTAAAATTACCTAAGGATAAAAGGGTTGTTCGCTACAAGTGAGTGTTCAGAATAAGAAAATGACATCAAGGATTAAAGATACTAGGTATAAGACTAGACTAGTAGCAAAGGACTACAATCAGATTCCACGTATTAACTTTATAGATGTGTTTTCAACAATTGTGAAGCATAGTTCAAAATCGGGCTTTACTTGGAATAGTAACAAAGAATGATTTGGGGCTTGAATAGATAGATGTTAATATAGAATTCTTGAATAAAGAATTTGAGGAGAATATTTACATACAAAAACCAGAAGATCTCGTAGTTTCTGGAAAGAAAGACTGTGTTATGTTTGAAGAAGTCCATGTATAGACTAAAGCTGTCATCGAGGTAGTGGTATAAAAGGTTCGATTCATTCATGACTACTCATAGTTTTATTAGAAGTAGTTATGATAGATGTGTGTACGTCGGACAGGAAGATAGTGGATTGATCACATATTTGTTATTATATATTGATGATATGCCCATAATAGCTAAAGACAAAGCCGAGTTTAGAAAGACGAAATCATAATTTAATAAGGAGTCTGTATAAAAGATTTGGCACAGCAAAAAAATTCTTTGTATGGAGATTTTGAAGGATAGAAAGGCTGGCAGATTGTATTTGAGTCAAAAGGGATACATTAAGAATGTGCTTCAAAGGTTTGATATACTGAATGCTAAGGCTATCAATGCTCCATTAGCTACCCACTTCAAATTATCATCTAGATTATGTCCTCAATCAGATGAAGATATTGATTATATATTTTGGATTCATTATTCCAGTGTAGCTAGTTCATTTATATATACTATGGCTTGTACAATCAAAATTTGACACATGCAGTTAGTGTAGTTAGTAGACAATGGCAAATCCTGAGAACTAAAATTGGAAACCAGTACTATGGATATTTAGATACCTGAAGGGCTCTACTAATGCTTGCTTGTATTTTGGTGGAAATGCAGATGGGGTCATTGGATATGTGGATTCAGAATATGTAGGGGATCTTGATAATAGGAGATCATTTACAGGGTACTTTGTTTACCTTTGGAGGCTGTGCTATCAGTTGAAAATCTAGTTTGCAAAATACAGCAGTTTTGTTGATAAGACATCAAATGTCGCATTTTTCACGGATTAATACTTTCACTTTTGTGATTAATTAATACTTAAATGTACTTAGTACCCTTATATTTAGATTTAGGTTGCAATTGGATGGAAATTATGAAAGTTGGGAGAAAAGAGCCAAAAATGACCAAAATGGAATCAAGTAAAAGTTCAAGGACAAAGTTGCAAATAATCCATAGATGAGACGAGCGATGGAATGAAGATTCAAGAATGTTAGGGATCAATTGGATGGGGAAAGAAGACAAGCAGATGAAATATAACCAAAGTATTATCACATGTCAACTTCCATGCGAAAAAGTTATGCTCCAGATCTAGCCTATGTTTGAGACCTGTTTTTGCCATAGTAAACTTGCGAATTGGAAAAATTCTATATCTAACAAAATTATAGCCCTTTTCATTAGCTTTTCAACCAATTTGAATCACCTCAACCGGATATCGGGAGAGAAATTTATGATCAAAGTATTGAAAGCTGTCCGGTGGAGAAAGCGGCAAAACCATGCAGTCGCACAACTTGCTTCAAAGAACTTGAAGGCTGAAAATAGTTGTTCTATGTGACCTTAACCATTTGAACCATGTGGTCGCATGGTTAATCTCCGAGGCATAATTTTTAGTTTCCTAATTTCATTCAACTACTCATAGAAACAAAATCTTGTACATGATATATAAACCCCAAATCTCGTCCAAAACCTAGAGATCGGCCCCAAACCTAATTTTCTCTTTTTTTGCTCTAGATTTATGATCTGTAACTAATTCACTTTGCTTGATCGAAAGAGACAAAAGCCTTGGAACAATTATAACTGTGAGATCCACCGATTTTTATTTTTTAATTCATATGTTTAGTATTAAATATTTTTCTGCATGTATTTTTAGGGTTGTTCTATTTAATTGTTAGGATGCATACTAGTTTATTATTCTCCACAATCTATAGCTAAGTTAAACATCAAATCCGTAATTGTTTGATTAATTTAACTTGCAAAGCAAGTAGGATTAATGATTTGCTGCTTTGAAAATTATTGAATCTTAGGAATAATATTTATCTAGGTTAAATGCAATCACATGTGCTTGTGTTATCTAGTTCATTGATTTCTCTAGTTCATAAAGCAATTATTGAATTAAATCTTTGCTCTTGTCTGGAATTGTTTATTAATTAAGATTAATTAGATCGCTTGTTTCTAATTAATTTAAACTAAGGAGAAATAGGAAATTGTTTCTAATGGAAAATGGATTTCCACAATGAATGCTAAAAGTGTGAATTAATGATTATTTGTGGATCAATGACTGGTTACGCATTTCCAATGGTGGATGTTGACTTAGATCGAGGTTCGTTAGATTGATTTCATTTAATTCATTGATTTTCTTTGATATTAATTATTTTCCTTAATAATCGATCGTTTCAAAACCAAAACCCCCCATTTTCATTAATATAGCATGGAAAATAGACTAAACACTTTTCTTAGGATTGACCCTTACTTCTACCATTGCATTTATTTTAAGAAGTATATGTTCTAATTTGGGTGTCTACTACAGCACTCACCATTTGTCTACAACAGATGCGGGGTACATGGCCATTACAGATGCATGTAAGGAAGATATGTGGTTGAGATGATTGATTGGTGAAATAAGTGAAGCCTTACTGATTTCTATGTTCTACAATATATTGTGATTGCTTGTAGCAATATTGTAGTGAGCAAAGTTGATGATAAGGATAATCCTGATAATATGATGACAAAACTATCTTTCATTGCTAAGTTTGAGTACTGCTTGAACTTAATTGGTGTTGGTCATTGATTTAGCCCATTGGGGCTTATTTGAAAGAGAATGAGTGATGTTTATTTTAGAGATATGTGTTTGGAATCCTTGTATTGGAATTTGGTTTGACGTGGAGATTTATTATAGTTTGACCCAAATCCTAATAGGTATTAGAGTTTTGGTTGAATTGGTCTTTAAGAGATCATAATCATAGACCAGAAAGAAAAGTTGTCTCATTTTCACTAGCCTGTCGCTAGATGGCTGCTTGACTGGCGCCTGCATATTTTCTACATAAACTTGTAGCTTTTCTGTCGCCTGCCTAGCGTTCGAGCAGCTGAGCTGTCGCCTCTGCCTCGAGAGCCAAGCTCATTTCACTTTGTTATGCGTTTTTGGACTCTTATTCACCTACAACTTGATTTATAGGATTTTATATATATAAGTAAGGGTTTGTACTATTCTCATAACATTCATGCAATATCTTGAGAGCTTTAAATCTTAATTGAGAATATTGAGATCTTGTTGTAAGCACAATTACTATTGATTATAATGGTTTTCTCTTCCTTTGTCTATTAGTTTCGTACCATCGATTATTGAATTGACTGCTTTACTATGCTACATTACGAGACCCGTCTTACCTTTCCTTTCCTTTTCCTGCGGTTCTTCTCATCTTAGGTTTCCCATAAATCTTAGTATTCTTGTTTTGTTCTTGTTTATTTCATTATTGTCATTATCTTTCGATCAATCCATAACATTCAGAATTTGCATTCGTTTGGTTTGCTATGTTCAATTATTTTTTCGGCTTTTGCAATGCCTCTGGCAACCTTCACATTGTTAAGCTAGTTTGATATTATTAAGTTAAGCTCATGGACTAAGTGATGTGTCTTAGTACTGCTGAATGGAAGAAGAGTGTCACGTAACTTCAACCCTGATGTATATGGAGAGTGTAAGGCAACCTTATTTTGTTCAATTGATAGCACGATGATGCTTAATCATTTTATTTAGCAAACTTTTAAAGCTCGCCATCATTAGTTTGAAGGGGCTTGTTAAAGAATATTGTAATTTGTCTTGCTTTATCAGGCATATTTTGGACCTTTCATTTGTTATGGTTAGAAGTCTATTTCTATCGTCATAGTACACATTGAATAATACGACTTTGTTGAGTTTAAGATATGCACGCAAGTTCATGATAGTGAAAAGATTCCCCATTCATCAGCCAAACGTGGCAAAATCAAATCAAATTGTCCATATCGTTTTGTTTTTTAGCATTTGGACCTTCAGATCGACCATTATTCGTGTGGTCATTTAATTTTGATTCCATCCATATATATAAATTATTCCCCGAACCCCACCCCCTGCCAATCCTCTAAACAAGAAAATATTATCTCTGAAATTTTCTAGATTTCCACAAAGATAAAGACAAAATTCTGAATGTAAATGAATTATTTTCTATAAAAGCCAAATATAAGATGAATTATTTCCACGTCTAGCATGAAATGGACAAGATGAAAGATCACATGTGAAGCAGGGGACCATAATCCAACTTATACTTATTGGACGAGCTATGAACGTCGAATTTACTTTTGAGTCTAAAAATTACTTATTTCAAAAGTTACAGCTAGTTGCGTTATTGTGATGACTATAAAATATGCAAAGACCAAGAAAAGTAAACAAACCTTTATCTATAACAGCCAAATCTAGTCACTGAAGATGAAAAATCCAAATCAAAGAGATCAATCATGTAAATAAATATCCCTACTTTCATGATGAGTAGATAGACTTGTAAGTAGCTAATTTGCTATTAGATTCCTTGACTCATTCATCCAACTAAAATTCTCAAATGCAGAAAGTTCTTAGTTGAACAGTAAAGGCTGAACACATCTATGACGACCAAAGTTCTCACGAGGCCTTGGGCAGATAGGAACTTTCTAATATAAGAAGGGGCATAGTATTAGCTACGAACCTCGTATAGGAATATCGATGGATCTTCCACAATGGCTGAAGGAATGCTTCCTGCTGTCCATACTGTTGGCATCAATATTACTGGTGCTTGGGTTCAAGTTTTTCTCAAACAAGAACTTCAATAAACGAAATCTTAAAACGCCCCCAAGCCCTTCAAAACTTCCCGTCATTGGCAACCTCCATCAACTTGGCAACGTGCCACACCTCTCTCTTTACAATCTATCCAAGAGATTTGGCCCCATAATTAGCTTACAACTTGGTCAGATCCCAACGGTAGTGATTTCATCAGCAAGAATGGCGAAGGAGGCAATCAAAAACCATGATCTTGCACTTTCAAGCCGACCCCAGATATTTTCTGCCAAACATCTTTTCTATAACTGCACGGATATCGCTTTTTCTCCATATAGTGCTTATTGGAGGCATATACGAAAAATCACCATATTAGAGCTACTGAGTGCAAGGAGAGTCCAGTCCTATGACTTTGTAAGAGAAGAAGAAGTTGCTCGTCTGATTCAGCGTATTGGAGATTCATACCCTGGCACCGCCAACTTAAGCAAGATGGTCGCACTCTATGCAAATGATGTTCTTTGTCGTGTGGTATTTGGTAGAGATTTCTCAGAAGGGGGAGAGTATGATCGGCATGGATTCCAAAAAATGCTTGAAGAATATCAAGAATTACTTGGTGGATTTAGCATCGGTGATTTCTTCCCTTCTATGGAATTTATGCACACATTAACCGGAACAAAATCACGACTTGTACACACTTTTAGGCGCTTTGACAAGTTTTTTGACGAGGTGATTAAGGATCATTTAAGTCACAATAACAAAAAGGATCACAAAGACTTTGTGGATGTCTTACTTGAAGTACAGAAGAGTGAAGATATTGAAATTTCTCTCACGATGGATAATGTTAAAGCAATCCTCTTGGTCAGTGACTGCTTTTTATGCTTCTTAAATTTCTTTATAGTTAAGCTTGCGTGCAGGCACTTTTTGACTCCATTTTAATTGTCACTGTAGGACATGTTTGCTGCGGGAACTGATACAACCTTCATTACCTTGGACTGGGGAATGACAGAGCTCGTGATGAACCCAAGAGTACTGGAGAAAGCACAAGCTGAGGTAAGAAGCATAGTCGGGGAAAGGAGATTTGTATCAGAAAGTGATTTGCCCCAGTTGCACTACATGAAAGCTGTTATTAAAGAAATCTTCAGATTGCATCCTCCTGCACCGGTACTTGTTCCACGAGAATCCATGGAAGAGATTACCATTGGTGGGTACGCTATTCCTGAAAAAACAAGGATTTTCATCAACGCTTGGGCAATAGGCAGGGACCCAGAATCTTGGCAAAATCCGGATCTTTTTGAACCAGAAAGATTCATGGGTAGCAATATTGATTACAAGGGGCAAGATTTTGAGCTAATACCTTTTGGTACAGGGAGGCGAAGTTGTCCAGCTATTGCATTTAGTTCTGTAACTGTTGAGCTTGCTTTGGCACAACTCCTTCACAGCTTTGATTGGAAGCTTCCGACTGGTGTTCAAGTCAAGGATCTCGATATGACAGAAGTTTTCGGCATTACCATGCATAGGATATCCCCTCTAATTACAGTGGCCAAACCATACTTTTCTGAGATCAAGAGCTCGCAACTTTAAAGAAAGATGAATAGCAATTTAGGCAAAGAATAAAATTTTCTGTCAATGGTTTTCATATTGTAGACAATAAGAAAAGTCTCGTATGTGATTACGTAGAAAACCTCAATATTGTCAAGATTATTGTCTTCTTACATTATGTCAAAACTCAGATAGCGGAGAACACTAGATTAAAAACCGAGTCCAAAACTTAAACATACTCAACACTTCACCTTCACTGTCCAAAACTATGGAAACTTCCTTTCCCAGAAAGAAAAATATGAATAAATAATGACATTCTGCTAAAGAGAAGCATCACGAAAGAGCCAAAAACTAGAACCAAAGTGGAAATGAGCGTGAATAATCAACACATAATATAATTCAACTACCGCTTGGCATGAAAATCAACAATAATGGCAGAACTTATAGTAAAATTAAGGCATGGGATAAATTCTACTAACTCTAGAGTATGCTAACTTGAATCAATCCACAAAGAAGAACACGTACACAAAAATAAGATTAATTTCACAATTGAGATTTGAAGCAGAAGATACTATTTCTCAATGCCTTCTATTTTGCACTAAATGCCTAAGTATTATTTAATTTGCATCTTCGCTAAAAAATAAACTAAACTTATAACATCATAGGGCATATCAAACACACTTACATGAGGTCTGCTACCACAAAAGGAGATGTGCATCTCGATTCACACCCCAAAACTGAAATTTTCTAAAGCTACTTGCTGAATAAGATCAAAGGAGATTTATGATGAAATCGAGAAATACAATTTATGGGGAATGAATATAAAAATAAAGATAGGATTTTAAAGTGGAGTTTGATTCAAATTATGTTTATTTAGATTAGCTTTTAGAATTTAATAAGGTTCTAATTTATTAGATTTTCTTTAGTTCTTTGTCCTATAAAAAGAGGCTTGTACATTGTAATAGTTAAGACTTTTATTATGAAATAAATTAATACCTTCTCCCACTATTTTTTCTATTTTCTCTTCCCTTTCTCCTCTTTCTTCTGTCTCTTCTTCTTTTCTTCTCCCTCTCAATCTAGCTCTAGTAAAATTGTGTTCTTCATCAATTTGGTATCAAAGCAAGTTGTAATCTTTTGGCCATACAAATTTGAGAAATTTCGATAAGTGTTCAAGCTCAAAACGTAAATAAATAAGTAAATAAATAATTGTTCCCATCCTCCAAAAAACCCAATCCAACATCCATTCACATAATACCTAGTCAATACCTCTACCATCCTCCAAAAAAAATTATCGTGTCGTTAAGAATGTAATTCTACTTAGGACCATTTAAGTAAAACAAAAAAAAAAAAATTAAAATAGAGGTGTAACTAGTAAAATATGTGGTGGTAATATAATTATCCTATAAATAATCTCATTGAATA
>NC_036246.1:28182101-28190349 GCF_002742605.1 Olea europaea var. sylvestris
CTTCTTCATTGACCTCGTGTCCAAAGCTGAAAGCTTTCAATTGTTCCAAAAATCTCTTAAATCTGCAAGTCCACCTAAAGGAGCGTTCACTGCTACGAATCGCACTTTCAATCTTGTAAGTCACAAAGGCCACCTCTCACGCACCAATCGCAGACGCAAAAACAATCAAGCCTACTCCAATGTGGTAATGGATGAAACTTTTTCTGGCCAAGGATGTTGCCCCCCGATGTCAGATTTGTTGGATCGAAGGACACTACGCTGAACGTTGTGACCAGAGGTATTCTCGACGAGACAACTCTGCTCATCTCGTCGAGGCTTTCAATAAATCATTCTCCATATCTGACAATGAGGCCTCAGATTGGTATTTGGACACTGGGGCTTCACCCACATGAGCACCAATCCATCTATTCTGGATCACTCAAGTAACTACACCGATAAGGATTGTGTGATTGTAGGAAATGATGCTTCCCTACCTATAACTCACACTGGTACCATCTCTCCCAATCAAAATCTTCATTTACTTGATGTTTCAGTTGTTCCTCATTTAACAAAAAATCTTTTGTCCATTAGTATATTAACTTCTGATTTTCCTTTGTCTGTTACTTTCACTGACAATTCTTTTACTATTCAGAATCGTCGTACGGGAGAGAGGGTGGCAACCGATAAATGAGATGGTGGATTATATGTGCTGGAGCGTGGAAACCCCACCTTTATTTTTGTTCTTACTAATAATTCATTGCATGCCTCGTATGATTTATGGCATGCTCACCATGGACATGTGAATCATTCCATTATTTCTCTTTTAAATAAAAAAAAGGTCATCTTTATTTTACATCTTTATTGCCTTCTACAACGCTTTGTAACACATGTCAAATTGCAAAAATCATCGTTTGCCTTATTCGCGTAATGAAAAACAATCCTCTAATGTGTTGGATTTAATTCATTGTGACATACGGGGCCCATCCCCATTAAATCCACTTCAGGTTTTGTATACTATGTTGTCTTTGTCGATGATTTTTCTTGTTTCACTTAGCTATACCTATATCTTTTGAAATTTGATTTTTAAAATATTTTTCTTCAATTTCAAAAATTTGTAGAAAATCAGTATTCTGCATGCATAAAAATTTTTCAAAGTGATTTGGCGGAGAATTTACTAGCAATCATTTCTTCGTAACTGTGGCTTCCATCATCAACTATCTTGCCCATACACACCTGCTCAAAGTGGTCGTGCCGAAAGGAAACATCATCATGTGACTGAGACCGGCCTTGCTTTTCTTTTTCACTCTTATCTTTTCCTCGCTTTTGGGTTGACTCCTTCAACACTGCAGTCTACAACATCAATCGCTTGCCCATACCACTTCTTGGAAGTAAGTCCCCTTTTGAACTTCTTTATGGTTCACCTCCGAATTATGAAAATTTTCATCCCTTTGGTTGTCATGTTTATCCTTGTTTACGAGATTTCATGTCTGACAATTTTTTCCCTCGTAGCATGCCATTCATTTTTTTAGGATATAGTCCTTTCTATAAAGGGTTTCATTGCCTCGATCCCACAACCTCTAGACTATACATCACTTGACATGCATAGTTTGATGAACATCACTTTCCTTTTTTAGAAACCTCTCAATCTCCAATTTTCCAATTTTTTGGAGCCCAACTCATCCCATGTAAAAGCATCCCCCCCTGAGCATCATTTTTCTCCTATTACAACATCCAGATCTGACCCCGTGTATTATCTATACTAATACAATGGATGAGTCTGTGCGAGTTACTAACTCTAATGCAGGTTCTACTTCGGTACACTCAACCCCTAGATCATTTCCTGTTGAGTCCAACACTGCCCCTCAAGTTCACGATCTCACTGCAGCTCCAGCTCCAGCTCCAGCTCCAGCATCTCCATTAGGCTCTCACCCTATGATCACAGGAGCCAAGGCTAGTATTTTCAAAGCTCGCCATCCGGCAAACATTGGCATCTTAGGCTCCTTTAGTCTTTTTTGTGCTCTTCTTGCCTCTACTGAGCCTAAAAGTTTCAAATCTGCTACAAAGAATCTTGCCTAGCTTGCTACCATGGATGAAAAAAATGCAAGCCTTACAAAATAACCGTATCTATATTTTGGTTCCTGGGCCCTAACACTAACATTGTTGGCTCCAAATGGGTGTTCAGAATCAAATATTAGTCTGATGGATCTATCGAGCGTTTCAAAGCCCTTCTTGTTGCCAAGGGGTATACATAGGTGCCTAGTCTCGACTACAATGATATCTTTAGTCCTGTTATTGATGCTTCCACTGTTCGCATTGTACTCTCTATTATTATGACTAACAAATGGCCTCTTCACCAAATTGATGTTAAGAATGCGTTTCTAAATGGCACTCTACTGAGCATGTCTATGTAAAGCAGCCTCCAGGATATATTGATCATCGCTTTCCTAATCATGTCTGTCAATTGAAGAAAGCTCTCTTTGGTCTAAAGCAAACACCTCGTGCTTGGTTCCAGTGCTTCAGCTCCTTCCTTATTCAGCTTGGATTTCATTGTAGTCGGGCTGACACTTCACTATTTGTCTTCCAAAAGCAGTCTGATATTATATATTTGCTCATAAATGTTGATGATATTATTATCACTGGCAACAACTCATCTCTCATCGACAAATTCCCTTGCAAACTCAATTTTGAGTTTGCCACTAAGGATTTGGGTCATCTTAGCTACTTCTTTGGCCTTGAAGCTTCGACAACTAAAGATGATCTTTTTATTAGTCAGTTGAAATATGCATCGGATATTCTTACTCGAGCTCAGTTGCTTGACAGTAAACCACTGCATATTCCTATGGTTGTTTCTTAGCACTTGCCTGTAGAAGGTCATCTGTTCTCCAATCCTACTCTTTACAGATCTCTAGTTGGCGCCCTACAATACTTGACTATCACACGTCCAGATATTGTTCATACTATCAATTCTGTCAGTCAATTTCTACACGCTACATCAATCGACCACTTTCTTACAGTTAAGTGTATCCTTTATATCAAGGGCACCCTTCATTTTGGCCTCACTTTTCACCCTTCTACTACTCCTAGTGCTCTCATTGCTTACTCTAATGCTGATTGGGTTGGATGACCTGATACTTGTTGATCTACCTCCGGCTACTCCATCTATCCTGGAGAGAATTTGGTTTCTTGGTGTGCTAAGAAGCAACCCACAGTCTCTCGTTCTAACTGTGAATTTGAATATCGTGCCCTTGCTCACGCTGCTGTTAAGCTTCTTTGGATTACACAACTTCTTCAGGACTTATAGGTGTCACTTCCACAACAGCCCCTTCTTTTATGTGACAATAAAAGTGCCATATTTCTGAGCTCTAATCCTATTTCTCACAAATGGGCTAAGCATGTTGAATTAGACTACTACTTCCTTCGATAACTTGTCGTCTTTGGCAAACTTCACACTCAGTTTGTCCCATCTTACCTATAGGTTGATAACATCTTCATCAAAAGTCTCCCTTGACCACTTTTTGAATTCTTTCGATCCAAGCTTCACGTCTACTCCAATTCGACGTTGTGTTGAGGATACTTTGGACCAATCTAAGGCATAATTCCTGTAATAGATTTGACCCCACTATTCTAAGCATCATGAAAGAGCTAAAAAATTGAATTGAAGAGGAAATGAGCAAGAATAGTCAACTTATACTAAAATTCAACTACTGCTTGACATGAAAATCCACAATAAGGGTAGAACTTATCATAAAATAGAGGCACGGGTAAATTCTATTAACTTTTGAGTATGCTAACTTGAATCAATCTACCAAGGAGAACATACACATAAAAACAAGAATAATGGCACAATTGAGATTTGAAGCAGAAGATACCATTTCTCAATTCCTTCTCTTTTAAACTAGAAGCCTAACTAGTCTTTAATCTGCATCTGCACTGAAAAATAAAATTAAATTTGTACCATCATAGGGCCATCAAAAACATTTACATGAGAAGCTCTTTGACCATAACTGAAATTTCTAAAGCTATGTGCTGAAGAAGATCAAAGGAGATATACTGTGAAATCAAGAAATTCAATTGATGGGGAATGAATGTAAAATGAAGATAGGATTTAGATTGATTTTAAAGTAGAATTTGATTTAAATTGTGTTTATTTAGATTAGATTAAAAATTAGCTTTTAGATTTTGGGAGGGTTTTAATTTATTATAAGTGTATATATATATATATATATCAGCCAATTTTGCATTGTAATAATTAGACTTTCATTATGAAATAAATTAATACATCCTCTCCTGATTTTTCTATATTCTCTCTCATTTCTTCTCATTTACTCTTTCTTATTCTCGTTCTTGTATGATTGTGTTCTACATCAATTTGATAACAAAGAAAGTCGTATTCTGACACATCCCGCCCAGTGTAACACTACTACATCCGGACGTGGCATGCGCCGATGATAGATACCAACTAAAAGTCGAACCCATCATCAAGGCTACTACAAGTACAATATACCACTTTTTATACATCGTTTTTCTACTAGAATTTCAGCATTATCTCCCTGTAAACAGGACTAACCAACTTGTGATCAGTTTCACACAAATCCCAAATTATAACACAATAAAATAAAGATAAGCCGAAACCTTAACCTTTGCCAAGAAACAAAATGAAATGTACGTATGGATACAAAATACATAGTGAGCCCCATAACTATCTACAAGTGATACAAAGGCACATCTAGACATGAACATACGTCCCAAAACACTGACTACATATTCTATGAAGTGAGTCATACTAACAAACTCTGTCGTGTGGCTCTGACTCCAAAATCAAGACTCAACTCCAAAAGATGCCCAGAATCTCAACTGCTGCCTGATAAGGAAAAACGCGAAAAAATATATGAGTTGATAGCTCAGTGAGTAGAGAAGTTCAAAATAAATATACTTTTTCATTTATACATTTTTATTGAAAATCAAATTCATATCATTTGATAATTCACAAGCTACCATCATGTAATTATAGCCAAAAAGGGAAATATTCACATAAGGTCATGAAATATCATCTTAAAATCATGATATAAACATTAGTTGATAACCATGTTATAATCTCATCACATCAAATGTGCTGAAAAATCCTCTAAAAATGTATCCTCTGACTGAATTATATAATCCGCCCCTCGAGCTAAGAACTTTTGCCACGGGCCTTTGGCCCCCTCCGTGAACGAAAGTCGATCTCAAAGACCTCTCATAATCAATTCTAGAACACGGTCAAGACCCCTCTGTGAACTATATGTACATAATCAAGACTAGTGTCCGGTCAAGACCCACCGTGTAGGATTAAATACAGCCAAGGCCCCTCTGTGAACTAGAAGAAGTATATAATCACGGGTACTTTTCTTGCCGATCTCAATATTACATGTCTCACATACCAAATAAATCTCAATATCACATGTCTTACATATCAAGTCACAAATGTGGCATAAATAATCTTTGAGATTCCACATGTATCATAATAAAAGAGGTTTCCATAACAATCATATAATTGAACACATAATTGCACATACCTTGATAATATACTTAATTTATAAATACTTTAAAAATATTTATATTTTTTCACTCACAAAACTATATACGCCAAAATCAACTCAGTTGGTAAGCTATCCCGACATCCTTATCGCCGCTTGAAATATAATATAATTTTTAAATCAATAATTAATTATTTTAAGTACTTTCAATAATTAAATAGGCGATACCCAAACTTAATTATTTCACGTTTAAGCGATTTCTAAAGTCTTTTTAATTACTAAAACTAGTTTTCTTTCATTTTACTCAATTTCATAGTTTATTATACTTAACCCCTTCAATAAAATTGAATTTAATCTAACAATTTAACAACTATAAAATTAAACATAACTTAACAATAAGTAACTTTTCACTTTCCTTTCCAAATTGAGGAATTCAAGCCTAATAGTATAGAGCACTTAATTCCTAATACGTTGGCGAATTTTTTCCATTTTTTTTCTTTCTTCTCTCTTCTCTTTCTCTTTTTCTCTTTCGTTCTCCCTGTTTCTATTTCTCTGTGCGTGTTTGTATATGTTATCAAATGGCTTTGGATTTGTATGCGTTTTCCACCGCCTGCCACTTTTGTTTTATCTCTTGTCCTTTTTTTGTGTTTTACTTTTTTTTTTAACTTAATGTATTACATAACTCACCCTCTTAAAAGAATTTCGTCCTTGAAATTCAATTGACTAAGTATGAAAAAGTCGTGGATATTGAGAATGCATCTGCTCTTCACTTTCTCATGTCGCTTCTTCTATAGCATGATTCCCCCACAAGACTTTAACCAAAGAAATAGTCTTACTACACAAGACCTGTTCCTTTCTGTCCAATATCTGAATTGATTCCTCTTCATAGGTAAGATTTTCCTTCAGCTCTACTGGTTGTGATTCCAAAACATGAGACGGATATGGAATATACCTACGAAGCATGGAAACATGGAATACATCATGAATTATGGACAATTATGTTTGCAAAGCCAATCAATACGCAATTGGACCGATGCGTTCAACAATCTCATATGGGCGAATATACCTCGGACTCAATTTACCTCGTTTGCCAAATCTGATAATACCTTTCCAGGATGACAATCGCAGGAAAACTTTATCCTCAACATCAAATTCAAGGTTTTTTCTGCATCTATCTGCATAGTTCTTCTGTCTATCTTGGGCTGTCTTTAGCTTTTATTCAATAATTTTTACTTTCTCAGCAGTAATCTAGACATATTCAGGACCTAATAACTTTCTTTCACCAACTTCATCCCAACATACTAGAGTTCTGCATTTCCTACCATACAGTGCTTCGAAAGGAGCCATTTCTATACTCGAATGATAACTGTTATTATAAGCAAAATCCATCAAAGGAAGATGAATATCCCAATTCCCTTTGAATTGTAGTACACAAGCTCATAACATGTCTTCCAAAATCTGAATAGTTTTTTCCGACTGACCATCTGTTTGTGGATGAAAAGCCGTACTGAAATGAAATTTAGTACCCATAGCTTTCTGCAAACTATGGAAACATTTAGAAGTGAAATGAGAATTTCTATTTGAAACAATAGATATTGGTGTCCCATACAAACTGGTTATTTCATCAACATATATATTTTGCTAATTTTTCTAACGAGTAAGTGACTTTAATAGGCAAAAATATAGCAGTCTTCGTTAACCTATCTACAATGATCCATATGCCATCATGTTCACTCTGAGTCCGTGAAAGTCCAAACAGAAAATCCATAGTAATGTGTTCCCATTTCCACTCAGAAATAAGCACCGTTTGTAACAATCCTGCTGTTTTTTGACGATCTGATTTCACTTGCTGGCAAATCAAACATCCACAAACTCAGCTATTCCAATCTTCGTTCCATGCCACCAATAGTGTTCTTTGAGTACACGATACATTTTTGTACTACCTGGATGCATCGCGTAAGCCGAACTATGTGCCTCTTCTAGAATTTCTCTCTTCAATTTCGAATCATCTGGAACACATAATCTGTTTTCCATAACTAAAGCTCTATCATCTCGAATGGTATAATCTATATGCTTACCTTTACTAACTTCTTCTTTCAATTTGCTCAACACTGGATCTTGAGTTTGAGTTTTTCTAAATGTGTCAATCAAAGTAGGCCTCACTTGGAAGTTGGCAAACAATGCTCCTACACTGGCAACTGATAATTGGGCGTGAGAAGCTCTAAACTCACCAAACAAAGATGAACATACTTATTAGTTTGGGTCATAGGACTCGATATTTTCCAAGTGAGAGCATCAGCAACTATATTAGCCTTCCTTGGATGATAATCAATCTTGCAGTCGTAATCTTTTATCAGATCTAACCATCTTCTTTACCTTAAGTTTAACTCTTTCTAATCGAAAATATACTTTAAGCTTTTATGATCTGTATATATCTAACATCTCTTGCCATACAAGTAATGTCTCCAAATTTTCAAGGCTAGGACAACTGCAACTAGCTCTTAGTCATGTGTAGGATAACCCAGTTCATGTTTCTTCAACTGCTTGGAAGCATACACTATAACTCTCCCATTCTGCATCAAAACACAACCAAGGCCCTAACGTGAAGCATCACTATATATCACAAACTCTTCACCGGGAGATGGAAGGGTAAGAACTAGAGTTGACACTAATCTGTTCTTCAATTCAAGGAAACTTCTTTCGTAATTTTTATTCCAAACAAATTTAGCATTCTTTCTAGTCAAACTGGTCAAAGG
>NC_036246.1:28191145-28199616 GCF_002742605.1 Olea europaea var. sylvestris
TTCTCCTTTACCTTAATCCCACAATCTCGATATATATTGTTTGCTAATAGTGATTCTCCTACTGGTGTATTCACTTCTAAACAACTGCCTAAAAATTCTGGCTTTTGATTCGCATATAAAGCAAATGCAAATGACATAAAAGAATGTGTAGATCCAGGATCAATCAAAATACGAGTATTTCTATCAAAAATAGACAACATACCCATGATAACATCTGGTGACTCCTCTGTCACCTGCTGAGTCATAGCAAAAACTTTGCCCTGGGTCTTCGATTGTCTTGCTTGTCCTTTTGATTTTGTACCACTATCGCTTGCGATATTAGACTGGGCCACACTGTTTGTACCTGCTCTGTTAGCTGAATCATCTCTCTGAGTCTGATTCTGTCTTGTACTACCACCATTCTGCTAAGGAAACAACCTCTGTGCCATGCCACCCTCCTGGAATACAACTAGGTAATTCCTTTTCAAATGTCCTTCTTAGCTACAGTGATAGCAAACACCAACTCCCTTGAACTTTTAACACTCTCCAGGATGAGATCTTCCACATAATTGGCAAGAAGAGAATCTGGCACTAGCAAAACTCTCTCCCTGTCTCGGAGTATATGATCTCTGGGAAGAACCCTGAGTATAATTACGACTGGCCAATGTCTGCTGTACAGTACTGGGACTGAATATAGGACCCTGACTTCCTCGGAATCGAGATTTAAATTGACCTGAACTGGATACATCAAGTTGAAATCCTCTACTGTCCCTCCGTGGTGGTCTATAGCTAGAAGCACTTGCCATTGTCTGACTATTGCTTGCTCTGAATATTGTTTGTCCTCTACCACTTGGCCTATCAAAAATGCTCTTTTCTACTCTCAAAGCTGATTCCACCAATTTGCCAAATACATTCCAGCCTGCAGCTGTTACTACTGACTGAATTTCTTCCCTTAACCCATTTTCAAATTGTCGGTATTTATCAATTTCGTTGCTTACCAAAACTTGGGCATACTTTGAAAGTTCAATAAATTTCACCTGATATTCTACAACTATCATCTATCCTTGTACTAGCTTCAAAAATTCCTCCTGCCTTACATCTTTATAGGACCGAGGATAATAGGCATCGTAAAAAATACGATGAAAATCTATCCAAGTAATGATGGAAGGGTATATTACTCCGTACCAACTGCCACTAATCATATGCACCCTCCTCTAATAAGAAAGTGGCAAGACACAACTTCTGATCATCTGAGCAACCCATAACATCAAATACCCTCTCTATCTTGATCATCCATGCCTACTCAACTGCAGGATAGACTCTGCCAGTGAAAACTTTAGCCCATAACTTTGAAGACCTCTCAATACTGAAATCTCTGTCAATACTACGCATAGCCGAGGCAATAGCAATAGCAATTCTTTCAACAGCCATAGGATCAACTCCAACCATATTTCCCTGTCCCCATTGTTCAGAAGGTTGGCGAACTGATTCTTCTACCCTCTTGGGCTCTCTCAGTTCATCTCTATCAAGAGCAATGTGAGACTTGGGTAACATATCTTGGAGCCTTCGAGTTCTGCCACCACGAGACATGACTCACCTATAGTTATGCATGATATGCTAAACATCAGAATGTATGCATGTACAATGTAAACCTATGGACTCTAATGCATGCTCTGATACCAAACTAACACACCCTGCCCCGTGTAATACTACTGGATTCGAACGTGGCATGCACCGATGATAGATACCAACTAAAAGTCGAACCCACCATCAAGGCTACTATAAGTACAACATATAACTTTTTATGCATCATTTTTCTAATATAATTTCAACATTATCTCCCTGTAAATAGGACTAACCAACCTGTGATCAATTTCACACAAATTCCAAACTATAACACAACACAATAAAGATAAGCCAAAACCTCAACCTTTACCAAGAAACAAAATGAAATGTACGTATAGATACAAAATACATAGTGAGCCCCATAACTATCTACAAGTGATGCAAAATCACATCTAGATATGAACATGCATCTCAAAACACTAACTACATGTTCTATGAAGTGAGTCATACTAACAAAATCGATCATGTGGCTCTGACTCCAAAATCAAAGCTCAACTCCAAAAGATGCACAGATTCTCAACTGCTGCCTGATAAAGAAAAACGTGAAAAAAAAATATAGAAGTTCAAAATAAATATACTTTTTCATTTAAACATTTTTATTGAAAATCAAATTCATATCATTTGATAATTCACAAGCTACCATCATGTAATTATAGCCAAAAAATGAAATATTCACATAAGGTCATGAAATATCATCTTAAAATCATGATATAAACATCAGCTAATAACCATGCTATAATCTCATCACATCAAATATGCTGAAAAATCCACCAAAAATATACCCTCTGACTGAAATATATAATCCGTCCCTCGGGTTAAGAACTTTCACCATGGGCCTTTGGCCCCCTCCGTGAACGAAAGCAGATTTCAAAGACCTCTCATAATCAATTCTAGAACACGGCCAATGCCCCTTTGTCAACTATATGTACACGATCAAGACCAATGTCCGATCAAGACCCTCCGTGTAGGATTGTACAAGGCCAAAGCCCCTCTGTGAACTAGAAGAAGATATAATCATGGGTACTTTTCTTGCCGATCTCAATATTACATGTCTCACATACCAAACAAATCTCAATATCACATGTCTTACATACCAAGTTACAAATGTAGCATAAATAATCTTTGAGATTCCACATGTATCATAATAAAAGAGATTTCCATAACAATCATATAATCGAACACATAATTGCACATACCTTGATAATATACTTAATTTATAAATACTTTTAAAATATTTATATTTTTACACTCACAAAACTATATACGCCAAAATCAACTCAGTTGGTAAGCTGTCCCGACATCCTTATCGCCTGAAATATAATATAATTTTTAAATCAATAATTAACTATTTTAAGTACGTTCAATAATTAAATAGGCGATACCCAAACTTAATTATTTCACGTTTAGGCGATTTCTAAAGTCTCTTTAATTATTAAAACTAGTTTTCTCTCATTATACTCAATTTCATATTTTATTATACTTAACCCCTTCAATAAAATTGAATTTAATCTAACAATCTAACAACTATAAAATTAAATATAACTTAACAATAAGTAACTTTTTACTTACCTTTCCAAATTGAGGAATTCAAGCCTAATAGTATAGAGCACTTAATTTCTAATACGTTGGCGAATTTTTTCTATTTTTTTTTATTTCTTCTCTCTTCTCTTTCTCTTTTTCTCTTTCTTTCTCCCTATTTCTATTTCTCTCTGCGTGTTTGTATAGTTATCAAATGGTTTTGGATTTGTATGAGTTTTCCACCGCCTACCACTTTTGTTTTATCTTTTGTCCTTTTTTTTTTGTTTAACTTAATGTGTTACATATTCATTTGGCCATAAAAATTCAAAAAGTTTTGATAAGAGTTCGAGTTCAAAAATTTTAGTGTTGCCATCCTCCAAAAAGCCAACACTAACATTCATTCACATAATACCTCAACCATCCTCTACATCCATAACAATCGTCACTTTACACCACCAATCCACCATAAATGCCTAATCCAAAGGATAGCAGCAACCAACATCAAATTCAGTACCCATCAAGGCTTCTTTACTGTTTTAGGTTATTCCTATTTGTAAAATAAAAAAAATACAAAATAAAGAAAAAATGGAATGGTTGCTGAATCTTCATGAAGCTTTAGACTTAAAAAAATGGAAACTTTAGAACTTGAAAACCTAATTACTTTATTGCCAAGATCCTCCATTTCAAAGCACCAAGAAAATTAATAATGTGAAACGTACCTTAATTCTTTGGAATGATTTTTTTTATTATTGGATCTTGATTCTGGATCTTAAACCTTGAAAATCAACTTGAAATCCCTTCTTGATGGGTTTTTTGCTTTTGATCTTGAATTTTGCCTTCTTGAATTCTTATTTTTGGTTTTGCCTTTTGATCCATAATCTTGATTCTTGAATTCCTTTATCTTAATTCTTAGTTGTGGGTTTTGGAAATTCTTCTTCACTATGCTTTCCCTTATATTCTTGTGTTGATCGGATGATATAAAAAATAAGAAGTTGCATATGAATTTGGGACCATCGCCCTATATATAATTTCCATATGTATTTCACCCATCGTGAAGTATAATTCTAAAGGAATCTGATCTCTATACATATAATTCGGCTCACACTTTATTTAGATGCCCTACACTCAATTACTTAATACTTTATTAGATCATTTTAATTTTGGGCTTAACTTTAAAATAGTCTTTATATACAATTAATTACATATGTCGGTCCACATGGCAAATTAAATAATTTTCCAACAATCTTACACTTGGACCTCATATATTATCTTATAAATGTATATAGCCTTACGAGCTCAGTACTTTTGCTATCATAACCAAAAGCATTTCTGACCAATCTCATCCATCAATTATGTTAATATAGAATCAAAATAGTTTTCATTATAATTTGAAAAGGCTATAGTTCGACCCAACCAACACCTAGAGGGGGGGTGAATAGGTGTCTATGCGGAATTTAACAATTTAATTAAGTTATGCAACAAGTCACATAAATTAAACATTGTTCAGATTCATTCACATGATTTAACTATCTATGTTGAATTGCCGGTTGAATTGAAATTGACAGAAAGCAATAAATAACACAAAAATTGTTGACGGAGAAAACCAAACTGGATAAAAACTCCGGGCCCAAGCCAGTGGGGATTCACTATAGAAGACTCCAACTTACAATACGCCAGACATGACTGTATCTAAGAACACTCTGACCTCCTTACTGTATCAACCAAAGCTCTCCTGGATTCTTCAGATTTGTGCCAAAATCTCAGCCTTGTATTTCTTCTATTTCCTGTGAATCAACAAGAACTCCAGTTCTTCAATCGACCTCCTTCCCGGATCTTCAATCAACTGATCTTCTGGAAGTAGTGAGGATTTTTTATAGGTGTTTTGTTTGAAAAGGTGTTTGATGTTTTTTTTTTCAATGAATCATATGGTGAAGAGTTTTGCAATTTATCCTTTGGTAGAGAGGAAAAAATTGTGCTATGTGTTTTGCCAAAGGTTGTTAATGAAAATCGAAATTTTTTGTTTATATAGTAGGTCATTTTTGGTAGTATGGAGCGTTTAAAATTCGCGAGGAAAGAAAATTACCAAACGTCGGATGACACTGTCGCTCGAACGAAGTGCCAGCGAAACTCTAGCGACGCACTCTCGCTCGAGCGAAGTGGTGGCGAAACTCCAGCGATGCAGGTTCTGTTATTTAGACTCAAGCGAGGTCAGGGCCAAACTCTAGCACCAATCTTACGCCATTTTCATCTTCAAAGCATCCAACTTTACCCTAGACCTATACATTAATTATTACGAAATTGCAACACAAGTCCCTGAACTTTTAGACATTGACAAATTGGTCCTTAACTTTACAAACTCGACAAATTAGTCCTTTTGGTCACAGATTGCCAATTACAACATTTTCCTAACAAACTCCCCCTTTGGCATTCTGTGACAAAATTACACAAAGCAGTCAAGGACACACAAAAAATGTAACTCCTAAGGACCTATTCATTCAACCAAAGCAACTATCTCCTATCGAACCTGTTTCCTGAAATACAGAAATTCAATAACAAGTGTAAAAACACGTGAAATGGAAATAGTAGATAAAACAAGGAATAGTGCATATGTAATTAACCAGATTAAGAATCAATAGTAATGTAAGTCAAAAAACACCAAAAATATACATCAATATTGCTAAAACATCAAAACTTAATTTAGTCATTAAATAGATATCAAACCACAATTATATCACAGTTAATCCAATAAATCATAGTTAAATTGAGATTAAACTATCTACTCCCACTTTTTGTCACAAATGACAAAGGATCAAAAACTAAAACTAAAACTAAGAAGCAGCACCACCCGCACTCGGTGACTCATCACTAGTCTCGTCACTCGAGCTCTCATCCAATCGATCAGGAATCCAACGCAACTGACGCTGACACACTGATACAGCACGTCGAAATGAAGAAAGCTCAGCAGACTGATGCTCCGAAGCAGCACGTAAGTGCGTGATCTCTGCCATCATATGAGCCTGCTGCACGACTAAAGTAGACATCTGACCCATAAGCGTCACCATGGGGTCAACAGGCAAGGAAGCCATCCCTGGAGCAGAAGTAGATGTCGAAGGAAAGGCAGCTCGAAGCGGAACGGCTGAAGGAAAATTCGAACGAGGCGGAAGAAAGACACGGGAACCCCCAGTAAGAATATCAGTAATAGGATCAAAGGGCTCCCAAAAATCAAAAACATCAACGAGCTCAGCCTGAGCGGCAGCATGACCCGAAGAGGACGGGACATGGGATCGACTCTAGTGAATGGTCTGCTGTCCTATCGGGCGACCTATACGAGTAGAAGACCCCTCAGGAAAAGATGCACCAAGAGAAAGGACAACCCGATGAATCAAACAGGCATAAGGTAACCCTAAACGACCCCCAAGAGTACGAAAAGAAGCTAGAATCTACTAGCACACAAAAGTAAGAAGGTCGATAGAGTCCCCATGAAGTAGGGCAAATAGAAAATGAGCCCGTACCATCGGTAAAGAAGAAGTATGGGCAACAGGCCACAGGTTTGTGCACACGATGTGCAACAAAACTTGTCGATCAGTGGGTAATGAACCTGTGGCCATAGCCGTAGGCCCCCCAGCAGATGGGGAGTTCAAAAGAGTCGACCGAACAAGGGCATCGGCCGGAAGAGAAGCAGGGAGAAGATAGGGATACGTCGGATGAGGAATCTGAGGTATACCTAACGCAAGAGCTACTGCAGATGGAGTAACTCAAAAAGAATGACCTCTAAGAAAACTCCTAAACGACGACCCATCCACCTCATGAATATTAGCATAAAACTCTTGAACGAGGAGTGGAGGCGGCGGTGTAAGACCAACAAGAAGGGGTTCCCAACCCCGGGAAACAAAAATAGCGACGACGTCAACAGGAAGGTCAGATAGAATTACCTTACGCTCCATGAGAACGGGACGTAAGAAGAACTGAGAAGTGAAGACCTCTTGAGCTGTAGCATAAATAAATCGGGATCTACTATAAGATGTCGATCCACTAGCGGGTTGTACAGAGGTACGAGAGTGCTTACGAGCCATCTGGCACATGCGAAGATGAAAAGAATAAGCATAATGTGAAATGCACGCATCTCGATGCAACATGATATGAGAAGATGCACACCCGGAAACACATATGATCCAATCACATAAACATGAATGAAAACACACACGGCACGCAACGACACTCAAACAAGTAGGAAAGAAATGAAGGAAAAGAAGGAAATCAAAAAAATCAAAAGAAACCAAATAAGCAAAAAAAGTGAACTTTCATCGAACATGTGGCGTACGTGACTTCGGCACCAAATTCCAAGCACATACGAGACCCAATCACAAATCCAAACACATCCCTAAAAACTACATGCTATGGACTTCACAATCAAACAAACCACACATCAAACGAATCAACGAAGTGCAAGAACTACATTGATGAACATGGACCAAAAACTTAAAAAAAATGTGAAGAAAACCATAGGAATGCACTATAATTTGGGAAATGGAAAGCAATACTTGATGCAAAACATGTGTACAAGCAAGATGTAATGCCAAAATAACACAAACCAACACAATGATCAAGAAAAGAAATCAAACAAACCAAAAAAAAAATGAAAGCAAAGAAAGTTGGGAATTACCTAAAGAATTTGCCAAGAAATCAGTGTTACAGACCCAAGATTGTGTTAAAGATGTCGAATTGAGGCCAAAAATGAATTGGGAGTGAATAATTCGATGGAAGAAGAAAAGAATTGAAGGAGGAGAAAAAAAATGATGAAGTGCGCGAAAGATTGAAACAACCGCATTTTAAATATATATGTCGCTCGAGCGAGACCGGGGCGAAACTCGAGCGACATCCTTTCTGCTTTTGTCGCTCGAGCGAAGTCCAGACGAGACTCGAGCAAAAATGAAATGTCAAAAATAGCACCAAACATTTGAAATTTATCAAAAGTAGCACAATTTTGGAAAATAACGAAAATAGGTCCAAAAACTTTTATTTTTATTTTCAGTTGTATGTATTTTTTTTTTTTTGTAAAGACAAACTAAAAAATCGATGATGAAGCACGTACCCAAATATGTAGACGATACGAATAATATGCACAAAATCACAAACCCGACATTCAGAGCATGTAGACAAATCTTAAGTCCACACATAGTTCAAAATCCTATGAAGTAAATTTTATATAGAACATCAGCGTGAAATGTGCCACGTAATCCATGCAAGTTAGACTCAAAACCTTAAATTAGTGAGAAAGGACACGTGAAAACAACTGTAAAAGAGTGTATATTGACCAAGTGCCAGTTAAATCCAATTCCACGAGGACC
>NC_036246.1:28199771-28201840 GCF_002742605.1 Olea europaea var. sylvestris
ACGACCATAGGGCACCAGGTTAGAAACCCCTAAGGCTTAATTGTTCGAGTCAAATAGGCCCCGAAGACAGAAATAAGTTCAAAGAATAATGTAGAAAATGGGGAAAGACAATATTGATTAGGTTACACTCGTCACAGATCAAGTCAAATGGACAAACAACCCCAATCACAGAATAATACCATCCCAAGTCTCACTCATGCGGTCAAGACCCACCTACAGGACTACAGTGTGTGCTGTCCGAAAATGCATGATGAGCTGTATACCAAGAACTCCAGAGAAAGTGAGAACTACGATGGAACCTCAGACTCGTACACATGATGAAAAATAAAGTTTGATCCTGAATGCAAACATCATAACGTCATACACGATGCACACAAAATTTTTTATTTATTTTTTTTATTTTTTATTTTTTATTTTTTTTATTTTAGATTTCAAATGTAAACTTAATACTCAAAATAAAAACTAAAAAAAATAACTAACAAACAAAATGCACCACACACACATTTATCACATACAAGATATGAAATGAATAAGTGCAGATATGATAAATGCATGAATATGCATGAATTCATGATCAGATAGGCAAACAAATACCAACAGCCATCCGAAGCGACTCAAACCTCATCCCATCTAGTGGTTTCGTGAGTAGATCGACTAATTGGTTGTCAGTAGAAACATGATCTAAGGAGACAACATGTGTTTCAACAAGTTCACGAAGAAAATGATGTCGTATGTCAATATGTTTTGTTCAAGAATGTTGAATGGGATTCTTAGAAATATTTATAGCACTGGTATTATCACAGAAAACAGTCATGGTCCCTTGATTAATCCCATAATCACTTAGCATCTGCTTCATCCAGAGAAGCTGAGTGCAGCAACTTCCAGCTGCTATGTATTCGGCTTCTGCGGTGGATAGGGATATGGAATTTTGTTTCTTACTTAACCAGGCTACTAGATTGCTACCCGTGTAGAAACAGCCCCCAGAAGTACTTTTTCTATAATCTGCATTCCCAGCCCAATCGACGTCGGAGTAGCCAGCCAAATCAAGATTAGAATTTCTAGAATAGAAAATCCCTAGATCAACAGTACCACTCACATATCTAATGATGCGTCTAACAGAGCTTAAGTGTGATTCTTTGGGATCTGCCTGAAATCGAGCACACACTCCAACACTAAAAGCAATGTCAGGTCTAGTAGCTATGAAATAAAGAAGACTACCTATCATGCTTCGATATAGGGAAGGATCTACACTCTTACCTGAAGGATCACGACCTAACTTCAAGCTAGTACTCATAGGTGTCCTAGTATACTTCTTACTATCTAACCCAAACCGCTTAACTAGATCCTTTGCATACTTAGACTGTGAAATAAACAAGCCATCCTCAATCTATTTCACCTGAAGTCCAAGGAAATAACTCAACTCACCAACTATACTCATCTCAAATTCTTGCTTCAAACACTCGGCAAACTCATATGCTAGAGACTCAATAGGAGAACAAAAAATGATGTCATCGACATAAATTTGAGCGATAGTGATAGTTTCTTCAATGTGTCTAATAAATAAGGTCCTATCAGCACCACCTCGAGAGAAACCATGTTCCTCAAAATATGACGTAAGTCTCTCATACCAAGCTCTAGGAGCTTGTTTCAGACCATAGAGTGCTTTGTGGAGTTTGTAGACATAGTGGGGAAACTTTGGATCAACAAATCCTTTTGGTTGTTTCACATAGACTTCTTCTTGAAGAAGTCCATTCAAGAAGGCACTCTTAACGTCCATTTGATGTAGCTTGAACCCTAAGGTACAGGAAACAGCAAATAGAATCCGAATAGACTCAAGTCGTGCAACAGGGGCAAAAGTCTCATCAAAATCAATTCCCTCAACTTGAGTATAACCCTGAGCAACTAATCTGGCCTTATTCCTAGTTATAGTGCCTTGGTCATCTGTCTTGTTCTTAAAGATCCACTTAGTACCAATAACGTTACAATTCTCAGGTCTGGGTACTAAGATCCACACATTGTTTCTAGCAAATTGATTGAGTTCCTCATGCATTGCATTCACCCAACACTCA
>NC_036246.1:28202518-28204654 GCF_002742605.1 Olea europaea var. sylvestris
TCAAAATTTTAGAAGTCTTTTTATGGATTCCTTTAATTTGTTTACCCAGTTGACATGGTCCGCACACAACATTTTCACTAGGACCTATTTTAGGCAAACCATCTACCAACTCCTTTTTAGCCAGTTGTACTAGACTCTTATAGTTTAAATGACCCAATCTTTTATGCCAGAGTTCACTCACATCAATTTTTGCACTCCTACACACATAGTTAGAATTAGGTAGGACTCCATAACAGTTATCAGACGTTCTAACCCTTTCAAGGACCACCCCACCGAATGAATCGTACACGGTACATCTCTTTTCCACAAAGCTAACCTCAAAATCAGCATCACAAATCTGACTAATACTTAACAAGTTCGACTTTAAATCTTCCACATAAAGCACATTTGAGATCACAGGTAATCCATGTATTTGTACAGTACCTTTGCCAAGAATAGGTGCAGAGCCCCCATCTCCAACGGTAACCATACCCCCATTGCATTCATCAAGAGTAGTGAATAAAGTCTTGTTACCACAAATATGCCTAGAACAAGCACTATCAAGGTACCACATATTGAAATCTTGGGCTTTTAATGCAACATGAGCAACATAGCAATTTACCTGACCTGAAAGTCCAGCTAGATCCTCCTTTTTAACCCAAACTTTCTTAGATGACATGGTACTCCTAATCAGTCTAGTAAGCATCTCAGTCAAATGACTAACCTGATTAGTCAGAAAACTGACCTGACTTGGAATATTCTGATTTTTACGCTTATTGCCTAACTTATAACATCTAGGCCTAGTGTGTCCTAGAGCTCCACAGTGGTGAAAGGTGGAAATGAACCTAGGCTCAAAGGTACGTGTCTGTGGGTGTTTGGGCATAAAATTTCTATGTGATTGATGACTTTGTTCCCTCGAAACATTCTTACCCTTATTTGGACTGTTGACAGCGTTAGACTTTCTAGAGGCAGAAATGAATACAGTTTTAGATGGACCAACACCATGTGTATTACCCTCAACATATCCTAGACCTTTCCTATCTCCCGTAGGCTTATTCATTCTCAAAATATCATCCAATTTCTTAGTTCCACTTATGAAAGTCTAAAGATGAGCATTAGATTTCTCCAATTCACTAGTTAATGTCTTAACCTTGTCTTCCAATTTCTCATTGACACATTTTAACTCACTGACACTCTTAAGTGAATTCTGGAGATTACTAGCATGTCTCTCTTTTTCTCTTTCAAGTTCATCAACCTTTTTTAGTAGGGCTTTATTGATCTTTTTGATTTTAAAACTCTCCTTGAACAATAGTTGACAGGCCTCATGTATGTCTATGTCATCCTCATCCTCATTACTAGAATTATTGTTGTGAAGTTCTTGCTCAACCTTGTCACTCTCCTTATCAGATTCACTCTTAATAGTCAACACAAATGCCATATAGTTCCCTTCATCATCATTACTAGATGACTCCTGCCTATCACTGGTCTCAGACTCGTTATCAGTAAGTGAAACAACTAAGGCCTTACCCTTCCCTTTTCTTTGATTCTTCTTATAACTAGGGCACTCATTCCTTTACCTTGACATTCATGGCACCTAACCAAACGTTGTTTATCACTAGAACTTTTATTGTTAAACCTTTCAGTTTTTTCTTTTGAGAATCTGCTAGGGACTCCACTTTTTCTATCCTGAGGCTTTCTCCTATTCTTGAGAGCCTTTTGAAATTTCTTCACAAAGTACGCAATTTCATCGTCCCTCAGAGACTCAGTATCGGAAGATTCATCCTCTTTGATGGATTTTAAAGCAATGGACTTTCCTTTCTTAGGTTGTGTGATAGTGAGTTCATAAGTTTGCAAGGATCCCACAAGTTCTTCAATTTTAACTTCATCTAGAACCTTACTTTCCTCAATGGCAGTAACTTTAGGCCTAAATCTCTCGGGCAAGAACCGAAGTACTTTTCTAACAATTTTAGACTCGGGAATTTTCTCGCCTAAATTGAAACTAGAATTAACAATATCATTCAATTTTGCATAAAATTCATCAAAGGTTTCGTCATCTTTCATCCTCACTTCTTCAAACCTAGAAGCTAGCATTTGTAATTTCGAGTTCTTTACCGTTTTAGCTCCCTCATGTGTAGTTTCAAGAATATCCCACACCTC
>NC_036246.1:28205012-28208914 GCF_002742605.1 Olea europaea var. sylvestris
TGGCTCTGATACCACTTGAAAAGGCTATAGTTCGACCCAACCAACACCTAGAGGGGGGTGAATAGGTGTCTATGCGGAATTTAACAATTTAATTAAGTTATGCAACAAGTCACATAAATTAAACGTTGTCCAGCTTCATTCACATGATTTAACTACCTATGTTGAATTGCCGGTTGAATTGAAATTGACAGAAAGCAATAAATAACACAAAAATTGTTGACGGAGAAAACCCAACTGGATAAAAACTTCGGGCATAAGCCAATAGGGATTCACTATAGAAGACTCCAACTTACAGTACGCCAGACATGACTGTATCTAACAATACTCTGACCTCCTTACTGTATCAACCAAAGCTCTCCTGGATTCTGCATATCTGCGTCAAAATCCCAGCCTTGTATTTCTTCTATTTCCTGTGAATCAACAAGAACTCCGGTGAAACTCTAGCGACGCACTCTCGCTCGAGCGAAGTGGTGGCGAAACTCCAGCGATGCAGGTTCTGTTATTTAAGCTCGAGCGAGGTCAGGGCAAAACTCTAGCACCAATCTTGCGCCGTTTTCATCTTCAAAGCATCCAACTTTACCCTAGACCTATACATTAATTATTATGAAATTGCAACACAAGTCCCTGAACATTTAGACATTGACAAATTGGTCCTTGACTTTACAAACTCGACAAATTAGTCCTTTTGGTCACAGATTGCCAATTACAACATTTTTCTAACATAATTGTCATAACTAAACCCTCAATAGCCACGTATATCAATGAAATTAAATGAAACAGATCGAGCGTGAATGTGTAGCATGGAAATTATATGCAATGTGATCTAAACATGCCTATTTCCAACTGGTCATGCCTTATTCTTTAATTAGATCAACCAAAACTTTAATCAAAGTGAAACTTAATTGAATACTTTATTTCTAAATTAAATCAAATATCCATGGATAGAATTATGTGTCCAAAAAAGACAACATTCGAATATAAACTTCCACTAAACTGACATAACATCAAAAGATACAGTGCCCATGTGAACAGTATGCTCATGAAAGACCTTAGGTGATAGCCTCTTAGTAAGCAGATCCACAATTATAAAGTTTGTCCTAATTATTCTATAGAAACTTGAACACTCTGAATTATTTTTTTAACAGCTAGGAACTTAATGTTTATAAAATTTGACATCATTAAGATCCTATTAGAATATGACACCGCTATTGTCATATAATAACTTAAATGATCATTCCATTCCATCCAAAATGTGCAGTCCAGTGACAAAATTCTATAGTCATATTTCATGACCAGAATCACAATATCCAATGATCTTCAATTGGTCTGATTTTCCTAAATGTGAACATATGTGATCCTTAGTTCTCTGTAAATACCGAATATCCTAATTGGCTGCTTTCTAGATATCCATCCCCCAGAATTATTTAAATATGTGCCCTGCATTCAACCAATGAATGCCATATCAAGATGTATGCAAACATTAGCTTCATTAAACTCCCAATTTCTCAGGCACAAGGAATTTTCTGTATTTTTCTTTCATTAATTTTATCCTTAGGACATTAATTGAGATTAAACTTGTCTTCCTTAGTATAGTGTATCACCTGATTTATATACATGCATTCCAAACCTTTAAACTACATTGATATAACTCTTTGTGATAATCCAAATATACCCCAAAAACAATCTCGATGTAGTTGTATCCCTGATACAAAATAGGCATCATTGAGTTCTTTCATTTCAGAACTCCATTACAGAAATCTCTTGGTTTCGTCCAATAATTCTATAGCATTGCAGACAAATAGTATGTCATTGACATCCAATACCAGAAAATATTTTTTTCCTACTGAACTTATGATATGCACAGCCATCAACTGAATTCATCTCAAAATCAAACGAGATAATTATTTAATAAAATTTGTGATACCATAGATAGCCTTACTTAAGCCCATAGATGAATTTTTTTAATTTGTAAACCATCAGATGTAGCGTAAGATCAAAATGTCATAATAGTCTTAAAAGAGTCTTCCATAGAAACTGGAAAGAGTCTCTTTAATTTCAATGCCTTTTTTTTTAATAAAGTCATTTGCAACAAGACAAGCCTTATATATCTCTTTATCACCCTTCTAAACCCGTTTGGGTTTAAATATTCATTTACAACCAATGGGCTTCACACGTTCAGGTAATGGGATAAGTTACCAAACGCCATTGTTGCTCATGAACTTTATCTCTTTATTCATGACATTAGTCCATTCTTAAAAATTATTCCTTTGCATTGCATGGTAAAGTTGATTGATCAATCTTCTTATACCAGAACAACAACATCCTTATTTTCTTGGAGAAAGACTATAAAATTATCCGAATTGCCATTTTATTTTCTTTAGTGGATTTTCTTAATGACATTTGTTCTTGAAGTTGTTGAGTTTGTTCTTCTAAACAATCTTTTGATTGTGTATGGGAGATTTTGTAATATTTTTTTGATCCAAAATTGCTTCTTGAATAAGATCTGAAGCAAGAAATTTTCCCTGGTCCTGATCATTGTCAGTTGCAATAGAAGAGATTATACATATTCTTATTCAAAGATAAAATTCTTAATATTGAAACCTTATCTCCCACATAAACTCTACATCCTGAAGGAATCGAACATTTTTCGTTTTGAAAATTGATCTAATAATGAGATTTTTAAAATTTGTAACTCGTTAACAGTTGCATGTCTTGGAACTTTATTAAGAATTTAAGTTACAATCTTTAATGCTTCAACCAAGAGAAATTCTGGTGTCGTGTGAGACGATTCCACATACCTCTAAGAATTTAGTAAAAAGCCTTGGACATTGTTCACTTGATCAGTCATGTCTATTATAGTATTCAACGCCACAATCAGATGATGTATTTTATTCTTTTGCTAAGTTGAATTTCAACCTCAACCTTATATGCCTCAAACATATCCAGTATTTGAGATTCCTCATTTATGAGATGTAAGTAGCCATAGTGAGAAAAAATTCATATATGAACATAATAAACTACTGTTAACCATTTTACAAAGTCAAAGGAAATTGTCTACAGATATTTTTTATAAATTAATTCTAAGACGTCTAATATTTTATTGGTACCTAATCTCCTTATGCTTGTTTGTTTCTCTTAATGTGATTAATATAAACGTTTGAGTTTGAAAAATTAAGAGAATCAAAATTTCCTTCTAACACAAGATTTTTCATTATCTTTGAGAGATGTGTCCTAATAGCTTATTTCATAACGAAGTGAAATTCTCATTGGTTCATTTATATTTAATACCACATGAATTCATATGCAAAATTTCTTAATAAGAGGCAACTGTATTAAGCAAATTTAGGTTATCATAACTGGATAAAGGACTAGTACCTATAATATTTGAATTAAGAAAAAGACTGAACTTACTATTTTCAATTGAATAAAAGTAATCGAATTTAATCAATGTAGAAGCAGAAACCAAATTTTGTCTAAAAATATGGTACCATAAATGTCTCTTTCAAATTTAAATAATAACCAGTCTTTAATAATAATATAAAAGTCCTTATAGTCTCAACTTTAACTGATTTGTCACCGTCCCCATAGATGAATCTTTCAACATCAATTGGCTTTAGGCTGTTTAGACAACCCCGCATAGACACGCTTATTTGAATAGTGACACCAAAATATATCCACAAAATGTGTTTGGGCATTGAAATTAAATTAACCGCAGAATATACCAAAATGAGAAGCGTGCTTGACTTTACACGTCAAGCGTGGTATTTAGTACAATTGCTCTTCATGTGTCCAATATTTTCACAAAAGAAACAACTAGATTATTTATACTTTTCGGGCATTTGTTGTTTCTTTTGAACTGAAATGGATGCAGCCTTTTACTCTTCAACATATCCTTAGAGATA
>NC_036246.1:28210701-28212916 GCF_002742605.1 Olea europaea var. sylvestris
TTCGAGCATAGAAATTGAATTGATGTTGACAGATGTTATAGAAGTAGATGAATTAACCGAATAAAAAACCTAAACCTAAATAAAATTTCATATGGGAACCCGTATAGGACAATCAATAATTTCAAATAATGGTGGGCTCCATCACAAGATACCAAGCACGATATTGATATTTAGTCATTAGATAAAAATATCAACTTGTAAGTGGTACTTTTAATGAGTAATCAAATATTGACAATAAATCCAATCAAATATCAAATCTATCTTTGTACCAACTCAATGTTCACATAATAAAAAATTTTACAATTGCCACATATTTATTACCACAAATATTGACCTTCCTTTGAGTCGATTAATATCCGCATGAATTATATACATGCAACCTTCATAATATTCCAAATAAATTAACTTAGGCAAGACATATTACTTTGGTAACATGTTGCTTCAATTAATCTATTTTCGTAAATTAGTAATTCTAAAGAAATTTCAAGTACCAAGATTTGAAATTGATTGACCTAAGGGTGTCAAAAAGGCTCGACGGCTCGGGCGGTCCATGGCCCGACTGGGAAAGCTCGAGTCGGCCCGGTTCGTGCCTCGGAGCAACCAAGCCAAGGCTCGGGCCTTGCCCCATTTTGTGGACATGGGCCAAGTCCGAGCCTTTAATTTATATTTTTTTTTTTAAAAAAAGGAGGCAACATTTGCTGCCTTTCAAGGCAACGAGAAAAAAAAGAGCCAAGGTAGCCTAGAAAGGGGAAAAAAATAAAAATAAAATAAAAGAGTAAGCCTAGCTCGACTCGGAAAAGCTCGAGCCGAAATTTTTTGACCGAGCAAAAGCTCGACTCGGGCTCGTAAAAAAGCTCTACCATTTTAATCGAGTCGAGGTCAAGCCGAAAATTTTAGGCTCGGCTTGTTGACATCTCTAAATTAATCCATCATACTTTTATTTTTATTTTTTATCTTTTTGTAGCAAAAAGGAAATTTTTTTTTGAAAAATCGACTCTGCCTGGGCGCCACTAGGCTAGTGCTACGTCACTGGGTAAACAGCGTTGCTACATTAGTTACGCTGCCTTACGGCAGCTCCGAGGTGCCATAGCTGCGATTTTGAATTAGAATTTCAAAAAAATATAAATTTTGAATTTTAGAGTTAAAATTCATATCCTTCATTAGAAAATTCAAATTATAACTTTTAACCCTAAAATTCTAACCTGAAAATTTCTAAATTTCGAAATTTATGGCTAAAATTCATATTCCAAACTAAAAGATTCTAGAATTCAATATATGAATTTCATCCACAAAATTCTTCATTTAATCCCAATAATTTAACATGGAGTCGGCTCTGAATTTTTATGAAACTTTAGACTTTATAAAACTTGAAACTTTAGAACTTAAAAACCTTATTACTTTATTGCCAAGATCCACCACGTCAAGTCACTAAAAAAATTAATAATACGAAATATAACTTAATTCGTTGGAAATAATTCTTTATAGTACTGGATCTTAATTCCGAGTCTTGAATCTTGAAAATCAACTTGGAATCCCTTCTTGATTAGTTTCTTGCTTTTAATCTTGAATTTTGCCTCCTTAGATTCTTTGATTCTTGTTCTTGATTTTGCTTCTTAATCTATAATCCTGATTCTTGAATTCCTTTATCTTGATTCTTGATTTTGGGTATTGGATTTTTCTCTCCAATAGGCTTTCTCTTGTATTCCTTTATTGATGGGATGACATAAAGAATTAGAAGTTGCATATGTATCGGGGATCATAACCCTTTATATAGTTTTCATATATGTTTCGTCTATCATGAAATACAATTCTAAAAAAATTTGGTCTCTGTACATATAATCCGGCCCACACTTTATTTATATGCCCTAAGCCAATTACTTAATTCTTTATTTGCTCACTTTAATCTTGAGTTTAACTTTAAAATAGTATTTATACACAATTAATTATATGTGTCGGCCCACATAGCAAATTAAATAATTTCCCAATAATTGTTTCACTGTCTTATTTTTGTTCTCTGCGTTCGTTTCCTTTTCTACACCAACAAGATACAAAAAAATATTGTTCATGGGTTATTGTTCATTAGTATTGTATACGAGATATTGTTCATCCGGGGAAAAAAATCCTTTTTTTCTTTTCTTTCGATATGGTACCATCTAACGGTTAAGCAAAATTTTGACTTAATTTAGTTCATTATTGTTCTTTAAAAAAAAAAAAA
>NC_036246.1:28222340-28406290 GCF_002742605.1 Olea europaea var. sylvestris
CTTCAGATGAAACAAATGTAGTGGAGAGATTTTTCAAACGACGGAGATGTGATGCTGACCGTGCTGTCTGATGTGAAATCTAGACCTGATGAGAAGTGGATTCTCAATTCGCATGTTCGCATCATATGTGTTTCAATTGAAATTTCTTTCAGACATATGATGTTGCTCAGAAACATGGAGTTGTAATGGGAAACAACCAGTATTGCCGTATTGCTGGGACAAGTCGAGTCAGATTTAGGCTGGGGGATGGAATAGTTAGAACAATTGATCAGGTTCAACATGTTTCAGACCTGAAAAGGAATCTCATCTCGCTTACTACTCTGGATACAAAAGGGTATAAATTCTTTGGTGGAGGTAGAGTCTTGAAGGTCCGAAAGGGTGTCCGGATTGTACTAGAGGAACAGAAGGGTCTCAGTTTTACATCTTGCAGGGGAGCGCAGAACCAATTAAGAGACATTTGAACAAATTCAATACCATGGTGGATATTCAGTTTGGTACAATACCTCTTGTGATGGGCTCTAGGTTGATTCAGAAAATTGCTCGAGAGAGCGTTCGTGACTCTGTTTTTCCACCAATTTTAGCGAATATACTATGTTCAGTTGCTAAGGTTGGATCCATTAAGCATAGGTCCGTGGTGTCAGTGATGTCTATATTACTCTTGGGGACGTTGAAGGCAACAAATCTAGCAAGATGCCTTCTGTTCAGGCATTTTTTATTGTTTTTGGCTTTCTGCTACAGGATGTGCTTCGACTCTATTTGACAAACATTAATTTCTTGGTGAAATTTTAGGAACCCATGAGTAGGGTGTTCGGATTGTACTAGAGGAACAGAAGGGTCTCAGTTTTACATCTTGCAGGGGAGCGCAGAACCAATTAAGAGACATTTGAACAAATTCAATACCATGGTGGATATTCAGTTTGGTACAATACCTCTTGTGATGGGCTCTAGGTTGATTCAGAAAATTGCTCGAGAGAGCGTTCGTGACTCTGTTTTGCCACCAATTTTAGCGGATCTACTATGTTCAGTTGCTAAGGTTGGATCCATTAAGCATAGGTCCGTGGTGTCAGTGATGTCTATATTACTCTTGGGGACGTTGAAGGCAACAAATCTAGCAAGATGCCTTCTGTTCAGGCATTTTTTATTGTTTTTGGCTTTCTGCTACAGGATGTGCTTCGACTCTATTTGACAAACATTAATTTCTTGGTGAAATTTTAGGAACCCATGAGTAGGGTCAGGTGTCACTTGTGGACAACGTGCAAAGGACGATGGTTTATATGGAGAGTTTTGGTTACTGTATTGAGGAGATTGGCCATTTCATTTCGATGCAAACATGTTTATTTCTTAGGCGAAGAAATTTTGTGGAGCTCCACTCATTGCACCAGAATTTGAGTCAAGGTAGAGATTGTAAGGTATTTTGACTCAAATATGATTAGGAGTCTTGTGAAATTACGTATTTGATTTTTACTTGGAAAAGAAGATTGCATATAAGTTAAATAAGGAAAGGGAATCCTCTCTCGGTTGAATATCTATGCGTAATTGTAACCTACTTTTAACAGATTTTTCTACCTTTTAGGAGTCTTATAGGGTTTAGAACGTTCAAGACTCGACTATCAGTTTTGTTTAAGCATTATTGTTGTGTTTGTAATTTCTCTCCATATTGTCAGTTAATATACATCGTTCCTCTACGATTAACTCTCTTTGTTCTTCTTTACTTTTAATCTTGTTTCTTGTTCTGATCTTTATTACTACATTCAGTCCAACAAAATTAACTCCAATTTGGGTAAAACATTGCATTAGCTGCCCCTGGTTAATGCTGGTGATCTGATAGACTATATTCTTTATATAACTTCAGGAATGACTCGATTATTTTGTTGTGAATGTCTTAAGTTTGTTTTCTTTGTGAGTTGTCTTCCTTTTTCCCTTTTTTTTTTCTTTTATCTTTCAAAAGGGGATTAATGAAGGATTAAAAAAGAGAATGTCTATATCATTAAAGACTTGTTTCTATACCAGCAACATGCAATCTACCATTTTGTGCCCGCTAGAGTGTAACCACCAATTGAGCTTGTTTTACATATGGAAAGATGTTGATAGGACTATTTGAAGTCTGCCAACATACAGTGCATTTTAAAAATATGTTGGCAAATGCTATCTCACATATTTAGCCTAGTATTTACTCTGTGTTTTAGTCCTACTGAATACATAACTTATTGCTAGTTTCGAGATTCAATCTCTTCAATTATTTTTTCCATCTAAACTAACAGTACAAATATTTTGTTATCATGGAAAATATATAAATTAAACCTCCTCGACTTCATCCATTTTTGTCTTTTTTACTTTTCCCGATAAACGAAAATGCTGTGAATGTGGAGAAGACCTAGCATCGTGCCCAATCTATCGAACGAGACCATTGAGACAAGTTACTAAGCAGCAGGGGACAATCGAAAGATTGTGGGTTCATTTCCAATATCCATCATTTAGAAACATTTTGTATGGTAGAGAAAGACCTACTAAATTTACCCACTTATTTTAGGAGCAAAAGTAAGTAGTTAGTCATAATTTAAGATTTCGTTGTATTTGATTTATTCTTTTCCCTTAATTATCATGTCAAGTTCGAAAATTTTCTTTGTTGTAGTGGTTAATTTCATACTAAGAAGTTGAAGTATAATAAAGTTGAATTGCTTCCGAAAGTGATTGAGAAATTTCTTTCCAAATTCTTCCATTATTCTATTTCGAATGAATATACTGAACATGATTGAACACTATAACAAATATTCATTATTTTCATATGCTAACACTTTTCTTTCAGACATTAGCATTTGATTATTCATATATACATACATTGATGCAGGAGGTTCCATATCAAGTGAGGCCAAGATGTCAAATAGTATGTTGATGGCACTGAGATACCATGAGATGGTGGATAGACACAAGGATGGAAAGTGATTGCAATACTTCTCTTAATTGGGCAATTTTAACATGTTTTTTATAATTAGGTCACAACTTTGGCTACGGTTATCAGAATCGCAATTATAACCCCAATCCGAAAAGCTCTTTTCAGCGGCACGTCGTGGTCACCTAGCTATGCTTAGCGACCGTCAATTTCGAGGTCAAATTTCGCTGTTTTTCCCTTCGAATTTCAATTATTAGTTATTTTTTCCATTTATCGTAATATTTCATTTGCCTTTTTCTAGTTGATTACGTATCTAATTTGAGCTAAATTTTTGGCAAGTTATTTCTTTTATTCCGTATTTTATTTTGATGTAATTTTTGAGATTTTGCTATTTTTGGTAAATTTTCCATAATTTTGTATTTTCTCAGCTATTTAATCTGGCTTGTGGATTAATTTTCGTAATTCTGGAGTTTTAATAATATTGAGTAAATTTCAGAGGAGTTTCACTGTATTTTGGGCATTATTCTTTCATTTACTTTTTCTGTGAATCGTCTGTTGCAAAAGCCCACAGGATAATCGCTATCCTACCCGATGTCAATTGGTATAGAGCATCAGCATCTTCCTAGGGTGAACTCCATCAGTTGTAATGGTTGGTGTACATGGTCATGGTCATCGCGGACAAGTTCTGATTGAGGAAGTCCCACAATAATGTTCAGAATGTGACAATTGAAGATTTGCAAGAGACAAGTTGCAAAGTTAACCTAATGTCTTGCGGAACAGAAGATCAATAATCATAAAGTGGAGGGTCGTGATTCCAATACCAGTTTCGAAAACCTATGTCACAATTGTGTTCGAGTCTGGGAGCATCGTGGACGGGAAGATTGCCAGGGAGACCTGGATTTCAGAGTGGATCTGCTCGAGTTTTAATGTACATTACAGGCCGAAGGTTTTATTGATTGGCTAAATGAAGTGGAGCAAATTTTTTAGTATAAGGAGGTCCAGATCATGTCAAAGTTAAATTGGTCACCATGAAACTCAAAGGCAGAGCTTCTGCATGGTGGGAACAATTGAGGCATTCATGAAAGCGGTAGCGCAAGTTCAAAATCACTTATTGGGAAAAGATGAAGAAAAAGATGAAAGGTCACTTCATTTATTTCACCTACACTCAAACATTGTTTCAGTATCTCCATTCACTAAGGCAAGGGACGAGATCGATTGATAAATATAAGGATGACTGCTATCTGTTGGTAGCCCGGAATGATTTATCTAAGACGGAAGAGCAGATGGTGGCACAATATTTGGGAGGATTAAGGCAGCCCCTACAGGATGTTCTCAGCCCTCATTCATTATGGATTGTTTTTGAACATACCAGCGCACACTTGCCATGGAGAACCAGCAGAACAGGAGGCCAGTGGTCAAAGTTGAAAATAGTTAGCTAGTTTGCCCTCAAAAACCCCCGTCCTACCTATCAGCCACTGCGGAACAATTCTAGCTCAGGTATTAAATGTTTCGGATGTGGTAATCAGGGACATATGTCAACTGATTGTAGGGAGCCGAGTGATTGGATAAATAAAAATCTCTTGATTGAGAAAGATATGGATGGAGAATTCGAGGACGTTAGAGAACCTGTATAAGATGATGATGAAGATGAAAACGTGTTGTATAGAGATGGCTAGGAGACTCCAGTGGTGCGTAAGAGTCTACTGACTCCCAAGCGCTATTTAGGGAGACGATTGGTTAAAGACCAATATTTTCCATACGACCTGTACATTTTTCTATAAAGTCTGGAAGTTGATCATTGACAGTGGAAATTGTGAGAATGTAGTATCCAAAGAAACTGTTCGAAAACTGCAACTAAAGACAGATCGTCATCCTATGCCGTACAAGTTACTGTGGTTGAATAAAGGCAGTGAGGTAACAGTAGAAAAAAATGGTGTCTGGTGTCTTTTTCAATCAGCATGAAATATTTTGATAATTCGTGTCTATAGATTCCTGTCATATATTATTGGGACGACCTTGGCAGTATGATTACAGTGTTATTCATGATGAGCGGAATAATATATAGTCACTTAGCATCAAAGGGAAAAAGAATGTGTTGACACCTCTTAGGGAAGAAACTATCTCACCCTGGTAGTTAATAATAGCAACAAGCTTTCTATGTACAAGATCTTAATTGAGATTGGGAGCGAAAATGTGGCCTATGCTCTACTGACTCGTGAGAACAGTGCAGTAAATTAGGATTCAAACTTACCAGTAAAAGTGCAGCAGCTGCTAATAGAGTTATCTGACCTGATGCCAAAAGATCTTCCTCCGGGGTTGCCGCCTATGAGGGATATTCAACATCATATTGACCTTATTTCGAGGTCGAGTTTGCCTAACCGACCAGCATATCGCCTCAGTCCCAAGGAAGCTGAAGAGTTACAGCGACAAGTAGTAGAATTGTTGTAGAGGGGCTACATTCGTAAGAGTATGAGTCCATGTGTAGTTCCTACTAGTGCCGATGAAAGATGGGTCTTAGAGAATGTATGTTGACAGCAAAGCAATTAATAAGATTACAGTGAAGTAAATGCTTCCAATTCTCCGCCTGGACGATATGTTGGATCAGTTGTCCGGTTCTAAGGTCTTCTCAAAAATTGACCTTAAAAGCAGATCCACCATATCAAAATAAGGCCTGGAGATAAATGGAAGATGATGTTCAAGACGCAGCATGGATTGTACGAGTAGATGGTCATGTCTTTTAGACTATCCAATGCACCTAGCACTTTTATAAGATTTATGCATTAGGTGTTACAACCTTTCATGGGGAAGTTTGTAGTAGTTTACTTTGATAACATCCTCATTTATAGTCCGATGTGGGAGTCACATTTTGATCACCTCCATGCTATCTTGATAAGCTGAGGACGGAGCGCCTATTCATCAATCAGAATAAGTGTTCTTTCTTTACAACCTCTGTAACTTTTTTGGGTTTCATTGTGTCTAATAATGGTATTCATGCAGATCAATCAAAAGTAGAGACGATTTTGAATTGGCCCAAGCCATAAACCTTGCAAGATGTCAGAAGTTTCCATGGGTTGACGTCCTTCTATCGCCAGTTCACTAGAAATTTCAGCACTCTTATTGCTCCTATCACAAAATGTCTTAAAGGACGTGATTTTTGATGGACCGAGGAGGTAGAGACCAGCTTTCAATTAGTCAAGCAGAATATGACAAAGGCCCTAGTTTTGGCATTTCCTGATTTTGAAAGGATGTTCAAAGTAAACTTTGATGTGTTTGGAGTTGACACTGGGGGTGTTCTAGGCGTCCAGTAGCCTTTTTAAGTGAAAAGTTATCTAGATCGAAGATAAACTGTTTCACCTATGATCTGGAATTTTATGCTATAGTTCAGACCCTGAAACATTGGCTTCATTACCTGGTACAGAGAGTTTTCATTCTTATCACTGATCATGAGGCCCTAAAGTAAATCAATAGTCAACATAAGCTTAGTAGACGACATGCAAATTGGGTGGCGTACTTGCAAGAATTTACATATTCCCTAAGGCATCAAGCAGGGAGTCTGAATCATGTCGCAGATGCATTGAGCCATCGCAAATTACTCCTCACCACCATGAGCACCAGAGTTGAGGATTTAAGGCATTTCCTGATGTGTGTTACAGATCCTTTATTTGGGAAGATAACTCAGGAGGTAACTGATAATCAACGACATGATTTTGTTTTGTATAATGGTTATCTGCTCCGTAGATTACATTTGTACATCCCAGATTGTTCACTGAGGAAGCAGATTATTAGTGAACTTCATAATGAGGGACATTTTAGGCGAGATAAAACGTTGGGCTTGGTTTCTTCTAATTATTGTTGGCCCAAATTGAGTAGTGATGTATCGCATTATGTAGAGCGGTGTTATGTGTATCTGCGTTCCAAAAGAGCTCTAACTAATGCTAGATTGTACATGCTTTTACCTACACCTGAAGCCCCGTGGATCGATGTCAACATGGATTTTATGTTGGGCTTACCCCGTACACAACGGGCAATAGATTCTATTCTTGTTGTGGTTGACAGGTTTTCAAAGATGTCTCATTTTGTAGCTTGTCTGAAGACAATCGGATTGTTCTTCTTTATTTCAAGGAGATTGTGCATTTACATGGTGTTCCCCAATCAATTAGTTCTGATTATGACACCAAGTTCATGAGTCATTTCTGGAGAAGTTTGTGGGAGAAACTGGGAACAAAGTTAAATTTTAATAGTGCCTATCACTCCCGATAGATGGTCATAACGAGGTAGTGAATCTAAGTTTGAGAAACCTTTTAAGGATTTTGGAAGAGACTAAACCGAAACAGTGGGATTTGGCATTGCCTCAGGCGGAATTTTTTTATAATCGATCAAAACAAGAACCATAGGATTAAGCCCATTTGAGGTTATCTATGATCGAAACCCATTCGGAGTACTTAACCCCTATTCCACATTTGGGTCAAGTCAATCACAAGGTCGATGAGATGGCAGAACATCTTCGGGGTATCCATAAGTATGTGAAGTTATTCATTCACGAGAGTAATGTTTATTACAAGGCTCAGGGAGATAACCATTGTCGTCAGGTGCTTTTTGATGTTGGTGATTTTGTTTGGGTAGTATTAACTCATGATCGTTTTTCAGTTGGGGAGTATAATAAGCTTAAGGAGTGGAAGATTGGACCTTGTGAGGTGCTACAGAAGATCAATGATAACGCTTACAGGTTGCGCCTTCCTAGTCAATTGAAGACTTCCAATGTCTTCAATGTGAAACATCTAAGTCAAATTTTCAATTTTTAGTTATTTTTTTCATTTATGATAATATTTTGTTTACTTTTTTCTAGTTGATTACAAATCCGATTTGAGCCAAATCTTTTTCAAGTTACTTCTTTTATTCCATATTTTAGTTTGGTGTGATTTCCGGAATTTTTCTATTTTTGGTAAAATTTTCATAATTATGTATTTTTCAACTATTTAACCCGACTTGTGGGTTAATTTTCGTAATTGTGGAGTTTTAATAATATTGAGTAAATTTCGGAGAAGTTTCTTTGTGTTTCGAGAGTTACTCTTTTGTTTACTTTTTTTGTGAGTTGTCTATTGCAACAAGCCCGCAGGATAATCGTTATCCTATTCGACATCATACATTCTCTCACAAACGCAAGTCTACATTAAAAATATGCTGAGAAAATAAAATTTTAAAACGAAATTTAGACATAGAAGAGCTAAAAAAAAATAGTTCTTCAGCCAATAAATAAGATCCATTAACCAGGCACATTATGAAAATTATCCATATGAGTAAAGAGTTCAAAAAAGAACAAGGAAGAGAAAGGTACGACCACAAGGCATATATATTTTATCTTCCCAATTTCTGCTTTGTAACTGGACTGGAGAAGAGCCAAAGAATGAGTGCACAAATAATCAAGACAAGTAGGATTAAATGAACATATTATCTGGAATTATCTTTTTTATATTGCAATCCAATCCTTCTTAGTGAAAAACTCTTCGAAAATAGATATGTAAATCAAGAACTCACATGTTATTTTGAGAGAGAGAGAGAGATTTTGGAAAATTTTGGACAAATAAATATCTGAGATGTATCATCCTTAAATAGGCCAAATGATTCGCCTTTGCTACTTCTATAACCAAATTCAAAATAAATATTGAAGTCTATTACTGGGGTGGATGGAGAGAGGGCTAGCCAGCCTATAAGCAAATTGGTATATGAAAAATGAAAATCTTTGTCCAAGTTCATGGTGAAATCAAAAGGAATAAAAATGTGGAAATTACACTAAACCATACTTTAAATATTCAACGTTCAAAAATCAGGTTAGAAGTTTGACATTTCAAAAATCAGATTTTTTATTTCAATTAATATTATTTTTAAAATAGTTTTTTTTACTAACTATATATACTCCAATACACACAAATCCTAATTAATTCCCACTCACTCTCTTTCTCTCTTTACATGTCCTCCACAACCTCTTTCTCTCTACATTTCTCCTACAACAACCTAGTCGCCTCCCTCCATTTGTGGTAGCTGTGGTTGGTGGTGTCGAATTTGGTGGTTGTAGTGATGGTGGTGAATCTGGCCGTGAGGTACGGCAGTAGGTAGCAACACAAAGTGGTGTTTGTGTGGTGGTGTTGATAGTGGCGAAGTATATCTATGACCTGTGTAGGCGAAGTGGTGCTGATGGTGTTTGTGTGGTGGGGATGTTGTGGTGGTGGCTAACCATGTTGGATCTGGTGGTTGATGGTGCATTTGGTGATGAGGTGCGATGCAAAGTGGTGTTTTGTGGGATAGTGGCAATGGTGTGTTCGTTGTGTGGAGGCGAATTTGGCAGTTGTGGTGTGGATCTGGCGGTGTGGTGCGATGGTGGCACAAGTGGTTGATGGCAGGTGTGTTGCAGTAGTTGTGGTGGTTTTGGTTGTTAAGGGATGATGGTGGCAACTTCCATGTTTTGAGGGTGGCGGTATTGGGAGACGGGGTGGTCATGGTAGTGGGTGAGTGGTGATGGTGAGATGTTAGTGGTCGTGGTCTGTCAAGGTGGATGTGTTGATTTTGTTTGAGACAGTAGTGTTGCTATCGGGTGATGGTTGTCCAGGGGTGACGGTAGCGATGGTGCTATTGGAGACAGTAGTTGTTTGGTGGGGGTTACAGATTAATTGGTTGATTGTGATCATTAAATTAATTAATCTGTAACCAATAAATAATATGTGACCAATAAAAATGATAAATTGTGATCAAAAAAATGTGTTACCTAAAAAATTAATAATATGTGACTGTTTAACAAGTTGATATATAATATTTGTTATTGTGACGCATAAATTTTTGATATGTGATCGATAAACAAATTGTGACTGACAAAATTTTTGAATTGTGATTGTAAAATAATTTGTGACATTAAAAAATTCTAATTTATGATCGAAAAATAATACGTGGCTAATTAAATTGTAAATCTATGACCAAATTGTATAGATCTGTAACCTTAATATATTTAATTAATTAAATATATAACTAATTAATTAAATTTTAATGAATACATGATTTTTTAAACTTTAATTATTACTTTTGAAATGGGTAATAATTATCATCTTATTTATGAAATTTTCCCAATAAAAATTTTACCCAGCCCAAAAATTAATTTTAACCCAACTAACTTTATTTTCAACCCAATACCAATGTTCAATTATTCAAATTATATATATATATATATATATATATATATATTCTAATCAAATTAATTTACTATATAATAATTAATTTTTATTGATTAAAGTAAAGAAAAATGACATTTTAACTATATGAGATATCACATTTTTGACTAAGCTTAAAAGTAATTAAATTTTTCATTATGTATTTTTTCATATATTACTTATTTATACTTATGAATTAAAATTTTATTTATATATGTCATTTATATAAACCAAGTTAGTCCTCAACCTTTGAATTAGTTTCCAATTGATTAAATTATTGTGTAGTCCTCACATGTTTATCTTTATGAAATTGGATTTTCTTTTTTTCTTTTTCTTTTTTTCAACTCGAAGTGATGCTCATAAAATTGAAGTGCAATATCTTTTCAAGACAATCATATGACGATTAATTTAGATTTGTGCAATTAATAGTGAAGGAGTTGGACGGCAACGATTCTCACTTCCAAGTGAACTTTCGTAGTCAAAAGGAGATGTGGGCAAGAAAAGCAAGACACTGCGAATTCAGGGCCCGGATAATAAAATTTTAAAGTTTGTCTAATATGAAAAATAAATAAATTTACATTAAAAAAAAAAATACACATCAAAACAAAATTGTTATATCCGAGCACGTGGGGCACGGGCAGGGTCGGAGTAGTTGAGAGATTAAAAAAGTCCTATTTACCTTCCGTTTACTTATTTAATTATTTCTTGTTATTTTTTATATGACTTAAACGTTGAAATATAGAATAAAGTAATAAATAATAATCCGAGTGGATTTAGGATATGACTATATTTTCCTTTCCCACTTTAATTACTAAACAAGACATGAATTACCCGTCACCGGGTGCATGGGCTGGTCGCGGTTGAGTAATTTACCATCCTTGGACGAAGTTTCCAAATAAACAAATAAATAAATAAATTTGGTGTGTGTGCCCATCAATTAGTTTCATATATTCTAATTATGTATAAATGCATATAAATTATGGATTAAATGAGCGATTCTTATATTTTAAGACCCAGAATAAGATCAATTTTAAGTCAATCTTTTGGCTGAATAATCTTTCCTTAGGACATCATTAAATTATATAGTTATAATATATAATCTAAATATGATAAACGCAATCTATCTATATATGAACAATTATAAAGATAATATAAATGTCAAGCAATAATCTTATTCCATCTTATTGACATCCCCCTCAAATTAATGTTGATAAAAGCATCAATTTGTAGTTATGAACTGATGACGATGATAATGTTCGTGCCCACGAAGAAGATGCCTAAATCAAAGCAAACATCTATTGAAAAAAGAACAAAAAATAATGCAGAATCAGCCAAGAACCGCTCCAGAGACCTTACACCTCAATAAGAAGTTTCGAAAGAAATTCACGAATTGTGCCGACCATACATAGCGAGCTCTATTAGTTTGGAGAATTCAATTAAACACATAATTCGGGTTCTGTGAAAAGCTCTAATGACAAAAAATTTAGCAATATATTGCGGCCAAAATGCTGCAATTGGAACAAAATAGAGCACACCAAAAATCTAAAGATGATCCTCCTCTGAGAATCTAAAACTCTAGCTCATCATTCGAACAACCAAAACTCAAAGGTCTACACTCCATGTCTCTCTCTGTCTCCCCTCAACCAAAAACGAATTTTTTTTTCAGCGGTGTCTTTGCAAATCCAAAATTTCTTACGTGACTTAGTAATTTCTATTTGTCACACCTTAAATCTCATATTAAACCCAAACAAGCCTCAAAACTCCAAAACTTCAACCACCAAACCTAGATCTAGATCGACCATCCAATCCACAACCCATTACCCACAAACCCTAACTCAGCCCAAATGTTAACCCACAATACACATACACTATTCATTACATAACAGCCCACATTAGTTCAAAAAAAGTCGGCCCAAGAAAAACACCTAATAGCCCATAAAACTCATGGCCCAAATCAAAGTCCAACAGCGAACAACAGTCCAACAAACAGCAATAGTCCAAAGCCCAATAAAATAACTACTACAACAACACACGAACTAAATAATCTAAAGCTTATATTAATTCAACCCAACAAGGAAAAGCCTAAATAACACTTAACTACAGCCCACAAATGAACCACATCCCAAGTACACCCAACCTAAAACTACAGCAAGTCCCCAAAACCAAAATAATAGCCCATTTAGCTAAATGTAAAAGGGAAAATTCATGAGTAAAAGTTTACATATGACACATTTCAAATCAAGAAAACCAAGTTTCAAACTTCAAAAATTAAATATTTATTAAATTTTATTTATGATTTAATTAATTGATAATATATTTTATTAATTAAATATATTTAGATCACAAATCTATACAATTTGATCACAAATTAACGATTTAATTAGTCACATATTATTATTTTTTTATCACAAATCAGAACTTCTATGTCACAAATTATTTTATGGTCACAATTCAAGAACTTTGTAGATCACAATTTATTCATTGTTCACAAATTAATAGTTCACGTATTATTCTTTGATCACAAATATCAAATTTTATAAGTCACAACTTATTTTGTGGTCACAAAAATATTAAATTAATTTATCACAAATTATGTTATGTTTAGGTCACAAATTAACAATTTTTTAGGTCACAATTTATGTATATTTTATTGGTCACACATTAACCAAGTTAATGATCACTATCAACCAAATCATCTATGACCACCTCAACACTTGTAACCACCACCTCACCATGCCACTACCTGCATCGCCATCGAATCCACTGTTGCCAGACCCACCACCACTACCTTTTGGCAGCAAAACCATCATGCTAGACACACCAACTATGATCATGGGCACCATTGTCTCCATAATTACCATCAACTCACCATAATACCCGCAACACCGCCACTATGCCCACAACGCAACACTATTGCACACCGCACTACCCACGATACACCACCACCACCATCTCCATTTGCACGACACACAACCACTCTCACAAAGGATCCACAACCTTGTCTCCGCCTCCACCATGAAAACACACTATCATCGTCTACACAACCACCACAACAAAAAATTGCAACAAAACATGCCGAAAAATAGCCATAAAAATGATTGCAAAACGTCACAAGACCACCATAGAAACCTCCACAAGCGGCGCTGTGATCCATAAACTGGAGAAAAGTTCAAGTTATCACTGTGATCTGTAAGCCGAAGAAAGTTTAGATTCAGGTAAAACCACTGAGACGTATTGCATTGCTGCACCTCAACTCCATCGGCGCTATGACTTAGGCAAAATGACAGAGTTGCACATCCTTTGAGATGAAGGGGTGGTTGCGCCTCCAATGCCATACCTCAACGCCGGAGTTTTTTTTCACGGGGAAGGGTTGGTGTAGAGAGAGTGAGTGAAAGAAGGTGGTAGGTTTGCATAGAGAAAATGGAGAAATGTAGAGAGAGATCGGTAAATGGGAATTAGTTAGGATATGTGATGTGTGTGTATTGGAGTATATATATTTAGTAAAAATATTAAATAAAATAAAACATCTGATTTTTGAAAACCGAAACCTCTTACATAATTTTAGAACACAGATCTTTAAAGGTATAGGGTGGGGTATAATTTCCTCCAAGTAAAATGACCTACATATCTTTATCAATTAACTTGGCCCAATTACGTCCAAAACCCTTTCCCTTCACATCTCTAAGCCCAGAGCCGCCGGTCATTACTACTAGTTTACCATCATCAAAGGAACGAATCTCTACCTTCAAGGCTTCATCCCCATCTTCATCGATTGTTGTCGAAGTACCGCCCACAAAAATCTTCTTTTTTCTAAAATCTATGATGTTTGCTCATCTTGGAATAGTCCGCTTGATTTATACTTGCTTTCTATTAATAATATGAATTTCCTCAATGACTCTATCAACCGCAGATGGGTGTGCATAGGTGACAAACTCCAACCCGAACCCACAAGGATGCCCTATTTTCCTATCCTTCATTATTACAGAATCCTTAATATCTCCATATTTACCAAAATATTTGACAAGTTAAGCAAAAGTCGTTTCACGAGCAAGACCCCCAATGAATATTTTCTTTTTCAAGACTAGCTCCATCTTCAGAATGAGGATAAGAATTTTCAAAGATGGTGTGTTAAAGGGTTCTTCCAATGCCGCTATCTTCTCAGTTAACCACTTGAGAAAACCTAACCAATAAAATGAGAGAATATTCTTACCAAGTCAATCTTTTCGCTGAATAATCTTCCCTTAGGATCATTGAATTATATAGTTACAATAAATAATCTAAATATTGTAAAAGTAATCTATCTATGCATGGTACAATCATGGGCGGACCCACATAGGGTCATGTGGGGTCAAATGACTTTACAAATTTTTGCCTTCGTTTTTTTTTTTAAAAGAAAATAGTTGTTTTAATCACTTTACGACCTACTTTGATGTACTCAATACAAGATATCAAATGAAGTCGAAATATTCCATTCCTAAAACCATTTCAAAGTGATCAGGGTCTAGTTTTTTGTTAATTAATGACATGTTAAATGGTCAATCATAGCAAAAGTTACGAAGCCTCAAAATAGACCATTTCAAACTAGTATTTCGAGAATTTTGATAATTTGCTAACTTTCAAAATATATCAACAATCATATGCTATCCGAATCCACAAGTTGTTTGTGTCATGTAGAAGCTCGTTTTAAAAACTACATTGTTGTCATATTGAATGGTTCGAACGAATACTGAAAATAGTTAAATATATGTCAAACATACATCTCAAAAAAGGTCGTTTAACTCGTCTTTTTTTTTTTAAAAAAAATCAATTATTTTATTAACGTTTATTATTTTTGCACGATAAATTGTTCAATGTAATTTGCCCCGTTTGGCCCCCATTTTTTCAAATTAAAATGGAAGGAATAGTATATTTTTTGAGAATGAGTGGTTGAAAAAAATGAAAAGTTTTCGGCTTATTTTATTGAAAATTGTGTGATTGAAAATAGAAGAAAGAAAAATAAAATTTAATTTAATAGAGACCAAACATGGGCTTTATATCATTTTATTAGGAAATTTTACATGAAATATGACGTCAAAAATTTTAAAATTGTTACTGATTAAATATAATTTAAATTACTTCTGAATTATATTTGCTTTAAATTTGAATTTCACTTTCTGGAGTAAACTTGGATTTTATTTTAATTCATTTACTTTCTACATTCAATTTAATTTATTCATTGTTGGCTAAGAATTTATCAATGAAATGTTGAACAAAACTATACAAGTAACAAAATTTATTTAATAATATTGACAATGATATAATTAAATGACGTTTTCAAGGTATCAAAATGAGTATTAACTTATTTTCATTAATATTATGTTGTTTTATTTTTTTTTTAAAAATTATATTTTATTTTGACCCTACAACACTAAAAGTCTGGGTCCACCTTGGATACAATTATAATGGTAATATAGACTTCAAACTGTAATATTTAACGATCTCCATAATTTTATTCAATCTCATTGACAAACTAGAATTAAAGTAATTTTCACTAGAATAGTTTCTTCACGAGTCCATAATCCAAACCCAAGAAAATAAAACTTGAGGTGGAACCTTTTTTTTTTTTTTTTTTTATAGAATCCGGGCAATCAGGTTATAGATTGAGCCACCGCCACAATGGGACGAGATGTAGGGGTACGCGTGAGGATTTAGAAGACTCGTCATGCTATGCTCATTCGGTTGAGTATGATTTTTTGAGGAACAAAATTAGGCCTCTACATATTGAGACTGATACTTGGTGTTCTTCGGGTTCCTTCTTGAGCAATGGGACGTTGATTCAAACCGGCGGGTTTGGACATGGTGCTCGAAGAATAAGGTATTGTTGAAACTTGAAACACATCGTTTAGAAGTTAAAATGGTTAGAGAGCAAACAAACTTGTTATTGATTTTATGTCGACAACAGGTATCTTGAGCCTTGTGCACATGGCCATAATTGTGATTGGAAGCAAACAAAGAGACTTTTGGCTGATGATAGATGGTATTCTTCGAATCAAATACTCCCGGGGCATGACCAGATCATTGTAGTGGGAGGTAGAAGGGTTTTTACATACGAATTTGTACCAAGATTATCATCCAACAGTTTTAAATCTTATGACCTTCCATTCTTGCACAATACCTATGACAAAAATGAGGGAGGAAATAATCTCTACCCTATAATCCACCTTTCTTCTGACGGTCATCTTTTCATTTTTGCCAACCGGGATTCAATCCTTTTCAACTATAAAATAAACAAAGTTGCCAAAACCTTTCCAAGAATTCCTGGAAATGGATCTAGGAGCTATCCAAGTACAGGTTCATCAGTCATTCTCCCTTTAAGCCATTCTGATCTCTTCGAAAGGGTCGAAGTCATGATATGCGGAGGGGCGGCTTCTGACGCATTTTCAGCAGCCCAACACGGCAGATTCTTACCGGCATTGACATCATGCGGGAGAATGGAAATAACAGGTATTGAGTTTTTACTTTTTAGTCTCCATCTTAAAACGTGAGCGCTGTCAATCGGAATAGTCCAATTCTTTATATTTAACCATTGTGGGATTTTGCGGTTGACAGGAAACAAACACGAATGGAAAATGGAGAACATGCCCGGGCCTCGTCTAATGAGCGATATGCTAATTCTCCCAACAGGCGATATACTAATAATCAATGGAGTGAAAAATGGTTCTGCGGGGTCGAATTCCGCAGCCAATCCTTCCCTCCAACCCTATCTCTACAAACCAAGAAAACCGTTCGGCAGGAGATTTTCTGTCTTAAGATCAACGAAAATTGCCAGAATGTATCATTCATCTGCCGTTCTATTACCTGATGGGAGAATTCTTGTTGCAGGAGGTAATCCTAATAACAGATACATATTCAGGAATGTACCTCATCCAACCGAACTCCGGTTACAGGTAAGAGAGATAAATATATATGACTAGTTTTTTAGCAAATGCTGTGATTAAAGCAAGTTTACAGCGGTTATCTTGGTAGCATGTAGAAACGTCCTATCAACTAAAACAGCTAAAAGAGCGTCTTTGCATGCTACCAAGAAAAGCGTCTAAAAAAACCACATTCTAAGAGCAGCCAAACATCTTCAATACATGTTTTCGAGCGTGTTCAGAACCTACTTATAAGTGATTAAAATATCTTATAAGCAGGAAAAAAAAAAATACTTGTCGACTTAACAACAATGGGACTTAATTGTCACGACAAAAGGAGGATAAATACCTCCACTCCTATTTATTATCTTATTTTTTAAGTTGATCAACATATTTAGCATATTAACCTAAAATTTCTGGAAATTACTAAAACATCTTGATAAGATAACTGTACCAAAAAAAGCCAAAAATTAGGTAAATTCTCCTTTTGATTATGCTTATAAATAAGTAAGTTCCCAAACATGTTGACTTAACAAGGATTATTTTACTTGTTTTACTTATACGATAGTATCTTTTTTTTTTTTTTTTTTTTTTTAAGCAAATTCAGACAAGCCCCGTTCATCTGTTTTTATCACGTTGTACATCCTTAAAAGGGACATTTGCAGCTTTTTTTGTAAGCGTGAAGAGATTTACTTTCAAGAAAGTATCTAAAAGAGCATCTCTACATGTTCTTTACCAAGAAAAGCAGCTACAATTGCCCCTTGTTTGCACAACCAAACATCTTCAATACCTGTTTTCATCGTCTCTATTTCTCCTTGAAAGGCATTCGTCCCGGACCATATGGACAAGAAATTCGACAAGAGCCGGCCTCATAACGTTTCCATATCCAGCAATGGTAACGACGGCGTGGGATATGGAAAGGAATTTTCAGTTCAGTTTCTTCTGAGGAATACAAGGCTAAGAAATGTAGTGTTCACGGCATACGCACCTCCATTTACTACACATTCAATTTCAATGAACCAAAGGATGCTTACACTTAGGTGCAGAAACTTGGTTAGGGCTGCAAATGGGTTGATAAATGCACGTTTGGAAGCTCCTCCTAATCCAAATGTGGCACCTGCTGGTTATTATATGCTTACAGTTGTTAATGATGGGATTCCTAGTGTTTCTCAGTGGGTTAGGTTCATCCATGCTTGAGTTTTTTTTACTTTTATACTCGTCTCTCGAGAAATTGTACGTGAAACGACCGCACCATTTAATAAGATTTAAAGTGAGATACTAAATGTAATAGTATTTGTCGGTCATGCTAGTTTAGTCGGTTAATCCCCATAGTGTCGATTTTTTTTAAAATGTTGGTGGTGAAGAAATAAATCTAAAAAGTTTAAATTATTAAAGTGCAAAAAAATATATATTAATTTTTTTTTTTTTTTTTGATACCCAGGCGTCCCAACTTTGTCAGACTAAATCCTGGACCTCAAGTCTCCAGTCCCTCATTAGCTTGAGTTTTGGGCTTTTCTACATGTACATTAAGAGTTATATTAAGGGTTAAATAATAGACAAGTAACATTTGATGAACAAATAGAATAATTCTAATTTTTTATGTCATGTTTCCTTACTTTTAAAACTCGTTTTCCATTTAAAAGCCTAACATAATTCTCATAATTAATCGGCATTGAGACTTCAATTTAATACTTTATATGAGCGGATAAATCACTCTGTCTAGAAAGTTATTTGAGTGAATTACCCAAATTGTCACTAAACTGTGGAAAAATTTCCACAGGGTCACTAAACTTTAAAATTTATCAAATTCATCATTGAATTTTGCAAAAAGTTTCCACATGGCCACTGAACTTTAAAAGTCACTTAATTAATCACTGAACTTTATAAAATGCTTCCTAGGGGTCACTAAATTTAGTGACTTCTGTGATACCTTTTGCAAAATTCAGTAATCTCGTGGAAACTTTTTGTAAAGTTCAGTGATAATTGAAGTGATTTTTAAAGTTCAGTGACCTCGTGGAAACTTTTTGTAAAGTTCAATGACCATTTGGAGGAATTCACTCAAATTATTTGATATTGGAGGTCACGTCATATCCCCTCATATGTATGTACCTTTTTCAAATTTTGTCAAGGGTAATTGACATAAAATTTCCCTACCTTTCAAGATTTCCATGGTCACTTCAACGTTTAATATATATTTGGTATGGAGTGGTAACAGCATATAAGGCAAAAATATATACAAATTTTGTTTGTAAAACTATTTAGTTTATTGTAAGTAATGCATGTTTTTCAAAATAACAAATTTCTATCCTTTCGTGAAATGGTTTTATACTTTCTCTTCCGTTTAATTGTAATTTTTTGAACAAATATTAAGAGATTAAAAGTAACTCAACATAACATGGTACTGAGTTTGGTAAAACTAGATCTTACATGAACCAATTTTCCATCCATGAACTATAGCAGTTTCGGTATGATAATTACTATTGTGATTCTTGTAGAAATGATAAGCTGCCCAAGTTCTTGAAATTAGTACAGGATCAATAACCATTGATGAATAGGAGAAGAAATATTATCCAAGAAATTTCAAAGTATGCACATGTTTTGGTTGGTAATGAGAATGCAATGATTTGAAGATGGTTTGAGGAATTAAGTTCGTCTTTAAGTCTACTAGAATTACAAGAACGGGTCATGTCAATTCAGACAGTTCAAACCACCTTTACATAATAACATTTCCAGTTTCCATGCACGAAAATTACTGATTCTGGTTAGTGAAACTGAGGTGAGCTTTGTCCAATAACCTCTGTATGAAACATCTTACATGTGAGAATTCATTAATAGTGTCGGCAGAGATTACAATTTTGAGTAAAACTGCACTGGTTTCACGCGGAATGAAAATAAGGACAACTCGATTTCAATAATAGTTTCACTGGTATGAAACTAGTAGATTTCAACGGAACAAAAATAGATTTCAACGGAACAAAAATAGGGCTGTATGAAAGCTTGAGAAAATTACTGCAATAGATTACTTGTTATTGAAAAACAAGGGAAACAGGGAAACTTCACAAGATTTCTTCCTTACAACTCTTTTTCCATACATATATACCTTTTAGGGCACATTTGCTACTTAGGTCATCTCCAACCCTTTACCAAAATTTGTACCATTTTATACCAAATTTTGCACCAACTCTTGCACTAAACTAAAATTTATCTGCAATTCATTACACCAAAAGTTGCATCAAATGAACAGTGTTTAGTCATTTTCTTCCTTTCTTTTATTTTTAACAATTTATATAGATGAAAATTATTTATTTATTCGATTTACTACTACATAAATTAAGCATACATAATTACATTTTGTTTACGAAAATATGAAATTATTTAATATATTTTTAAAATGTAATACAATTAATAAAAATATCACAACTAAGAAAATATGAATCTCGAAATTATGGTATGGAGAAGTCAACCTAGTGTTTAATTTAATTATCGAAATTCATATATCATCCCACAAATGTTTAATTAATGCATTTCGTTTTGAGTACTTTTATTTTAATTTGCTCATCTATTATTATTAATTATGCTATTAAAGTTTATTACAAATGATGATGATCATCATCATTATATTATTAATTAACCACTTAATTATGATTTAAAATTTATGTATGATGTAAAATGACAAAAATACCTTTCGTATCAACTTGGTCATACATGAAAAAAGGGCAGAATAGACTTTTATCACATTTGGTACAAAATGGTGCAATATTTGTTGTTGGGTTGAAGTGGTGTTTTTGGTGAAATTTGGTGGAAAATGATGGAAGGGTTGGAGTTGCCCTTATACAAACTTAAAAGCATACTACAAATTATATTTTTAACCCTCACCCGTTTTACAATTTTCTTTGACTTTTTAACTAAAAAAACATTACACATTAACAACTAAGAATTACTAAGTGGTATCGCATGCTTTATCCCGAGATCCTTGTTTAGATAAACTAAAGTTTTGACAATGCAAGCGGCCTCAACAAGGCTACGAGTTCCATACTAGAAACTGAGTGAATCAAACTATCAAAATTCAGATAAAAATAAATAAATAAATTGAAATCTTTTCTGTACTAGTGTCCAGTCAAATTGACTACTCGGAAACCCAATACCTTATAGCAAATAATCAACTCAGTACAACACGATTAATAGAAGACCTACAATAATAATACCTTCGATTGAAATCTTTATACAAGAAAAGATGGCTCAGAGGCCACCATAGAAATTCCTTATCCAAATGAAAATGGCTTTAAATCTTTAATTGTTTACACCTCCTAACTACCAAGGAACTAGTTCAAACTGGGCTTTATTCCCTATTCTTATCACACTTCACTCTTTATAAGTGCCATTATTATATTCTTTAAAAACCACAAAATCCAAATCATTGACCCCTTTTTACTTCCCACCCCCACCAAAAAAATGGTGAAACTGACGGCAAACGTTTATCAACCAGCTAGGATTAAGAATATAAGTAGGTTTAACCAGTCAGTGGTAGATCCAAGGGACGGCCAACTAGGGCGAGATATATATATATTTTTTTTTTTTAGTAATAGATTAAATTTTTATCTTATATTTCTGGTAATTGACTTTATTTTCAAAGATCCCTTGTAGTTTACTTGGTGAGAGTCAACCTTAACATTCTTCAAGTCTTAGGTTCGAATCCCTATCAATGAATTTGTTATGTATTATTTTTATTCTATAATTTTTACTAAAATTCAATGAGAGAGGAATAATTAGGATTTGAACCTGTGATCTCAAGTAAGGGTTGTGGTAAACTTAACCATTATGGCACCTCTTGAATTGTATTACTAAATTTAACAAAATAATATTTATTAGGTTTTGGTTGTTTCAATGTAAACAAATTTTAAATATTCGAATTCACACTCTTCCTTTGAATTATACAAAACTTGGCAACAATATTATTTGATGAGTTCTATTTGTTCTTATAACAGAATTATATATATTCAGTTTGAACAAAATAATTATTATATTTATATTTTAGGCCATGTTCGATTCTCCCTTTTTTTAAAACTATATTTTTATTTCTTTTTTTCATTCATACGTTCTTCAATAAAATAATATTACATGTAAATTCAAAATTTTTCTTTATTTTTAGTCACATGTTCTCCATCAAATCACCATTCCAAAATGTATTTCTTGCCAAAAAAAAAATGGATATCAAAAGAATTTTTAATATTTTATTGCGGACAATGGCAGATGGTCAACGGTCGTCCGTGCTGACTCAAACTCCTGAATTCGTCTCTGTTGGTTAGTAACCATAGAAATAACTTGTTATCAGATGACAGTGCAATGATGCATGAAATTTTTGCAACTCATGCTAGTAATGGTTATGTTGGTAATGTGAATCCAATTCTCCACGTCATAGAGGATATTTTTTATTGTGCTTTTCAACGCATTGTCGCTTTATAAATGTATGGTCAATTTTGCTTTCTTTCTTTGGCTAATTAAGTTATTTTTGGTAATTTACTTCTTCTAATATCGTGTCCAGGGCTCTCGCCAGCACAAAAATAAGCTGGACGAAACGGATGCATTGTTAAATCAATGATGAAATCGATGGAGCATTGGCTTTTTAATTACAGAAAGTATGTTGGTGAGGTTAATCGCCATTCCTTTTTAAGAAGTTCCGTGTTCACTGTTTGATAAGTGCTTTTTTTTTTTTTTTTTAAGTGTAAGCAATTGTCGCGCAAGCGCACATAAAATAACAGTGGCTATTTGCAAAAGCCTCCGAGCTATACATGGGATGCAAGGCGGTGATCTCAATAGAATCTTTTGCTATGAAGTATTCGTGTTAAAAATGAATCCACTTGCCAAGTCTGTAGCTTACCTTAAACATGTGTCAGGCATCATCGACCAATCAAGTCCGCTGAAATCCCAATTTGACACGATTAATGATCATGTAAAAGTTGCATTGGATTTAACATAGTGCATTTGTGAGTTCAGGAAGCTTCCATCTGAGTACATTTTAGACGACAAGCCACCTAAGTCATCTGACACGACCCATCCCAAATCATCCCAGTGGGCCTGAAATGTGATAGGCGCCGATGAGGAATACTAACTAGATGTCAGAATCACCATCCAGGCTGACTACGTGTTACCATTAAATATGCACTAAATAAAGTGCTTATAAAAATAACGCAATGGGCCCAAAATAATTAATTGGTGCTTTATCAAAATGAATCATATTACTCAATATATGATGTGGCTATCACCTGAAAATCATCAGGCTCCTCCACCTATGAAGAATAAACTGCTACTTGTAGGAAAAATCGTGGAAAAATATACAAGTTAATAGTTCAGTGAATAGAGAATTTGAAAATAATTATATTTTCTCATAATATATGAATTGATAGCACAATGAGTGGAGAATTTTGAAAATAGATATACTTTCTTGTTTGTACATGTTTATCGAAAATCGAGTTTACATCACTTAACATTTCAAGATATAAGATCAAATAACAATAATCTAGATATGAGACACCTAATAATGCTGAAAAATATCATCTCATGGACAAGATATAATCATCATCTCAAATTCATATAATCATCTCATCACATCATATGTAATTCATAAAAAATATACCCTCTGAATGAAATTTGTAATCCACCCCTCGAACTAAGTACTTTCGCCACAACCCTTTAGCCGTCTCCATGAACGAAAGCTGAGCTTAAACACCTCTGATAATCTATTCTAGAATACGGCCAAGACCCTTCTGTGAATTATATGTTGGAGGAATTTTGTGAATAGTGACGCCAGAATAAGTATAATGATGGTTTGTAAATCCGTGCCGAAAATTGGAAAGAGTAACGGCAAAGAAAACACGAACAAGAAGAAGAAGAAACTAGGGACAAAGCCGAGGCAAGAGTTGGACTCTTTGTCCTTAAGTCGAATTTGCCCCGCAACGGTGCCTACGGATTTCGACAATCGACTCCCAAAATACAACGGCTACACTTGTGTTTGTAGCACTCCAAAACACAAGTACAACGAACCAAATTTAGACTTATGTACTCCAAGGATGAAATGAAGGAAAATCAAAATAAATGAAATGATTTTGATTTTGAATAGAAGAGAGGATGAGAGATGTTTTGTATATCAAATTGTGAGGAATAGGACACCCAAAGGGTCCTATTTATAGACCATGAAAGGGTGTGGACGAAATGGTTGAGGCCAAACCATGCACCATTTCCAAACAATGCACCTTTATGAAAAGGTGTCTATTCGGTTTACCAACCATGCGGTCGCACGGTCAAATATTTTGACCTGATTTTCGTCCTTTTTCGTAATTTCTCATTCATCCGATATTGATTTTCGAAATGCCAAATATACCCTTCAATACATGCAGGTCGATCCCCATTTGTGCGCCCCGAAGCGGCGAAGTGGCAAACAATTTTGCCTAAACGGATTGAGTCAAGCTTTTGAGTATTTGGCCGAAATCGATACGAAGTCACTTTAATCGATTTTCAATTCTCGATTTATTTAACCAATATCAAACATTATATAGACACGATCAAGACCAATGTCCAGTCAAAATCTTTCCGTGTAAAATAAAACACGGTCAAGGCCTTTCTGTAAATTATAAGAAGTATATAATCACAGATACATTTGTGGTCAATCTCAATATCATGTCTTATATTTCAATTTACAATTAATCCATATACGATCTGGAATTCCACATTCATCATAGTGAAAGAGCATTTCCATATTAATCATGTAATTGAACAAATAATTCACATAGTCACGCCTAACATAATAGTATAAGTATTTTATCAATATTTGAAATATATAAGTTCTTCCACTTATTGATCTGTGGATAAACATCTCGTTAAATTGATGAGAATTTCCAAATATATAAGATTCAAGTACTGCGTAAAAAATATGTCCTTTGTGTTTTATATTAGAGTGTGAGACGAATTGCCATGAAATGCATATGACAGGAAGCACAAAGAATACTTTCATAAGCTCGTCGTCTATTTTAGAAAACTCCCAATATCAACAACCACAAGACAATTACACATAATCTACCTCAAGGATGATCTATTGCCACTTGAAGATGGCACTACCACGACAAAGTATATCAATGATGCTATATATTTTTATTCAAAACCGTTTTATATTCTGCGAGAAACAAGTATATTGACTTAATTTAATTTGAATAACATGGAGTAGAAGTAATTAAAGGGAAAATAGCCTTGTTACTAATATTGGATCTCGACATCTCTGGTGAGCTTCGCATACTCGATCATGTCTATAAGGAATCAAAAAGTAGGTTGGAATTCAATAGGAAATCGTGTGGCTCCCAATTGTAGACAGGACAATTTCATGGAAGGAAAAATACAATCTAAAGTTTCATCAGCTGCAGTCGAAATATGCCATGGTACACTACATTATCCTAACATACTAGAATGGGTCATAGTAAGGTACATCAAAGAGGTGCAGCACTATGTAAAGGAACCGATTCTTGTGGCATGGGATCTACAAGGTAAAGTAGTCAACCAAAATGTATTCTATATACTGTGGATATGGGATAATTTGGCCTATCCTTTACACTAGCATGAAAGAGGAAGTGTTATGGAGGGATGAGACTTGGACACTTCCGCTTCTCGTGGATGGCATTGATCAATTTTCATTGGATTGGGTAACTATTTTTTATTTATTCTTATTACGGTTTTTTTTTTTTTTGTTGGAGAGGACATACTAATCTTAGTTTCTCTTATTTTAGATTGTCGACGATAAGTACATCTGTTTGTTTGGGGGAGATGACATTAAATGGATCTGAAGATTTACAATGATAGCGAAGAAAGTTGCAAATGCAGCTGATATAAGATTAGAATGTTCGTGTGGGAAAAAATGGCTGCAGGGAGAAAGTTCAGAGGATGAACAAAATAATATCCTAGAATCATTATAATCGATTTTGGACTGATATCACGTCGGATTGGTATTTCTAGACAAGTCTCAAAAGCATGATGCACACGAAGATTCAATGACACGGGGCTATTAAAGACGATCAAATACAGAAAGAGGTGCTGACTATTCTTACTTATGGCGATAGTACTAATTAGGCTCTAAGTTGTAGGGGTCATCGACTTAAATAGCTTGAAAATAATTTCACTATGAAACGTAAATAAGTAGTTCGCATTGTACTTTTTGTGTTAAAATAATATATTTAAATCTCATAGAAGTACGAAGCATTTGTTAGGTTGTAATATGGGTCGAATTGTTGTGCGAAGATTCTACTACGGGGGAATGGAGATAATGAGGATGGCAAAAATGATCAATTTTTTCCATGTGGCGCAATAGAAAGGAATGCTGTAACCAGAGTGGGTGAACCCTCAGAGATATCAGGTGCCCACATATATAGAGTCAAAAATCTCTTGAGGTTGCAGAAAGGATTGACGGCCTGTTGATCAAGGAAAGCCAAAATGAAGTCTTGCTTCTCTAGCTTGGTTGTGGATCTGCTTCTCCAATGATGGGCGATAGAACACTGTGAACAGTGCACTTTTTGATTGACTGAAGCGGGAATATAACCCCTAGGAATAGCCTAATGGAATCGCCCCTTCGAGCCTACCTTCAGCTGTAGGTTTCAGTGATCGAAGAGTCCTTAGACTCGTAGGGGTTTACCCATAGAATCGGTAAACTCCAAGAGCCTTAGAATAGAATCAATTACAACAGTTGCAACAGAAATAGAGGCTTCAATTGCTTCTTTAGGAGCTTGGTATATCTCATCCTCAACCTATGAAGCTCTACTGTGATAATCAAGCGGCTCTTCACATCTCCGACAATCAAGTTTTTAAAATTTCCACGTCTAGTAGGATGTAGGAAGACCGCCCCTCACTCTCGTCAGCTGTACATATGTCACCTTCCATTGTCTTAGCAAATCGGACCAAACCATTTACCAGGCTACTGTTCCCTCACAATTATGGAGTAAGACATCAATTTCTCAATAAGATGAATTTTTTTTATTGTATGATGGACCCCTTGAAAAACATTGGCGTGTGTGTTGGAGAAGGTGATGCTGATGAAGAGGAGTTTAGGCCGATAATGAAGTATGAGGATGCTTCTAGTTGTGGAGGTGCTTCTACTTTTGGTATTGGAGGGGTTGGTGGTGCGTTGAAAGTGGAGGTGGTGGTGGATTTGAGATGCATGTGAAGTCCACTGGTCGTGAATGAGATAATGGTGGTGGCGATAGTGGGTTGTGGATTTGAAGTGATGACAACGATTTGGGGGGCGGTGGTGGTTGGGATGAGATAAAGAGTGATTGTGACAAGCCAATTAGATAGTTTGAACAAATAAATAAATTGTGACATAGTACATGTGTTAATTGGTGACTTAAATAAGTAATTGTAACCCCTAAATTGTCATTACAACTGTGACCTTGTGTGCTTTGTGATTAATATGTGATTGTGATAATAAATTGTGTGTGATTGTGATGTGATTTGTTTAATTAAAGTATATCACAATATTTCATTAGATGTCAAAAACTGTGATTATCTGGATTTTGAAAAAAGGTTCATAAATTTGTTATTTTAAAAATATATTTAAAAATCTTTATGATTATGTATTTTCCCCCTTACTCCAGATTCATTAGGAATATACTTTGGGTTCGCCTTTTGGGCTATTTCTTTTCCAATTGGCCCAAAGTTGAATTAGTTTTTAATTTAATAAAAAAAAATTATACATAACCCTAAATTCGACTAAATATATTATGTCAATTCAACGATAAATTGTCCCAAACAGAATTTAACTGAGAAATAGTTGGAGACTTCTAAAATTCATACATTTGGAAAAAGATTCTAGATATATTTGATAAATTAATCGCCTAATCATTTTCGGGGAAATTATATATACATTCACCGTGCTAGTCATGAAATTATAAAAGGAAAAGGAAAATGATGAAAAGAAAATTTAAGAACTCAACTGTCTTCCGTGTGAAACCCTATCCGACAATGAATTTTAGTATTTTTAGATCGTTGGTTCCCCTAACATCAAGTCACTAACTCTCTTTATTATTATTTTTTTACTAAAGAAAAAGAGAACAGAGAAAAATATAAAAACCAATTATTCTAAAAATCATGCTTGGAAAAAGATTCTACATATACTTCATAAACTAATCGTTTTTGAGAAAATTATGTATACATCACATGCTTTTTCAGGAAATTTTCAAAGGAAAAAGAAAATAATATTTATTTTAAGAACCCAAATTTCTTTCGTACAAATAGAAACTTACTCGATAAGGTATTTTAATAATTTTAGATCATTATAATTAAAGACCTTACAGCCACTATTCACAAGGACTTCTGTTGGGCTGTGATACCAATCTCTTTGGAGGCAATGATGAAACAATGGACTAAGGCCCAAAATCAATTTTTTAATCTTTAGGCCCTTGTCCAATAACGTGACCTGATCCAAATTCGAGCCAAAACATTAAAGCGTGTTTTAGGGTGTGGCATTTAGTGCAACCCAAATGCGTTTATCTTTATTTTCTAAGGAGCCATCTGGATCATTAGATGATGTTCTGATCAATGGCTGACTCTTAGTGTATAAATAGCACCTTTGGTTGTCCTATTCATTCAGCTCGCCTTTTCCACCGTTTGAGTGGTGCTTTTTGTGAGACTCTTCTTCTCTTCTCTGTGTTCGATTGGAAGTATTTCTTTATGGTTTTCTTTGTGAAATCCAACACTAGTGTATTGTAAAAAGGTTGGTGTGAGTCTTTTACCCTTGTGGCTTCCTTTAATTAATAGAGGAATGCTTTAGGGTTTCGAGTTAGGTTTTCTTGGTCACACAGATGGGTACGACCCTATTTTACTATGTCTGAGCCCTAAAATTGTAACATTTCCATTCTTGGTGCCATGGTTACGATTTAAGAAAGCTTGAAAGGAAGTTGTGTATTTTCTCTAAGTTTTTCTGCAAATCTCTTAAGTTTGATAGTTGTTTGGTTTGATACTTTTATAAGCCAAATTGAAACAAAAAACCCGTGTGTACAAGACCAAGATCAAATAAAGACTAATAACCCCAACCAACAAAATGATCTGATTGAGTATCAATTGGCTAGGGATAGGCCGAGAAGGAACATAAGAGTACCTGTTAGACATAATGATTATCTATCTTTCTCTATCTTGTTTTATCAAGATCTTGCTTATAAAGAGTCTAAGACCTAAAATGAAGTTGTGAGCTGTAATCAATCTAGCAAGTAGGAATCTACCATGAGGGAAGAAATGAGTTCTTTAATGAAAAATAAAACTTGGGCACTTGTTCCAAGATCAAAGACAAATCCATTGTTGACTCTAAATGGATTTACAAGGTAAAAGAAGGCAGATCTGATAATGAGCCTTTAAGACCGACTTGTAGTTATGAGATTTACACAAAAATAATGTGTGGATCAACGAAATATTTTCACCTATTGTGAAATATACTACTTTTAGAGTTTTACTTGCATTAGTTGCTCATCATAATTAAGAACTTTAACAAATGGATGTAAAGATAGCTTTCTTACATGGTGATTTAGATGAAACCATTTACATGTCTCAACCTGAATGTTTCCAAATCCCTTTTCGTGCGTCTGCTTAAAAAATCTTTGTATGAATTAAAACAATCACGTAGACAATGATATAAAAGATTTGATAACTTTACTGTTACTGTTGGTTTTGTAAGAAGCTCTTATGATCATTGCCTTTATTTTAAAAGGAATTCTAAGTTTGTCGTATCTGTCCATTTGTTACTATATGTTGATGACGTGCTCCTAATTGGACTTGATTTGAAACAGATGAATGATATAAAAGAAGTTTTTGGATCTGTATTTGAAATTAAAAATTTGGGTCATGCTAAAAGGATACTTGGGATGAACGTTGTTAGAAAAATGTTTTAATTTATGTTAACTTTGAAACAGTCTGAATATATTAAAAAAAATTTATTTAAGTTCTTCATGCATGAATCATAATCTATTTCACTGCCTTTAGCTAGTCATTTCAAACTTAGTGAAGAGTAATGCCCAATTAATAATCTGATATAAGACACATGGAAAAGGTTCTCTATGTTAATGCTGTACAATCTATTGTGTATACTATGATCTATTCTAGACATGATGTAGCTCATGCAATTAGTATTCTAAGGAGGTTTATGGCCAACTTTGGAGAACACTTGGAAGCTCTTAAATGGCTTCTTAGGTATTTGAAAAAGGCACTTCCCAGGTAAGATTAGTGCTTAAAAACTACAATGATGGGATGATACTAAAAGTCTTTATTGATGCTGATTTTGCCGATGATAAAAACAATAGAAAATCTACATATGCTTATATGTTTACTCTTTGTGGTACTTCTGTAAGTTGGGAGTCCTAATTGTAGGCAACGAAGGCTGAATATGTGGTAGCTATAGAGGTTGTAAAAGAAGCCTTGTGGTCCAAAGAGTTGTTAACTGAAATAAATATGCTTACTGAATTTGTGATTGTCTACTCTGATAGTCAAATTGCAATACATTTGTATAAGAATCCTATTTTTCATTAAAGAACAAAACATATAGATGTAAAAGTGCATTTTATTAGAGACGTTATTTCTAGTGGATCTATCTTTCTTGAAGAAAGTCCTACTCGGTTCAACCCATCAAATATGGGGACAAAGGTATTGTCTTTTTCAAAATTTAAATGATGTTTGACACTTCTGAACATTGATACTGGTTAAATTTTGACTTGCAGGTATTACTTGGTGTCAATTGGAAAACTGCAATTGTGTCTGAAAACCCATTTACATCAAGATGGAAGTTGTTGGGTTGTAATGCCAATTATCTCTTTGAAGGCAATTAAAGCGTGTTTTAAGGCATGGCATTTAGTGCAGCCCAAATGCGTTTATCTCTATTTTCTGAGGAGCCACTTGGATCGCTAGATGATGTTTTGATCAATGACTAACTCTTAGTGTATAAATAGTACCTTTGGTTACCCTATTCATTCAAATCGCCATTTTCATCATTTGAGAGGTGTTTTCTTAGCGACTCTTCTTTTTCTCTTCTCTATGTTCTTCTCATCTCTAATTGGAAGTGTTTCTTTCTAGTTTTCTCTGTAAAATCTGATACTCAATGTATTGTAAAAGAGTTGGTGTAAGTCTTTTCCCCTTGTGGCTTCCTTTAATCAATAGAGGAATGCTTTAGGTTTTCAAGTCAGGTTTTCTTGGTCACACAGACAGGCATATTCCTATTTATAGCGTCTCAGCCCCAAAATTGTAACATCACCGTTGTTGGTGTCATGGTACGGTTTGAGAAAGTTTGAATATTTTCTCCAAGTTTTTCTGCAAATCTCTGAAGTTTGATAGTTGTTTGGTTCAATACTTTTTATACCAACTTTGTTGTCACCTCCGACTCATAGAGTCCCTAAAAATTTTTTATTTTTTATTTTTTTTCCCCCTAAAGAAAATGACGAAATATAAGAACCAATTATTCTATGCTACGTAATAAATGTTTCCATGTGCTTATCCACCTTAAACTATATACTGTACTATAATTTAACAAGATCCGAAGCTTCGGACATCCCTCTCTTCTTTCTATAAAAATTCTCTACTTTACACTATTTTAATCGCACCATTTTTGCTGTATCTATGAAGGAAATTCAATAGGAATAGAGGAGACATGTGGGCTATTTCTGTACACCTCAAGAAAGTGTCTTCAACTTTCTCAACATTAGTGTCTGCAACTTCCTTGACGCAGTCGTATACAATTAATCTAACTGAAGTTGCCATTAAAAATCGGACACGTAAATTAGTTTCTATAAGTAGTTTTTAATGTTAGAGCAGAACTTTTCACTTATTTAACCGAGTATATTTGGGTTAAATATTGTTATTCAGTTGTTTCCCATTTTGAAGCTCACTAACTGTCGTGTCAACCTCTTCTGAACAATTGTTAAAGCTCTTGATCATGAAATGATCGTTATGCTACTTCTCGAGACCATAGTCAAAAATTAATCGAATATTAACGATGGTCGCGTTGCAGTAGGCTAACATTGGTCATGGCTCAAAACTTTTACTTAAAATCAAATTGGATCAATTTATTTAAACAATTAAATCATATGAAAAGACAAATTTATATATTAAATTTGGTATTCAACGTAAAATCATTGTGGTCACTTTGCAGGGACCACCAAACAACGTGGTTCATTGCACCAAAATTTATTATATACATTTTTGATATGCAGCATTATATTTTACAAAATATTATTACGATCAATTTCTTATTTTTCCTTTCTTTTTCAATATTATATAATATTATTTAGTTCGTCGTACAAAATATTGACTCTAATGGTCTAATAGAGTACATCTTCCTAGACAGAAGAACAAATATTCTATAGAAAGAGACATGTGAGGCCAATTCCCAAGCACCGGCCCCAGCACTCCCAACTAGAAACCAGCTCATAATCTTTGATTATTGTGGTAATTTTGACCATTTTTGGTGTAAAACAAGCAATGATCCCATTTCTATGGGGTAAAAAGTGTAATCATCAATGCATTCTTGATTCCTCGAGATTTTGAGCAATTCTCGATATGTCAAATAGAATTCAAAAGTAGAATATAGGGGGAAAAAACTTCTTTTCCGTTTTTAATATTGTGCACTATGAAAGTAACGATGTTGATATCCCAAACTCGAAATATATCGTATAGCAAAGGCAAAAATAACCCCCCAAAAAGTTTAAATTGAGAATGTGGTTAACAAATTTGTGTTAAGAAAAGATTAGAATCGAATCAAGAAGTTCATATAAGTATTGATTAATTTACTTTATTGGGTAGCGATTTTAAGATATGTTTTTCTATTTGTCGATGAATGAATTTTCACCTAAAAAAAAAAATGTTTTTGTTAAGTGTTGTTTAGTTACTTGATGTAATTATATTATTATTTTGAATTGAATAACAATGGATAAGAAAAAAAATTAAATCTTGTATATTGTTTTGCAAATACTTTCCGTTGGTACGAACTAAACATGTCATCATATCCACTAAGCCATTTCGATAAGAAAATTTGTTTTATTACCCTAGATGTCTAAAATAATTTGGACAAAAATGAATCTCCAACATTCAACTTATAAACCTAACATGCGGGAACATTTCTCCACAATTTCTACCACCCGTGAGCTCATAAAAATTATTGTAAAATATTTCAAGCAAAGAACCAACACATAAAAGAATTTATATTTGTTTATTCTTCGCTTAAAAGTACTTCTCCACTTTCCTATTAGATTAAAATTATTTATACACGAAAAAAATATTTCACGTCCCTTCCAAATTTGGTAGCAAATAGGTTTTTCATTGAGGATGAATAAGCTATTGCAATATGAAGACTCTTCAAATTAATGTAGTCAAATGTGATTTCTTCTGAAATGTCGAGAATTTTCTTTTGGATATAAGAGCATCGTGTGTGATTTGAGATACAGTTCGTGTTATTTTATTATCATCTTCGATAATACTGTAGCACATGAACCCTCGCGTAGAAGGCCTATGGATTAGATGGAAAGGAAAAAGAAAAAAATAATTAAGTGTTGTAGTTGCACATGTGACCATCCTCTCATGAACAGTTAACTTCACAGCTGGTCCATAGTATATCATCACTATCACTCTGCACCAAAGCCTCCCCATTCTCTCTTTCTTTTTCTGTCTGTACCTACATTTATGCATACACGAGCACATAGTCTTTCCTCTTAACTTCAAGAATCAAATCTCACAATTCACATATTGATAAAGTTCAATGGGAGGGGTGACGTCGTCAATGGCTGCGAAGCTAGCATTTTTCCCTCCGAGCCCACCAAGTTACAAGGTAATTAGGGATGATGTCACTGGGTTGTTGCTGTTGGACCCATTTCCGCACCGTGAAAACGTCGACGTTTTGAAGCTGCCGACACGGCGGGGGAATGAGATTGTGGCTATATATATACGGTACCCTATGGCGACCTCGACCTTGCTTTATTCCCATGGAAACGCCGCGGATATTGGGCAGATGTATGAGCTTTTCATTGAGCTCAGTATTCACCTCAGAGTCAATCTCATGGGGTAAGTCAATTATGATCAAATTCTGGTTTGATTGAGTTGGAATTTTGGGGAATTTTATGATGATTTTATGAATTTATGTGGTTTTGGAAGTTGAATTTTTTTCGATTCTGTACTGTTTTGTGTATGTATGTGCTGTTTTGGAATATAATTGATGGGCTGTTTGTTTAATTGTCTTATGAGCTGCCATTTTGGCCTTTTTATGTGCGTTGATGAAATTGATGTGAATTGAATTACCTAGTAGGAATTTGGATATATATTTGTGTATACTGATAATTACTGATTAATTTAGCTTATAATTACCAAAAAAGGTGTCTACTTGTGTAGATATAGAATGTCTATTTATAAGTGTCTTGCCTATATTATATTTGGTTTGTTTGTATTGTAGACGGGGTAAATTTGGCGTTCGCTGTCCCATTTTTGTTCCAAGAATCTAGTTTTGTTCACGGGTGTATTCAGTGGGGATAATATTTGTGAATCAGACGATGCCTAACTGGTCATATTATTGAATCTGCAATAGGTGGTATAGAAATCTTAAATGTTTGCAATACCTGTTTGAATTATTACTAATAGTGGAAAGATAAATACATAGGTTCTTTAGGTCGTCTATGTAGACTCTGGCGGTAGGAACAGATTTCCATCTTCACAATGTTGAGTTTTGTTTGGCACATTTACCATCTGATATTGTATTGTCCACTCGAAAATGGTTAGGGATTGTGGTTTTTCTCTCTTTCCATTGCCATATCATGGTTCATGTATCATCTGGTCTATGACCATACTCTACAATTGGGAATATATCTGCGTATTAGAAAGTACAACACAAGCAAAGTAATCAACTTGATCTGGGGAGTTGGTCAGATCGAGCATTTACATGGCTATCATGAATCATATTTGATAAAGCTCAAAGTCTAGTTTGATGGCAAATAGGCTATAAAATAATCAATTTTTATCAGCGAAGGAAAGACATAACTATAATTTTGCAAAGTAAAAAATAAAATAAAAAAAATCTGTTATGAAAAATCATAGCTGATTTCCAACAACAAAGCAAGGAAGAGGATAGGGAACTGAAAGTTTTTGGAATAAAGAATTTGCTGAATGGAATTGATTGGTCAATAGCATTCAATGGCATAATTCAAAACTCAGTTAATTCCTCATTTTGAAGGAAAAATCTGTATGGAAGCTGTAAACGTCTCTTCTTCTCATTTTGTTCTGTGCATAAATTAAAAATTATAGTTTTTGAGTTTGTTATTAATCCTTTCTACTTCAAAGGCAACTTATAATATTAGATTGGAAATATCTCCTCGTACAATTCTAATGTGTCTGTTTCGTAAAACTATATATAAATCTTTGAACACTGCCTCTTGTGCAAAAATGAGATTCCATGTTCAATATATACGACATACTCAGTTCATATTAATCCTTGTTATTGGTTCCAGGTGCTTTTATTATGCTATAATCTGCCTTGTCAGATTATGATGCTTGGTTTCACATGCTACTAAAACTTAATTAAGTTAAGCTCATTTCTTGAAGTCTTTTACGCACGTTAAAATTTATGCAGGTATGACTACTCAGGCTATGGACAGTCATCTGGAAAGGTAACGTTATTGATAGCAAATCTCTTTCTTTTGTATTATGAAGGAACATTTTCGTTTCAAAACATATTTGGACATATTATACTTCTTCTTACTTATATAAAAATAAATAAATATTACTTATTTCCAACTTTGACCAATAAAATATGTATTTATTTTAAAACTTACTTATATACTTGTCATAACTTTTTTAAGGTTTTCAATCATGCAAGAAAGTGATTGAATACCTGAGAGCGCCTGTTGATGTCAGTATGCTTACTTTACTGCAGCCGAGTGAGCACAATACTTATGCAGATATTGAAGCTGCATACAAGTGTCTCGAAGAGAGCTATGGGGCTAAGCAAGAAGACATCATCCTATATGGGCAATCTGTTGGGAGTGGTCCGACCTTAGATCTTGCCACCCGTTTGCCTCGACTAAGGGCTGTTGTTTTACATAGTGCTATCCTGTCAGGCTTAAGAGTCATGTATCCTGTGAGGCATACATACTGGTTTGACATTTATAAGGTAAATTTCTATACAACTAATTCAATTATATTTCTTAATATCATTCTTCCGCCATACTGGTTTTGATGCCTTGTTATTTTACGCTTTGTGGATGCCCTTGTAAAAATGTCGTCGGTTTCTGTATTTATAAATATGACTTTATGTTGGTGTTTTGCAGAACATTGACAAGATCCCATTGGTGAAGTGTCCTATTCTGGTTATTCATGTAAGTAATATATCTTCTCTTTGTGATTGCATAAAACTATTCAATATTTTGCATCATCATCACTCCACTGGCTTTTCGAAGCAACTTCATTCTCATGAGAAATATCTATACCAAACCAGTGCCATACTAAGTTGGATCTTAGCACCCGAACAGTGTTATGATATAGCTAATTGAATTCACTCTACTTCTTTTCAATGTTTTTATGCAGGGCACTGCTGATGATGTTGTTGACTGCTATCATGGGAAACAACTTTACGAACTATCTCAAGAGAAATTCGAACCATTATGGCTCAAGGGTGGAAACCACTGTGATTTGGAACTATATCCTGAATATATTAGGCACCTAAAGAAGTTTGTTTCTACAGTTGAAAAACCACCCTCCCAGAGGAACACTGCCCGAAGAAGTATAGACCGGCCCGAACATTCCAGGAGGAGTACTGACTGTTTTGAGGCTCCAAGAAAGAGCACTGACAGGAGGGAGAAACCTAGAAAAAGCACTGATAGGCCAGAAAAAATGAAAAATTATGAGTATAAAATGCATTCTGATGACAAACTTTCTAAGTTGAGAGTATCATTTGACCAGACAGAAAGATCTCGGAGGAGTGTGGAATATCATGAGAAGTCCCGGAGGAGTATTGATCATCAACTGGAGAAGGCACGAAAGAGCGTGGATTGGCTGGACAGAATACGAGCTGTGTGAATTTGTCAATAGTGGTGTAGATCTTTGTGTTTTGTTTTGATTGGTGTGAAGAGAAGAAATGGGGAAAAAAGACGATTTACGATTTAATTTATGGTTGTGGGTCATGTATCTTGTTCTCGTAATTTCCACGATGACCCCATCGAATAACTTTTCCATTTTACTTTTCTGTTGTGAGGAAAAAGCTGGGGGTATATCATGGTATAATTCATCACTCTGAGACAAATTTTACTTGTCCTTTAGGCAGACCTGTATAAAGAATGTTTAACATCCGATAGTATTGTATCTCATCAATTTGTGCTTCTCATCCTTGTGCAGTGGCTATATTAATCTTCTATGTATCGTTCAAGTCTTATTGAATATTCCTTAAAAACTTGTATATGCTTAAAAAGGGCTGAACACTGTTCAGAGAGGTGCCATACCATATCTGGTTAATGAGCTTGAACTAGTAAAAATGGAGCTGAAATATATTGTCCATTGCCTGATGGGAGCGTTGTAATGCTATTTAGCACCAGTTTATATCATGCCACATAGATTGGAATAGCATTACTCGATGGAGCAAGAGAGTTGTGGAACAAGATTCAACTTCTTATTTGGCTAAGCTTAAAAGATATTGTTTTAGAAAGTAAGTTAAGAAAAAATTTCTAGTTAAAGAATAAAGAATTACTTTAACACTATGGTTGACAAAAAGAAGCCTAAATGTAACTTTTACTTTTTTTTTTAAAATAGAATAGCGTAACAAACTCGTCTCAAGGAATCGGCTTCTTTTGTAGCTGTTAGTGCTTTAGAGCCATATTGCCCTAGTGCACAAGAGTGGGAATAAGTATGTAAACGAGGGATTTTGCTACTTATACATTAAAATAGTACATAAATAGTTACCGAAAATGATATGGAGGGGAAAAATTGAATGAAAAAGTTGATTGTGTTTTAAACTGACAAATAGTATAATGTCATGTAACATATGTAATCTCTTATGTAAACCTTGATGTACATGTAGCAAGATCCGTAAAAGAGTATATAATTTGGACGATGCTATATGTACACCTTGGTGTATATAATGCATTTCACCCCCTTACATGGAAGAGAGCCCACATATAATTTATTGTATGCAGGTCCTGTTCATGTGAGGGGAATGTAATTCATTATATATACCAAAAGTATACTAGTAGAATGATCTGTATAATATCTTAGACTTTGCCACATTTACATCAAGGTTTATATAAGGATTACCTAATCTCTACATGGTACTCTATTATTTGTCAATTTAAAATACAATTAACTTTTTTATTCAATCTTTTCCCTCCACATCATTTTCGATAAACGCTTATATACAATTTTTATGTATAAATAGCAAAATCCTAATTTCCTCTATAATATCCCAAAGTCAGCCAGAGTGTAAAACCCTATAACATAAAACTTTATTGAAAACGAAACTACCATTAACTAAGAAACTAAATAAGTAAAAATAACACAGACACACATATATATAACACCCTAGTCAAACTTTCGATGAAAAACATCGAGGGTTTGCCAAAAAGAAACCAAAAACGACTCTGCGTATGTCTTCAAGAAATTGCGAGCATCCCTCATGTCATGGTTACGCCGAACTAACTAGTCACTGCAAAACCGGCTTAACAATACTGAATTTCCTTCTTTAGAACGAATTACTCCTCCCGACATGACTCAGCTGCAGCCACACAGGGCATAGACATTTTACGTAGTCCACGAGCATAACTCAGTAACGTCAAAACAGCTTGACAATATGAGTTTTGACATCATTGCTGAAGCCAAAATGGTAACCTGAACATAGCCAATAACCGAACCATTCAAATGCAAATGCAATAACTAAATACCAAATCCAAAACAACTCTATATAATTAAATATCTTGTGCCAGATTCCCAACGGTTCCAAAAAAAATATAAGTATCAACCTTAAATTATGATTTCCTGAATCAAACCAAACAGCCACCATTAGTATAGCGCAATACACATGTCGTTGAGGGATAAAATCCACGTCCAATAAAAATGAAAATATAGACCAATTTATCAATTTATAAAGGTTAATTTGCATATAATCGGCATCACATCAGAACAAAATTACAAGATTGCTTTCAGAACTTACTGGAAAAAGGTGAAGCAACAAGAATAATTAAAGCCCGCCTGCGGCAGTGTGCAGAGTTCGATTCCCCGCAAGGTGGAATTGGTTTTGTTGCAAGCGGGAGTTACCATATGGGTTAACAGCCTTGGCCTATCCATATGCTCTCCACCCTGGCTCCTGGGAGGCACATCCTGCGATTTATCTCCTCCACGATGGCCCAGGACAAGGTCGGTGGAGGCCCTTAAGGTTGGGGTTCAACTTTTTTTTTTCTACATCATAGCCACCATCAGAAGAATACGTTTTTATATTTATTCACTATGACAATTAACAAAGATTGAAGATTTCCATCCATTTTTATCAAATGATACTATTTGAGATCGATTATTTAATTGGGACCTAAGCATAAATTAATAATATACATGTCAATTAAATAATGATAAAAATATTGAATTTCATATTTGAGGAGTAATAAAATTTTCTCGACTAGTGGCAAATTATCTCACGCAATAGTAGTCTTACAAGCAACATCTTTTGAGCCATCAGCTTGGAAGTTAGAAGGAACTCGTTTCTTCTTTATCTATACAAACCGATCAAGAGTTAACAAAACTTCAAACACTGAAATACTCAAATTAAGATAGGAATTCGTGTTTATTTTAGTGTAATATCTAATTATCATACAGTCTGATTTTGCAAATACTTGAATTTTTAAGGTCGCTTATTGTAGATTCTTGATCGAATACGGGACAATGGACATGATATTGAAAATAGAATTTATGTTCAATTCAACACAAGCTACCAAGAGGACTAATTCTTCTTTTTATGAGAAAAACGTACTACTTGAACTCAACTTCTATAAAAATTGCAAAATAACTCCTACACTTTTAAAAATAACGAAAGAACTTACTTTTACTAAAAAATAAAAAATAAAAAAAATAAAAGAAATAAAGTTAAAAAAGAGTCATGACTATATACAATAGAGGTTCACAAATACAAATCCAATTTATTAATGGACTGATTTTACCATAGTTATTAAACCCGACTCGGTAGTCGACCTGAAAAAATCATCGGGTCACCGGGTCAGTGGTTCAACCGATGACTCGGTGGTTGAATCGATGAGTCATTGTTAAATTGTAATTTTAATTAAAATATATCTTTGAAGTATAAGAAAATCTATTTTGCTAAATCTAAATATATATGTTTGACTCCTGCTATATGACCAAATATCACAAATTTCCCAATGATCGAGGAAATGAAATATAACCTTGGAAGCCAAGGTTTGAACCATTCTCGGTCCAAACCGACCGATCCTATTTTAATAACTGTGGGTTATACTTTGTGAATGACGATTATATTTTATATTTTATTTTTAAATAATAAAGAAGTCTTGAATAGTTTATTATATTTCACAAAAATAATGAACATCTTCTTCCAATTTTTTACGTACAATTGATATTATAAAAGATTTTAAGTTATTCTATTAGCAATAGAAGTTTAGTGGAATGATTGTTATTCTTGAAAACAAGTGATATATATTACAGTATGAAGCATTAAGACAATTGCCAATTGTATTCCAGTGATCCTAACGAGTGTTTTTTTGCTAAACAGTTCCCTCATGAGACTCGGACCAGACCATGGTCTGGTTCACCGGGTTTCCAGTACCGACCGATCCGGATTTAATAACTATGGATTTTACCATTCTTTAATGTATTTAGATAGAATATATAGGTTTATAACATAGAGTTGGGGAAGTGTGCAGATTTCCTGTACTTATCTCATCTTCTTGTCACTTTTCTCTCCATAAAGCATTTTAAATATTCGTTTTCAGTTATTTACAAAAAAAAGACATATTTGATAAGTTCGACAATATAATATTAAATTATAAAAATAAGTTAAAATCGTCTTTATTACATTAAACAATCTTAGTAGTTCGTACTTTTCTCGCCCTTTTGTATCCTCTCTCTCCATAAGGCATTTCAAAATATTCCTTTTCAAGTCACCAACAACTATGTTCCATAACCTCAGTCGAACAACATTAAGTCATTAATCGCTTTATAATGCTTAAAAGTTTTTTTTTTTTTTCAAGTAGATAAAGTAAGAATCACAATTATTGTCAGGAATCATAATTTGTTTATTTTTAGCCTATAAAAGTGAGTGGCAATACTAATAAGCACACCCAAACATGAGCTAAATTGAAAAATTAGTTAAAATTTATCTATTCATGTAATATTTAATCATGTTTAGTATTAAATACTACACATACCCATCTCTTTTATTACATTATTCAATCTTAGTGCTACTCGAGAACTGACAATTTATTATTAGACAGAGAAAGCTACTAATAGAATTTGTTGTATCCGCCCTTTTGTCACCCTTTCCCATAAAACACTTAAAAATATCCATTTTTCAGTTATCAAAGACGATAACAAGCTCGATTGAACAATTGTAAATTACAAAAATTAACTTAAATCTTATCTACTTCATTACTATTTTATCATGTCATATTAAAAATACTCGTGAAGTGCTCGAAAACTTTGGTCTCAACTTGCAAGAAAGCATGCCAAAAAAAAAAACTAACCACATAACTAATGCTTGCATCACCTTCTTTCTTTTCCCAATATCCTACAAAGTTAACTTTCTTTGCATGGAACCTCACCCCATAGTTTACACACTTGAACAATTTGTTATGTATGTATGCATGTATGGTCCCACTCCCTACCCTCCACCAAAACGTACCCCACCTCCCCCAACCCACCGGCCATCCCATCCCCATTTTGAAAGTTTGTTGTGTGTGTGAACTAAACCAATCATAAGAATTCTTGCTTGTATAGGCAAGTTTTATATCCATTAATTGCTCCTCCATAACACCCATATCCATAATTCTTGATCGTTCTTTCCCATAAGGCATTCCATCCCTTTGTGATTTCAATGAATCCTCTTTTATATAAAGGTGTCTTGTATTTTACAAATTTTCATCTTGTGACAACTTTGCTCACTAAAAAATGACGAAGTTTTTCGTACTTTTCCTCTCTTTGGCTTTAGTTTTCACCCTCGGGAAGTGCTTCGATTTTCATGAGAAAGAACTCGAGACGGATGAGAGGCTTTGGGATTCGTACGAGAGGTGGCGGAGCTACCACACCATATCAACAAATTTAGACGAAAAGCATAAGCGTTTCAATGTGTTCAAGGCCAATGCTCATTATGTTCATAACTTCAACAAGCAAGATAAGCCATATAAGTTGAAGCTTAACAAGTTTGCAGACATGACTAGCCATGAATTCAGAAGTATCTATGCTGGTTCTAAGATTAAGCATCATCGAATGCTCCGAGGTACACGAGGAAATGGAATGTTTATGTACTCGAATGAAGAGAGTGTTCCACATTCTGTCGATTGGAGGAAGAAAGGCGCTGTCACCGATATCAAAGATCAAGGCCAATGTGGTAATATTATCGAGTATTCCACGAATATAGCACGATTAACTTAAATTTTATTTTAATTCTCATACTCGTTCATTGCTATCTTTGACTAAGGCGGCCCAAAACACTTGTTTGGACCTAGGGGTTCTTCCAATCTAGCTCGGTTTACACCTCTAATAGATCTAAATTTTTGTGATTGATGTTACAGGTAGTTGCTGGGCATTTTCAACAGTGGTGGCAGTTGAAGGAATAAACCAGATTAGGACAAACAACCTAGTTTCTTTGTCAGAACAAGAACTTGTTGATTGTGACAATACAGAAAATCAAGGTTGTAATGGAGGTCTTATGGATCTAGCATTTGATTTCATCAAGAAAAAGGGAGGCGTTACAACTGAGAAAAACTATCCTTATACAGCTGAAGATGGAACGTGTGATTCCAAAAAGGTAATTAAACCATCTCGCACGAATATTTAGTATGCAATAATGGATACAATTCAATAATATAATGAACGGAATTTTAAATTCAGGAAAATTCTCCGGCCGTGACAATTGATGGGCACGAGGATGTGCCGGCGAACGACGAAGATGCACTATTGAAAGCCGTGGCTAATCAGCCTGTATCAGTTGCCATTGATGCCGGGGGTTCTGATTTTCAGTTCTACTCTGAGGTAAACCTGTACACTGAACGCTCAATTGATTCAAGCACAATCTCTTATCGATCCCGATGTGTTGACTTTGGTTTGACCAACTGATCGGCTTGTGTGACAGGGGGTGTTCGATGGATACTGTGGGACGGAGCTGGATCACGGTGTGGCGATTGTGGGTTATGGAACAACACTTGATGGAACAAAATACTGGATTGTGAAGAATTCATGGGGTGCTGAATGGGGAGAAAAGGGTTACATTAGAATGCAACGTGGAGTGAAAGCTAAAGAAGGACTATGTGGTATAGCAATGGAACCCTCTTATCCAATTAAATTTTCTAAAAATAATCATATTGGATATGAAAAATCCATCCCCAAAGATGAACTCTGATTGAATCATAGCCATTTATACTTGATCAATAGTTGAAGTTGTTACAAGCTTCATTTGATGTATTTGCTCACATTATGATTGGAGTATGATCAAGAAAATAAATAGTTTATCTTTGGAACATTTATGTGTATAAAGAACTTCAATTCTACTAAACACCTATTAAGTCGTCTCAATGATTTATCGGTTTATGAAGTTGAATCGAAAACAAAGTTCTAAGGCCCACATTACCCTGGATGTATAGCACTTCTCTGAATTTTTTTTCGTTCTTTTCAACGATTCTTTTATTTCATTTATAAAGAATTTAATTCTGTTAAACACCTATTAAATCGCACCCAACACAACTTTACGCTATTTTCTCACCATAGTCAATGGTATCTAATGGCAGGAAAAATGATAACACAAAATTTAAAGTGGCTTACGTATTGTGAATTCAGTGTTGAGCCATATGACAAGTGGATTGGGCTTTAAACAATCCTGTCGATCTTTCTGAGAGAATTTTCGTTGATCTTATCGTTGATTTTTTAATGGGAAAATTTCATATCTAAGATATTGAGTATAATCTATTTCAAAATTAAGAAACAATGTATATCATTTCAAAAATCAGATATTTATTAAATTTTAATCATGAATCATTAATTAAAAATATATTTTATTAATTAAATATATTAATATCACAATATTATATAATTAATGGTCACACTTATGTATTAGTCACAATTATTAACGTCATCGTCACAAATTATAAATTTTATAGATCACAATTTATTTCTCAATTACAAATTTATCAAATTAATAAGTCACAAAATATCAAATTAATTGATCAAAAATTATTTCTAATTCACAAATTATCAAATTATTGATCACAATTTAACAAATTTTAGGTCATACATTATTTATTAGTCACAAATGATCTATTTATTGGTTACTTATTTTTATTGATCACACATTAATTAATTTATTGATCATAATCAACAAAACAATTTGTGTCCACCACCTCATCACCGCTTCTAAAAGCTTCGCTGCCAAAACCAACATCGCCACCACCACCATCTCCACCATTCAAACAAACCAACATCCACTACCAAACATCACTACTAATTCACATAATCATCGTCCCACTGCATGATCACCATCAAACTACCACTGCATGATTTGTAAAACCAATTAATTGTGGCCCATGTGAAATTGTTAAAGAATTAATTAAAGTAGTTTATATATTTTTAAAATTCAATTAGCCCATTGAAAAGGAGAGTTTTATAACTGTCCAATTTAATGGAAAGTTGATAGTTTTTATGACCCACGAGAAACTGTCTCTCTCTACCTATAAACGTGAATGGAATCCATCAAATTAAACATTCAAATATAGAGAGGTATAAGGAGAGAATAATTTTTTTATTTTACTAGTTTCTCTTTTGCAGATTTAAATCTTTCAATTATTGCCATGGATCAATGTATGTTTCTTAATCAATTAAATTTATATAAGAAAATCATGAATTTTAAAGATCTTGGTAATAGGGCTTAATTGTTTGCATGTGGTATCAAAGTCAAGTTAGAAATTTTTTAGTTTTCCTTTAAAAATTAATATTTTTCTGCTTATCAATTTATAGATCAAGGTCTAAAATCACTGCACAATTAAGCTTCTGCTCCAGACTCAACTTTCGTCAACATTGAATTGATTGTTGTGTTGATTTGTTTTCTAGGTGCTTATTTTCTTCTTAATTATTGTTATGGAATCAAGAAATGTGACTTTAACATGTGGCAGAAAAAGGAATAAATTGTTTACATTTTGGTCAAACGTTCTAAAGCTTCGATTTCCAAATGGCAGATTATGTATATCTTTGTGTACAGTAATTACGAAAGGACCGTTTAATTCGAAATGGCAGAATATTGGTCCCTTTTGAATAACAGAAAGTAATGATGGGTTTGTAAAAAAAGAAAAAAAAAACGATTAGATGAATTGTTTCATTCAAAATTAAAGTTTTGATGTATAATTTATATAAATATTTTATCTATGTAATTAATGTTCGATTAATGTTTTTTGTTAGTCACCAAAGTGGCCAAATATTATGGTATTTCGAACACTAAATTACATTTGTCAATTACTCTTAATAATTTGATGCTTATAAATGAAAATTACATTAGGATTATTGTTGTTAAGAGTATATTGACGTTTATAGAATATAAAATTGTTATGAATCGCCCAAAAGTTGATCAATTAATTTTATTAATTTTGAACATAATCGTGGTTAATTAATATACTTTGTCAGATATGTTTTTTATATCCAAAGATAACGGACATGTCGGATTAGAGTATATTTAATTACTAATTAAATGAAATTAAATTAGTATCAGTTATGTTTATTATAATGGCATAACGTAGTGTCACCCAATGGAGAAGTACGGTATACAATTAATTTTATCTGAATTTGAACTTAAGTATTTAAATCAAAACATAAAACATTAATGTTAAAACATTTTATATTTTGCAGTATCTGTTTTCGTTTATCTGCATTCGCATGCTTCATTTGTACCACTGTTCAATGGGTTATTTCTCTTACTGGTGTGAACAAGTCCAGTTCGACTTAGGTTTTTGGACTTAAACTTGGCACTTCAAGTTGAGAAACCTGCTGATCTCATTAATGAGAGCAATGCTGATCAAAGGTCTTTCCATAATGCTTGGGAAAGGTCAAACAAATTAAACATAATGTTTATGCGGATGACCTCAACAAAAAATATCAAATATACTATCCTTAAAATTGAGATTGCTAAGGAATATATGAATTTTGTGGAAGAATGTTGCCAAATAGCTAACAAGTCACTTACTGGCACACATTGATTGGTACTTTAATCACCATTAAATTTGATGGTTCTCATATCGTGCATGAGTATATTATTGAAATGAGTAACATTGCAGCAAGACTTAAGACTCTTGGGATGATTGTGAATGAGAACTTCCTAGTACAGTTTATCATTAACTCCTTGCCTCACGAGTATGGTCCATTCCATATGAACTATAAACCTTAAAGTATAAATGGAATATAAATGAATTGCACAGTATGTTCATGCGAAAGAAGGCAAGGCCTAAAAATCAAGGAACTCATTGTGTTCATCTCATAAGTCATCAAGGAGCCGGAAAGAAATATAAGAAAATGTCTAGAAAAAGCATTAAGTAAGGACAACTAAAGATAAATGAGTCTTCTGCCCAAATCCACAATAAGGAACACAAGAAAGATACATTGCCATATTTGTTGCAAACCTAGGCACCATAAAAGGACTGCCTAAAACGTAAGGAATGGTTTGAAAGTAAAGGTAAGATGATTTCTTATGTATATTTCGAATATAATTTGGTAGAAGTTCCTTATAATACTTGGTGGATTGATTCCATATGTAACACTCATGCTACCAATATGATGTAGAGATTCCTTTCAATCTAGACCATAGATCCAAATAAAAATTTTGCTCTAATGGAAAATTGAGCCAAAGCTCCAATTGAAACCATTGGAACCTTACGTTTGATTCTAGATATTGGACATCATTTAAATTTATTTCAAACTCTTTATGTACTTTCTATTTCTCGCAATTTAGTTTCGTTATTAAAAGTTGATTCCATTGGATATTCATATAATGGTGGAAATGGATGTTTAAGTTCGTTTAAATAAATCATCTTATTTGTTTCGCTATTCTTTGTCATGGTTTATATAAATTAAAGATCGATAACCCTTTTTTGAGACTTTTTTAACTTTGCATCATAATGTTAGTACTAAACGTGGTTTGTTAAATGAACGATCTACTAATTTGTAGAATAAACGTTTGGCTCACATATCCAAGAAAATGATAGAAAGATTAGTAAAAAAAATGAAATTCACCCTGACTTGGATTTTAGTGACTTTGGAACTTGTGTGGATTGTATTAAGGGTTAACAAACAAAACACACAAAGAAATGTGCCACAAGAAGCACGCAGCTTCTTAAGACAATATATACCAATATGTGTGAGTCTTTTGATGTCCTATCCTTTGGTGGAGAAAAGTATTTTATCACCTTTATTGAGGAATTTTTAAGTTATGATTATGTCTATCTGTTGTATGAAAAGTCTCAAACTGTAAATATTTTTGAGATCTTTGTTAATGAAGTTGAATGGCAATTAGACAAAAATGTAAAAATTGTTAGATCTAATAGAGATAGTGAATATATTCACCATTCTTGAAAGGCGTGGCATTTGCTAAAGGGTAACACCTGTTCCATTTGCTAAATTTCTTGAAAGGCGTGGCATATATTCTCAATACACTATGTCAAGCACACCACAACAAAATTGTGTAACTGAAAGGCGTAATCGTACTCTAATAAAAATCATTATGTGTATGTTAAGCAATTTGTCTTTACCCATTTCTTTGTAAAGGTATGCATTAAAGACTTTTATGTATTTGCAAAACAAGATTCCTAGTAAGGCAGTTCCAAAAACACCTTTTGAATTGTGAACTGGAAGGAAACCCAATTTAAGGCACTTACATGTTTGGGGTTGCCCGACAAAATCAATAATTTATAATCCACATGAAATAAAATAAAATAAAATGAAAAACACCACCAGACTCAAAAACATTCAGCAGATTTTTCATGGCTTATACGGAAAAAAATCGAAGTTGTATAAATCTTATTGTCCTAACCATAGTAATAGAATATTTGAAATTGGAAATGCTAGGTTCATCGAGAATGGTGAAGTTAGTGGGAGTTTGGAACTACGAAATGTGAAAATACAAAAAATTAGAGTTCAAATTTCACTATCCTCAACTTCTATAATATTGTTGTTTCTCGAATTGTTGAAAGTATGACAATTTGCTGAAACGGCAAATAAATAATCAAACATCTCACAATGAAGTTACAATCAATGAACCTGCATTAATGAACAACAAGAAATAGCATTAAGAATGTCACAAAAACAACGTGGACCTACTATTTTTTATGATTATGTGGTTTATCTGTAAGAATCTGAATTTTGACTTGGGAATTGTTAGTGACGATCCAGTTTCATTTCTACAGGCCATTGGGAGTGCTAATTCTGATAAGTGGTTAGATGCTATGAAATATAAATTGATATCTATAGAGCATAATGAAGTCTAGGATCTCGTTGAAATACCTGAATCGTGTAAAACAGTTTGGTGTAAATGGGTCTTTAAGGCCAAGCGCAACTCTAGTGGTAATATCGAACGATATAAGACTAGACTTGTTGTCAAAGGTTTTACTCAGAAAGACGACATTGATTATAAGGAGCCATTTTCACCAGTCTCCGAGAAAGACTTACTCAAAACTATAATGACCTTAGTAACTCATTATGATTTTAGCTACATCAAATGGATGTGAAAGCTATTTTTCTAAAAATTAAGAAGTTTATATGGATCAGCTTGAAAGTTTTTCAATTAAAGTAAAGGAACAAGTACTGTGTAAGTTAAAGAAATCAATATACAGACTTAAACAAGCTTCTTGTCAATGATATCTTAAGGTCAACGATACCAGTACTTCTTTTGAATTTAAGAAAAACATCTTTGATCACTGTATTTATCTAAAGGTCAGTGAGAGCAAGTTTATATTTTTTATTCTGTGTGTTGATGGCATCTTGCTAACTACTAATGATCTTAGTCTATTACATGAGACTAAAAAATTTTTCTCTAAAAATTTTGAAATGTAAGATATGGAAGAGGCAACCTATGTGATTGAAATTGAAATATTCCAAAATAGGTTACAAGAATTATTAGGATTGTCTCAGAAAGTATACATCAATAAAGTTATAGAGAGATTTAAGATGGAAAATTGTTTAGCGAGTGTCGTTTCAAATAAAAAATGAGATAAATTTAGTCTCATGCAATGTCCTAAGAATGAATTGGAATGCAAACAAATATCAGCTATTTCTTATGCATATCTTATTGGGAGTTTAATGTATGCTCAAACTTGCATCATGTCAAACATGAGTTTTGCTGTCGAAATGCAGGGCAAGTATCATATTAACCCAAGACTTGATCATTGGAAAGATGCAAAGAAAGTATTGAGATACTTGCAAATAACCAAAAACCACATTCTCACTTATAGGAAGTCTAATAACTTGGAGGTCATTGGGTATTTGGATTCAGACTTTGTTGGATGTGTGGCTACTAGAAAGTCTACATTTGACTATTTGTTCCTCTTAATTAAAGGGGCTATATGTAATGCCGCGTTCATCTTTTGTAAATATATATATATATTTTGTAGTGGAATGTACCTTGACAATCTAGACAATTGACGTGCAAATTCAAGTTGATTATAATATACATATAATTAATTATCATGAAATATATAGGATATAATTATTTTATAGTAAGCTTATAATGTTATAACTTGCTGTTAGGTAAAATGAACCTACTTAGAAATATTTGTTTATTTTTATTTTAAATTGAATAAATGTTACCTAACTTAATTGGGCTTATATGTTAATTAGCTAATTATCACAACTTTATCCTTAAATAAATGACCTAAATTCGGAAAGAAGCTTTATAATTAGTGCGCCTTCCTTTACCAAATAGACCATTATAGTTTATTTCTTATAGTTAAAAGGACACTTCAACGGCTCAAAAAGACTTCCGCCGTAACGTTCTTGAAATCCTCGATCATGTATCAGGCCTCCCATAAGGTACTAGAATAGTTAAATTATTTTACAATGATTTTATCGTTGAAGTTATATTTTATAATATAAATGGGCTCCTGCATTTTGTTGAATAATAGATATTATTATATGTTTCATAAAAACGAATTAAATCATGTAGGGGGTTTGGGTCTTCCTTACGTTTATGAATTTATGTTATTTTAAGCGTATGTTATAGCTATGTGAAATTGTTTGCCGTCAAAGATAAATGAAAGTTTCATATTTATTAATTATAACTTATATGTTTATATGATTTCATTTTATTATTTTACATCAAGTTTTACAAACAAGGTACCCTTCTTGTTTTAATACTGTAAATGTTTTGTTCATTTAACTCATCTAGAGCATGCAAATATGTTGCTAAGTAAATTTCAGTATACATGCGTGTGCAAATAGGTACTCGTGTGTGTATGTGTATATCCATGTTTGTGCTTATATAAGTGTAATTTTCTTGAATTAGGTAAGAAAAAGGATTATTAATTTAATGATGATTAATTCAGTTAGTACCTACTCGGATTAATAATGTCTTTAAAATGAAGATTTCACTTGTAATCCTTATGAACCTTAACACTATTATTTACACTTCGGATTCTACAACAATACTAATAAATTAGTTAATTTAATAAAGCAATTCTTCGTGTTACATTTAAATTGTAAATATGTCAAGGCACATAATGAAGCAGTATTACACATGCAAAGTGGGAGAATGTTAAACAAATTAATTGTGGCCCATGTAATATTATTAAAGAATTAATTAAAGTGATTTATATTTCTAAAATTCAATTGGCCGATTAAGAAGTGACAGTTTTATAACTATCCACTTTGATAGAAAGTGGGTAGTTTTATGGCCTATGGACAACTGTCTCTCTCCACCTATAAACATCAATGGAACCTATCAAGTTAAACATTCAAATATAGAGAGATAAATGGAGAGAACAATCTCTTTATTTTATAAGTTTCTCTTTTACAGATTTAAATCTTTCAATTATTGCCATGGATCAAATCACATGATCACCAAACCAACACCAACTATTCAAACAACCGCTGCATAATCGCCATCAACCATTGCATATCTCGCAGTGGCTTAAAGCCAGACTTCCCCCCAAACTCTCGTCATCATTGAACCTCTTTTCCTTGCATTACCATCACCAATTCCCTACACAAATATCATCACTAATAGATCACCACCGCCTCCTAATCGATCTAGCCCAAACTAATCTGGAACTAATTAAAAAAAAATTGCAATTGAAACCTTAAGCTTTTCTATTCATCCACCGCATTGTAACAACCTCGTCACCAAAAAAACACAAAACTATAGCCATGACATGCAAACCGCCACTACAAAGCTTGCAACCGACCATCAAAGTGTGCAAATCTGGGCATTGTGAAGGCACTTCCATCAGGGGCGGACCCAGACCGTTCGAACTGTGGGGTCAAAAAAAAAAATTTTTCGAACAACATATTATAAACAAAAATGAAAAATCAGTTGTTTGTTGTTCATGTTCGATATTTGCACTTTGGGAAGAAATCGGTGGATTATATGATATATCTATGGACTAAATAATGGATATGGACCATGTGATATGGATATAGATTTAGGATTTGGACTTTTTGGGGCAAAAAATTAAGTTTTCAGCAAAAAAAAAAAAACTCCAGAAAACTGTGGGGTCATTTGACCCCACATGACCCCATGTGGGTCCGCCCCTGACTTCCATAAACTACAATATTCATTTAATACCTTCACGATAATGTCGTCAAAAAACATAAGTCGCAACAATGACACCCAAGGCGCCAGCATAACTCATGCAACCCACAATGCTAGTAACTTGACCTAAAACCAAAACCACCTCACCATTGATTGTGTAGAACAGCTTCAGTTTCGCAGCTTGCGAAGGCTGCTACACATTGATATAATGTCAAAACATCATGGTATCGTTTCGAATGCGAGCGTTGTGCCACCAGAGCAACAACAAATAGAGTATGGAAAAGTAAGAAGAGAGAAGGGAGCGAAAACGGAAGGGGACAAGGAGAAACGAAAATGGTTTAGGCCCTTTAGGCTTTAAAATTGGGTGAGGGTGAGGGTGAGGGTTTTGGTCGGTGGTGGGCGTGTAAATTTATTTAATTTTATAATATTATTATTAATATTAGAAGATGAATTATTATCTAATTTTTAAAAAAAAAAAATCTTTAAATTTGATTTTTAAATTGGGCATTTTTAAATTCTGGGTAGATGTAATTTCAACTTCTTTAATTTCACATAAAAAGAACTTTGTAAGCACCTATTAAGTCCTATACGTGATTTACATGCTTATGAAGTCACACCCAACACAGACCGAGCTATTTTCTCCCTATAATCAATGGTGTCAAATGGTATAATAAAATGGTGTTTGAACAACCCTTGTTTGATTCACTTCAAAATTTTAATACATTTTTCTCTTTTTTTTTTAACCATGCATTTTTCAATAAAATAATATTATACATAAATAAATAAATAAACTTATTTTTTAATTTTTGAGTAGTGTAGTGATTGAAGAATTGATGGTGGATGTGTGCGGTGTGGTGCAGTGATGGTGGAGGTGTCAGGTGTGCGGTGTTGCAATGATGTGCTACTATGGTGATGTAGGTGCGGTGATGCTGCGGATGCAGTGGCTGTGCAATGGTTGGGTGCGTGCAATACAAGGTATGGTACAATGTGTGGTGGTGGCTTTGTGGTGTGCGGTGGTGTTGATCAATTGTCGTGATGCGATAGGGGTGGCTCTAACAATGGTGTGCGGTGTTGGGGTAGTGGTGGTGATTTTTTGGCTATTGGAGTGGTAGTGGTCATTGTGTTTTGGTTGTGCTGGGAATTTTGGTGGTGCTTGTTGGTAGTGGAATTGGCGGCGATGGTGTTGGTGTCAGCGGCAAGATGGTGGTTACCGGTTGTGTGGTGGTGTAGTAGAAGTGGCGTTTGTGTTTTGGTGGTGGTGGTGGTCGTGTTGGTGTTGTGACGAGACAGGGTGTAATAGTGATTGTGACCAACTATTTGGTTGATTTGGGACCAAGTATTGGTGATAGATTGAGATTAGGGTCGGGTGTTTGATATATGTGACTAACGATTTGATTATATATTACTAACTATTAAACTGTGACCTTAAACAAATTTGAATATATGTGACTGATAGATAAACTGTGAACTATAATTTTTTTGATTTGTGACCAATAAAATAAACTGTAATCTATAAAAAAAAAATTATTTATGACCTTGAAATAATCTGTGATCAATTAATTTGATAATATGTGACCAATAAATAAGCTCTGGCCTATAGTTATATATATGTGATAATTAATTGTATAATTGTGACTTTATTACATTTAATTAATCAACATTTTTAATTAATTAGTTAGTACCTGTTTTTTGCCTTTTTTATACTTAAAACCTGATTTTTGAATTGTCCATACTTAATACATGACTTATGAATTTTCCCATTTTTAACTACACATTCTTTCAAAAACTACTATTCCAAAATATATTTTACCAAAATTTCTCATTATAATGGTTTTCAAACGGGGACTTAAAGTCGCTCGTGCATATCAGATGCTTGGTACTGGGCCCATATGATAAGTAGATTGGGCCAAGATAGTTAAGCTGGTTCTTTAAAAAACGTTCAATTTCCTCGATCCCTCCTTATTACAAGGCTCCTTTGTTCATATTTTGAAAATTAAGCTAATTATTCAATTGGGGGGGGGGGACTTATAATTATTTAGTCAAACAAGAAATTAGGACCTTAATCATAATTTGAAATTTGACCCAGCAGTTCTTTGAAGAATGGACGTTATAACCCTTCTAGTTGTTCATTTGGCTTTCAAGTTGTACTCAATCATCTTTGAAGTTTTTAAGTAAAAAAAAATATGTATATGGAAAATTTTACTTATACATAATTATTGCACATAATGGTATCCATAATGTGATGTGGCAATCATCTGATTGTTGATATGCAAGTGTAAGATTTAAATTAAAGGTTGGATCCAGTGCCACGTGTAATTATGGACACCATTATGTAGACAATTATGTACATGTAGCACTTATTTACATAGACGATCATTCAACATAATATTTGTTGACACACTAAAAGTGCAGCCCAAATCGAATAGCCCAAGGAATGAAGCCCAATTGGGAAATTCCCAAATCGAATAGCCCAAAGAATGAAGTCCAACTGGGTAATTCAGGATAAAGGCCCAGATAGGGTTATTAATGAATGCAGTGGAAGCCCACGAACACAGTAATATCATCGCCCAAACTTGCAAGACACCCAAGATCTGAGCGAACGAAGTGCCTTACAGTCGCCCAGAGCTATGACCCTGTTCTCGCCCAAACCTTCGAATCACCCAGAATCTTAGCAAACATAAGATATTATGGTTATCCAAAAGTGCAGTTAAGCAGATATTGAGTAACCTTATCACGTTCCACGATTCAAGGAGTTCAGTTGAAGATGGTTGAACGACAAAGAGCAGTGGCAGTAGTTAGAGACGGCAGTTCCACGACAAGTTAGCCATCATAAAGAAAGTGGGTAGTTATAAAGCAGTCAAGCAGTTTCCAAGCGGTTTGTCACGAAAAAACAACAGTAGTTAGAGACGGCAGTTCCACGACAAGTTAGCCATCATAAAGAAAGTGGGTAGTTATAAAGCAGTCAAGCAGTTTCCAAGCGGTTTGTCACGAAAAAATCATCAAGGGAATATAAAAGGAAGAGAAAACATAGAAAAAAAGACCCCGAATGTTCCTTACACAATCGGCTGATCTGCCTTTAATTTGTTAGCAACTACCCGCACGAAATAATTTGACACGTCCAGTGGGACATTGGTATTTGGTGTTGAAGATACAAAAGGTGAAACAATATGCCTCAGAAATCTGATAAGGAAGCAAGTTAGGGAGGAGTCCAGTCTGTGATCGAACGATATGAGGAGCAGCATAGCACTCCACGAACAGATGGACAGAATCAGAGCAGTCATAGTCGTTACGAACCAATGACAGAGTTGAGTCCTCGAACTATGCGTGCATTACTTCGAGAACTCACACAGGATGTCGTTGAACAGGTAAATCTACGAAATATTCATAATATGGAAAGATTTATCCAGAATGGGAATGCACATTATGACAACATGGCCAAACAACTGAATACTTTGAATGAAATAATGAATAAGTTAGTAGGTCAAATTTGTTAGCCAGTTGTGTCTCTTGCAAATCACTTCCAAGCTAGGACAATTGTAGGACATAATCCCCCAGTCCTAAGTCCAAATCAAGGGATAGAACCACCCTTTGGTCCCTCTACTTCAAACTAGGGGGAAAGTGTAATGCCAAATCAGAATAGTGGCAATGATACATCTAACTTGGGGGGTAACCTAAACGTAAGAGACAATATCCTAAATAATGGACAAAATGCCCTACATGTTAATGATGGAATAAATATTCAGGCTAATGGTAACAATGGCCCAAATCCTGGCAACTTTGTTGCCAACCAAGGACCAAATATCAGGCCTCAAGCAAATCAACCGGTCAACCAACCTGTAGGAATTCCATATGACCCCAACGTCATGTTGAGGAATCAAATTATGGAAATAGTACAGAATCAGATGGCTTTTGGGGTACGTCTTGTCATCAGGCCGACTTACACAAAGCCATATCCTGATTGGGTAGACCAAGCATATCCATGGCCTAGAGGGTATAAAGTGCCAAAATTCTCACTATTTACCGGTTTAGGAGAGGTGTCTACTCTAGAACACATAGAGTGATTCACACTGCAAAGTGGTGATGTAACTGATTACCATAAAATGAGGTTGTTCCCTAGTTCATTAACAGGAGTAGCTTTCTCCGGATTCATCAATTTGCCAGCGAACTCTATTCAAACATGGCAACAATTTGAGCAATTGTTCCACGCACTGTTTTATAAGACTGAGTCCGAAGTTACTTTGGTCGATTTGGTGAATCTACGTCAAATGCCAAACGAATGGGCAAAAGATTTCCTTCAAAGGTTCAAGACAGCAAGAAGTAAATGTTTTATACCTCTGCCCGAAAAGGAGTTTGTCAAAATCACTCAAAATTGTCTAAACTTTGATTTGAAAAAGAAATTGCAAGACAAGGAATTTCCTGATATTTTTCAATTGAGCGCAAACGTGATTAGGTATGAACGATTAATAAGAGAAGAAGAGCAAATGAAAAATTCTAGCAAGGGAACTTATTATAGAGATCCAAATTTTGATGTTCATGCCATTAATGATGAATATTACGATCAAGTCGAAATATGTTTGGCCGAATTGATTAAAGGAGATATGTATACTTGTCCTATAATAACTAAGCCTAGACCGTCGGGCAAGGATGACCCTATAAAATATGAAAACAAAAAGGCTAGAACGTTCTCGTTCGATGTAACCAAAGCTGACCTTATATTTGATAAACTATATAAGGATAAGCAGATAAAGTTGAACGATAAAGATAAATTGCCAAGCCCTGAACAAGTTAAGGGTAAAAAATATTGTAAGTGGCATAATGCATGGTCACATTTAACTAATAACTGTTTGGTTTTTCGCCATGTGTTACAGGATGCCATTGAATTAGGACGAATTACGTTCGAAGATAAGAGGAAGATGGCAGTGGATGAAAATCCTTTTCCACAGTCACTAAGGGTGAACATGGTGGCGACTGGTTTCAAAAACAAGTTGTCGAAATTCAAGTTAGTTATAGATGACGGGGAAGAAGGCCCTGGACCACATCCCAGTGTCTTTGAACGTATCAAAGGAAAAGAGCCTGAAAAGGATGAAGACGTCCTATGTGCAAGATGTAAAAGAGAAGTGAGGGAGACACAGAGAAACTAGGGATATGGCAGCATCACCATCGCCCTAATTTTTTCCCAAACGCTCAGTCTGGTAGAGAGCGAGGTACATCATTCTATAAGGGACCGCCTTTTGAAAGGCAGTTCAGGCCAGTAAATAATGGGAGAACATTCCGGCTGCAACCTCGCCAACCAAATGTATGGCATTCGTTCCAGTATAATGCAGGAAGGGCGATACCCTTCAATGAGATGACTAGAACCCAACAAAAACGTTTTCAACGGAACTATGGATGGATGATGAGGTAACAATAGGGAATGCCACATCCTAAAGCACCTAGACTACTCGAGGTAGCCAATCAAAATATTGTCAAAGACAGTGAAGAGACTGATACAGGTGAATCGATGAAAGAATTGCCAGAGACTTCTTATGGGAGGTCGAAGTTTGAGCGAGATGGAAGAGATGGAGAAGATCCAGATCAGTCTCTTACTATTCAGTTCGGTACCTTACCTCCTGTCATGGCTAATAATTATTTGCTAGCCAATGAGTTCAAGAATAAAGAGAAAGAAGAAGAAGAGAGAGAGGATAACGAAGAAGAAGCATGCGTGCTGGAATATGAAGAAGGCCAAACTTCTAGGGGGCCCACGATGATGAAGGAGATGATGGTATGACGGATATCGAAGAGGAAATTGATTTGGAAGTAGAAAGAAGAAAAAGAAGAGTATCGTACAATACTCTGTTGAAGCAACTACATCGATAGGGGGTTCGTGAAGTGGACTTGTTGGGGGAACCGTCTGGGCATTTTTTCAATTATTACGTGCTGTACGGGACGCCCAAAAGGAAAAAGAAAGTTCCTCGCTCTGAAAAGTATGGATCACCTCCAAGAATAATGCCTCCTCCCACAGGTTGGGTAACTGAAGAAGAAGCATTAGAAAACAGTAAAAAGGAAATTCAGGAAACGGAAGCTCAGTGCGACATGCTGCACGTTGACTTATCACAAAAGGATAACTCGACAGAGGACAAGCAGGAAGTGAAAATAGATACTGCCGAAAAGGTTATTTTTAAGCGACTAGCCATGAAGTTAACTAAACACTTAAGGCCATTGTACGTTAAAACTTTAGTTAACGGCATACCTGTGGCAAAAGTACTTGTCGATAATGGAGCAGCTATAAACACCATTCCATCTAGGATGATGAGAAAATTTGTAAAGACAGAAAGTGATATGATCCCAACAGAAGTCGTTCTTACGAGTTTCAATGGAAGAGCAACTTCAGCTAAAGGGATTATGCCATTGGACATAACTATAGGGACAACTACTAGGACCACAATCTTCTTTGTAATAGATGGTCCTACTCGTTACAATGTGTTATTAGGAAGGGATTGGATACACGGAAGTCGCTGTATATCCTCATCGCTCCATCAATGCTTGGTTTTTTGGAATGACAAAGGCGAAGCAGAAGTAGTGCAGGCCGATCATAGACCTTTTGTCGCAGAAGCAAATTCAGTAGAAAGGTTCATGTATGAAGGAAATTATGGACCTGACAGAGTAGTCCAAGATGGAGAAGAAACTCAAATTGTCGCGCAGAGTGAAGAGCCGTTTTCGGTGGATGCACTCACTGAAATGTTCAGTCAGATGAGGCCAAACATAGTGACCCTAGAAGAGCCAGTAATTGGCAAAAGAATAATCGGTGAGTTTTAAATGAGTTGTAAGCAACAAAGGCAAATGACCGATATTCAGACCTTCAAAGCCAAAATAATGGCTTTCAATAAAGAATGCAAGGACAAGATGAAAGAAGAAGCAGCCTTGAAAGCATTGAGAGACAAATTGACATTGTTTGAGTTGGGACAAAGTATTGGCCAAGAAGTCAACAAGGTGGATTGTTTGGAAGAAGAAGTGCCTACAAGGGAATTGGACGATGAAGTGATGAGGATCGCCAAGCTTGGATATGCTCAAGCACAAGACCCTCTGATTAAAGTGAATATTGGAAATGAAGGAGAAGATCTCCCAATATTCATCAGCCAAATGCTCGATTAAGAGGTTAGTGATAAATTAATCGCTTTATTAAAAGAGTATAAGGATTGTTTTGTTTGGGAATATGAACAAATGTCTGGTTTAGATAGAGATTTGGTGGAACATAGATTGTCAACAAAGCCAAATTTTAAACCTCATAGGCAATCTCCTAGACGTTTTGCTCCTAATGTACTCCCTAAAATTAAGAAAGAGATAGAGCGATTATTAAAAGCAGGCTTTATTAGAACAGCCAGGTATGTCGAATGGTTGTCCAATATCGTGCCAGTACTAAAAAAGAATGGTAAATTAAGGGTGTGCATAGATTTTAGGAATTTAAACATAGCCACACCTAAAGATGAATATCCAATGCCCACAGTAGACTCTTTAGTAAACTCAACTGCCGGACACGTAATGTATTCCTTCATGGATGGGTATTCAGGATACAATCAAATTTATATAGCTGATGCTCTAGGTCTCTAGGATGTTTTGAATGGGTAATTATGCCTTTCGGCCTAAAAAATGCAGGAGCAACTTATCAAAATGCGATGAACCTAATTTTTCATGATATGATAGACAAGTTTGTTGAGGTGTATGTAGATGATATAGTGGTCAAATTCATTAAAGAAGAGGACCATTTTGAACAATTGAGATGTTCATTTGAGCGAATGAAGCAATATAAACTAAAATTGAATCCCTTGAAATGTGCATTTGGTGTTAATGCAGGAAACTTTCTTGGTTTCTTAGTACATAAAAGGGAGATTGAACTTGATAAAAATAAAGCGAATGCCATTTTAGAGGTCAAACCACCTAGCAACAAAAAAGAATTGCAAAGGTTTCTAGGCCAAGTAAACCTTTTAAGACGCTTCATTTCTAACTGTGCAAGGCGAACTAAAACATTTTCATCGCTTTTAAAGTTGAAAAATTAGAACGAATTTGTCTAGAAAGAAGAGCATCAAAAGGCTTTTGAAAGTTTAAAGACATATTTATCAAGTCCACCAGTGTTGGTGTCACGAATCCAAGGACGGCCAATGAAAGTGTATGTTTCGGCTCAAAAAGAATCAATAGCTGGAATGGTCGCACAAAAAGACCAATTTGGTGAAGAAATGGCAATTTACTATTTGAGTAGACGTTAACAAAATGTGAATGTAATTACTCTGCCATTGAAAAATTATGTCTTGCATTGTATTTCACATGTACAAAATTAAGGGCTTATTTACGGTCCGTAACCGTTTATTTGATTTCTAGAGTAAATTTGGTTAAGTATATGTTCTCTCACCCTATTTTGCACCAAATGGTAGGCCTTTGGACATTAGCATTATCGGAATTCGAAATACAATACATACCCCAAAAGGCAATCAAAAATCAGGCTTTGGCTAACTTTCTGACCAATCATCCATGCCTTGACATGCTTGAAGAAATTGATTTAGAAATCAATTCATTCAAATTAAAACCTTGGGTTTTATATTTCGATGGGTCAAAAACCTCTAAAGGTGCAAGAGTAGGAATAGCATTGATAAATCCTTTAGGGATTTGTTACAAGTTCGCATTCACTTTGGATAGGATGTGCACCAACAATCAAGCCGAATATGAAGCTTTAATCATGGGCCTAGAATTAATGATAGATATGGGGGTAAAGAATGTGATCATTAGAGGCGATTCTCAATTGGTAATTCACCAATTGATTGGTGATTTTAAATGCCAAAGTGATTCCATTATGAGTCAATATGAAATCGCCCAAGAGTTGTTGGAAGAATTCGACCAAGTAGAGTTTCAATGCGTTAATAGGATATATAATGACGTGGCAAATGAGTTGGCCCAGATGGCTTCAGGATACTCAAAGGTTTTAAATTGGAAGTCTACTTATGAGTATGGAACAATATTGCCCATGGTCCAAAGAAGGGCGAGAACGATTGAGATTCATTGCATACAAGATGGAGTGCAATAGATTAGAGGGCAGAGATTAAAAGGTTCCTTAAAGAACCTAATAAAGGAAATAGTAAAAAAATGAAGTTGTGTTTGCTAAACTATACACTGATAGATGAAGAGTAGTTTAAGAAATACTCCGATGGTATATTGTCAAAATGTGTAAGTTTGCAAGAAGCCAAGACGATCATGGCTGAAGTGCATGAAGGGATATATGAAACTTATCAAACTGGCTAAAGGATGAGATGGTTGATTATTAGGAACGAATATTTTTGGCCCAAGATGGAAGAATCATGTGTTCAATATGCGAAGAGTTGTCTAACATGCCAAAAGCATGGTCCAATACAAAGGACGCCAGTAAGAGAAATGACACCCATTATCAAATCCTGGCCATTCAAGGGTTGGGCGATAGACCTAATAGGGAAGATTTATCCCCCATCGTCTAAGCAACATACCTTTGTTGTAGTTGCAACTGATTTTTTTACTAAGTGGGGAGAAGCAATACCTTTAAAGAAGATCACCCAAAAGAGTATCATAGAATTTATCCGTGACCATATTATTTATAGATTTGGAGTTTCACAAACTTTGATAGTAGATCACGGAACTTCTTTAAATGGAGATCAAGTGAATAAATTCTTGAGCGAGTTTGGAGTTAGATTAGTAAACTCCACACCATATTACGCTTAATCCAACGGACAAGCAGAATCTTCTAATAAGATTCTAAAAAATATCATAAGAAAAATGATAGATGAAAATGTCAGAAATTGGCACGAATGTCTAAACAATGCCTTACGGGCTTATAGGACGTCGCCTCGGTCAAGTACCAAAATTACTCCTTTTCAACTTACTTATGGACAGGAGGCCGTTTTGCCTATGGAAATCAACGTGCAATCGTTCAAAGTGTGTTTGCAACATAAGTTAAGCGATGATGAGTATACCGAATCACTAGTTCAAAACTTATTGGAGTTGGACGAATTAAAGTTAGACGTCCTAGATAGATTGCAAGTTCAAAAAAGAAGGATGGCTAAGTTTTATAATAAAAAAGTTATAGCCAAATCATTCAGCCTGAACGAATTGGTTTGGAAAATAATACTCCCTTTGGATAGCAAGGATCCAAAGTATGGCAAGTGGTTGCCCAATTGGGAAGAACCATATAAAGTAAATAGTGTGTTGCCCAATGGAGCCTGTCATTTGGAAAATTTAGATGGCACCAAGCACATGAGGTTCATTAATGTCAAATATTTAAAAAAAAAATATGTTCCTTCCTTATGGGAAAGTGAACAAATAAAAGCGTAATCAAATCGCGTTGAACGATCGTAGATAAAAAAGGGCCAGAGCGAAATACGTTCAAAAAATTCCTTTATTATCAAACGTTCATTACAAACTTGCAAGATACAAAATACTAAATGCTCTATAAGCTACAATTGAAAGTAAACTAATCTCTCGGTCGATCGCCAAGTAAGCCTGATCGCACTGCTGCAAAGACAAGCAGAGAGGCCGAGAAGCACTCTCAGCAAGCAAAAAGGAAGAAAAGTACCCTCACATCACCTGCCTAATCGCATTGCTGCAATAACGGGCAAGGAGACTGAGAAGCACTCTCAGCAAGGAAGGTGGCTTGCAGGCATCCTCAAAAATTGTCTTCCATCATTGAACTCCTTGTAAAGAACATGGAGATGATGAGAAGAACTTTGCTGGCCAAAGAATATTTTCTATATCTCCCATACCAATGGTGACATCAAAACAGATAGCAAGACGGGCGAATCAAATGGTCCATTTCTATGGAAGACGAAAATTTTGGATCAATCGTTGAAATGCCAAATGATGGCAGTAAATTAGTTTTTGAAGAAAAGAATGGAAATGAAAATGAAATGTGCGAAATATGCGTGCATTTATAGGGGCGTGGAGGTGAAGAGACAGAATATGAACAGCCACATTCGTGCCTAGTAATTGGAATCAAGTGGCCCAAAGTCTTGGGAAAAGAAATAGAAATACCAAGAGAAGATGTACATGAATCTCAGCATAAAGCAGTTAAATGCTTGGGGGATTGACGTTTAAGGACAAACGTTAATAAATACACAAGAAGACAAATTAGTCGTTCATTAATGACAATGGCCGCTGTTACATTCAAAATTGGCAATAGCTATCAGTATGAGGTTACAAGAGGAAAGTTAATACGAAGTTACAAAAAGAAAAGTTAAAGCATTAGATGTCTTAATTACAATTTGCCCCAGACCAAACGAATTCTTTCCCTAAGCCTCCTCCAATCCTCGCTCTGTTGAGAAGAAGTGACATTCAATTCAACTACAAAATCATCACCAACCTCTAGCTTCTTGTACTGCTCGACTAAAGACTTGGTTCGTTCAATTTCTTGGGAAGCATTACGCTTTTTAGCAGCCATTCTCGCCTTGCAGTCATCCATCCTCGCTTGAAGCTCCTTTATCTATGCAGCCAAATTGGTCATCAAAGAGTCTTCAATCATAACTTCGAAAGAGATTTCTTTCAATTCATCCTCAGGTTTGTTGATCTCCAGAAGCAAAGACTCTCTTTCGGATGCAACGCGAAGATATTGAGTACTCTTGGCCTTCAGTTCAACATTTTTGGCTAGCAAAGAGAGGATGTCAGAGTGGACAACTTTCAACGTCGCTTTAAAATCAGTAGAAATATTGAGCAACGAAAGTGTCAATGCTTGCGCCAACTTCGCACTCAAATGCTCAAGCTTATCCTTATATTTGGAAGCACTAGCCTGACCAATGTCCATGTCCATAAAAGATACATACTCAAATATCGACTGCTTGAGGAACTTCATATCTTCCTCTGAAGAAGCAGAAGGACAACCGATTGAAGTAGGGCGAGACGTCTTGACTTGCCCCCAGGAAGTGAACAAGTCCTGGATGGAACGCACAATTTCATCAGCATCCTACAAAGAAAAATGCCAACATTGAAGGTTTTCACTACAATAAACAAAGTGAAAATAAAAGTGAAGCAAAAGGTTACCTCATCAGCAATCTTGGGAGGTGGCATATCACCAGTTGGCTCCACCACCTGTGGCCCCAACACCTGTGGAGACTTCCCCTTGTCTGGGCGAGAAGACTCTACCACAATGGGCAGATCCATGGGAGCGTCTGCATGATTAAAGAAGCAACAAATCAGAAACCAATAGCACAAGTAAAGGTAAAACATCGAAAAATGTATTACCTTCTGGTTCGACGTTTGGGGGGTCGGCGCCCTGGGAAGGAGGTGGCTCGTCCATTGGTTGTGATGAAGGTTTCGGGACTAAAGGTTTCTCTTTAAGCGTAGTCCCTTCATCAGCTGGTTTGAACGAAGCAGCTCCAGCAAAGGATGATGGAGCAGGAGCTGCCAACACTAAAGCCTTCAAAAGAGCGGCTGAACTTTTTTGAGAATTTCAAGAAAACCATTAGCACATAGAAAGGTATGCTTGTGAGTAAACAGAATTCAATTACCTTTCTCCTGACGATGAGAGGAGTGTCATCATCATCATCCTCCAAAATGGGAGATGCTGAAGCTGACCGTTTGCAGCTTGGGGCACTCTTAGCTGCAGTAGGTTTGGCAGGTAGAGAAGTAGAAGGACGAACAGATTGTTTAGCATGAGCAGGGGAGGAAGGATTCCTAATGGACACAAGGGTGACCAAAATAGGAGAAGTGGAAGGAATGTTTGGTTGATCCAGTGAATGAAAAGCACGATTGGCATCAGTTGCAAACAATCTGCGCTTCACTGATGGCAGAGTTGTTCAAAAAGGGGGTGAACGGCACAGCTAAGATTGAAGGGGGCTAATGAAAAGTTACTCATCAAAAGAATATTGCGAGCATCTATAGTTTGTGCCTTTGCCTTATTAATGATATGAAAGCGGTCTATCAAATTTTTTGAATAACAAGGGGGAACAGGCCAAGTTTAACCAAAACCAAGTTGGCGAGCAAAAAATTGGGGAGCATATATTTCAACCCCAACTTTGGCATTGGTTCCAGTTAAAATATCATGGAACAACTCCCTCCCAGTCAAAAACTGAATCAAAACGAACAGAGAGGCGCTTGCACTGTCCATGGTGGATGGAGGTTGCACATAATCTGGAGTTAAATGAGCAGGAAAGAGAAAGAAGAAAGGAATTGAATTTAAAGTATAAAAGAATGAAAAATGTCCCTTCTGGACATATTTATAGGGCTCAATGGGTCAATGGCTAGCCCATAGTAGCTAGCAGAACGAAAGGACATGGATAGAGCACCAAGTGATGAAAAATAGGCTCTCAACCACAGTTGAGTGAACCAAAGAGGCCCACTGCCAGTGGGAGATACACCATTTTTCAATTGAAATTGAAGAGAAGACATGCCTCTATAGAGGGCAGCCAAAAGAAGGAACACAAATTCAAAGGCCTATCACGCGCCAATTCGTGCGCTATGAGTAAATAGCTCATAGAAGGCTTCATACTGGGCATACACAGAATATATTTATAAAGCCAAATCTGAAGAAAGGCCACACGCTCAGCGTGGAAAGGCTCAGTGTTTGAGTGATTATAACAGCCTTGCAGGCTTGAATAGGACTCGGTGAGTTTTTTGTCAAATTTTGGGGCAACACCGAAAATCAAAATACTAGGAAAATTGGTGTCGCCCAAAGGTAGAAGATTTATCAGGGCCCCAACATCCCTTAAAGTAATAGACATGGGACCAAGAGGGAAAACAAAAGTATTATATTCAGAAGACCAAAAACTTAAAGCAATGGGAAAAAGTGTTGGGTCAAAAATTGGGGGTTGAAGAGAGATCTCTAATAAATCAGAAATCCTAGCACGATCAAAAATTGCCTTGGTAGGACCATGGCCCATAAGGCGAGTATGCCATCTATGGAAAACAATATCAGATTTAGGCCAAGTGCAAATACCTTTTTCGAAAATCGGCCTTAGCGGCAAAAAGTTCAGGAATGGAGGGCCTTGAGTACAAGGGAACAGTTAGCCCACCGCCACTTGTTCGACAGTTTCGGCATTGTTGAATGAAGGACCTAGATAGAACTCATTAAGTTCGGCATTGGCTGGTGCAAGGAAGTTCGAATTTACATATGGATGAGTGAGGATTTTCTGGAAATCTTCGAAACTAAAATAGTCGTCAGATTGGGTTTGTGGAGCAACCATTGGGAATGAAATACAGTTTTGTTAAAATTTGTTTGAGAAACGTAGCAGAGAAGCAAGAAGATGAACAGTGATATGGTGAGAAAGAAGCGCGAAATAATGAGGCGTGATTTAGTGGTACAACGAAATGGCATGTCTTTGGAGTTTATAAGGGTTTGTAGCGTCGCACTTTTTCAGGCTATGGAAGGAAATAATGATTGAAATTCTTGGGAATTTCAAATGTTGTTGGGAAACACAAAGTAAATATGGCAAAAATTAATAATTGGTATTAATTCTGCTATATTGGGGGGTAATTGTTGACACACTAAAAGTGCAGCCCAAATCGAATAGTTCAAGAAATGAAACCCAATTGGGGAATTTCCAAATCAAATAGCCCAAAGAATGAAGCCCAACTGGGTAATTCAGGATAAAGGCCCAGATAGGGTTATTAATGAATGCAGTGGAAGCCCACGAACACGGTAACATCATCGCCCAAGCTTGGAAGACGCCCAAAATCTGAGCGAATGAAGTGCCTTACAATCGCCCAGAACTATGACCCTGTTCTCGCCCAAACCTTCAAATCGCCCAGGATCTTAGCAAACATAAGATGCTATGGTTATCCAGAAGTGCAGTTATTGAAGTAGTTATTGAGTAACCTTATCACCTTCCACAATTCAAGGAGCCCAGTTGAAAGCGGTTGAATGACAAAGAGCAGTGGCAGCAGCAGTTAAAGACGGCAGTTCCACGACAAGTTAGCCACCATAAAGAAAGTGGGTAGTTATAAGGCAGTCAAGCAGTTTCCAAGCGGTTTGTCACGAATAAATCATCAAGGGAATATAAAAGGAAGAGAAGACATAAAGAAAAAGACCCCGAATCAAACACTCTCAATCAGAGAATATGTAATTTCAATTTCTTAGTTTAAACTTAAACATTTCTTTCAGTACTCGTGTGCTTGCACCCTTTGGAGGCATTCTGTTTAGTTCCAATTGTAAATCATCGCCAATAAAACACCCCTTTTTGAGAATTTGTCTCAAGAGGTTTGTTCCTTACATAATCGTCTGATCTCCTTTTTAATTGTTAGCGACTACTCGCGCGAAACAATATTGTTAACACAAAGTTAATGAATTCAAGCCATTATATGTGTAAAAATGTCAAATACGAATTTCTAAACCAATAAAGAATTCAATTCCAATTTGCAAATATGCTTTCATTGCAAGATTGGAGCGAAGAAGTTATTACTTACCGGGACGTTAACTACAATCACAAAGAACGCTATAGACTATGGAGATAAAATAATAGCAAGAAGGACAATATCTTGTATTAGGTAACTTGTTCCAATTGAATAATTGTATAATTAACTATAATCATTTGTTGTTTATCTTAATGTTACAACGATAACAAACGAAGTTTTTTTCTAATGATGCACAATGACACAATTGCGTGGGACTTCATGAGTGTGTGGTTAATAAGGAAGCTAGCCTGCTATTTACGATGGCGGATATAGCATAGTCTTTAAGGACATCAATCGAGAATTATAAATTCAAACAGAAAGAACGCCTCTCTACCCGAAAATTGACTATAAGTTTTAGTTTCAGTGTGTTGGAATAGTAACTTCACAAAAATTTACATTTGGATAGGGACGTCGAATATGATGATTAGCCTATAGATATCACATGACACGCGTATAGACCCCTCTCTTATATTTTCTTCCATTTTTAATATTATGTGTTGCTAGTGGTCGTCTTATCCAAAAAAAATGTTATTTCAATAAATTGAAATCAATTGCATGATTCGTTTTTCGTGATTTCATTATTCCTAACGACCATGACATGCTACGTAAATGTTGATCTATTTCTCTATTTTTTAACATGTTCTACTAAGGTTATATTCGACCACGTAAATCATTCTTTTTCTTAATTTATATCTTCAACCAAAATCATTTGCACGTATCATCATTTCTTTCCTTGTTTTTTCTATCATGATCATACATCTATCTTAGCACCCTCTTTGCTACGATCTTTTGACCGGGTCTAGTGGAATTGGTAAGGATCGTTCAACAACAAAGGAACCAATTATTTGACTAGTTATTCTTGAAGAATTGAAAGCCAATTGGACACAACAAATAATACTTAAACCTACTTCACTGCTGACCCATCCCATCAATAAAAACAGGGCCCACAACAGTATTTAAGAAGCAAAGAATGACTAGAACAGCAACTTTTACAAAAATAAAAATTAACAATTTTAGTCTAAAATATATGTCTATACTAGATGTTTAGTTCAATTCGGTTCTATTCGATTCAAGCTAACTTCTCTAGTTCGAAACTTCTCATTCAGTAATAGTTCGTAGCCACTCTTGGCTCGTCTTCTCTCTTCCTCTTGGCAAGAGACAATGAACATACAGTCTTGACTGAGACGACCTTTCGCACGAGCAATCTCCATGTTGCGTCGTCTCGTATTCTATCTTCTTGGACCTTCAATTTGAACTGTCTGCAACATTAAAAACCAATCATGTAACATTTTAGAAGTATTATTTTCTGAATTTTGCCTATTGAAGATGCGATTTAGTTGTGATGTACAGTTAATGAACAACCTACGAGAACAAAATACTAGGCACTTCAACGACTTTTTCTCATTCAACAAATCACAGCAGGTTCCCTATAATATTGACCTTGGATCTAGAAAATCTAATAAAGCTATTGATAATGGCTATCATTAAGTGACAGAGACCCAAGGGAGAAGAATACATTGGCCCTACGTGACAACTAAATTAGCTTCCTTTGTAGAAAAAAACTGAATCATGATAATCAGATTCATTAATCACGTGAAGAACGCTAGGTTAAGACGAAGACATCATATGGGACCCATCCCGACCAAACGGGATTTCGACATTTAGAGTATAATTAATGTTGAAGAAAGCAACATTATTTTCCATCCATGATGATTTTGGAGAACATTTATCATTTATGTTACTAACATTGTCTTATTTTTTCTTCTGACAAGAATTCATATTTGATCATAACAAGCGTAACGCGTCATCAATTCCTAACTTATGCAACCTAAGACTAGTGCATACGTGTCCTAAAAGCATCTTCTACTAATAACTAAACCAGAACACGAATATTATGAAGCGTTTCTTATACCTGCACAAAGGGACTCTGCATTCATCTGTTTGGTCACAAATCGAGGAGTGCAATCGAAAGAGCTGCCACATTCTTTTACAACGCAAACACCCTCCATTAACCCTCCTCTTACAAGTGACAAAATGCTTAATTGAAAGCTGAAGTCCATGACAAGTCGAGAACTTGCTACACGGACCCTTGTTCTTGCTCGGATCCATGTCATACGGACCGACGCTCGTGCACCCTTCCGTACATATATGCTCAAGACAATCCATGGCTTCACTCAATTGTAAATACAAACTTTGCTCCTCTCTATACCTCCTCGTCCTCTTTTTCCTCTATCAAAAGCAAATTCGTATAAATATTAGCCCCAATTTATCATCCTTTTACAAATTAAATTATTTGTTGCAGTAACATTCTCAACCACACATTTACATAATAAAATATTCTACACACAAACTAATAAAGTTTTTTAAAATTTTAATCATACATTCTCCAAAAAATACTATTCAAAACTCTTTAATTTAATGAGAGACAAAAAGGCTCTTAGTAATAGTCTATTAGATGATCAAAACACAATATGGACAAATGAAGGGAAGTGTTGAGGATATACCGATTCGGCTTCATCCATGAACCGTAAAATTTCGAGTTCGAGCCATGGATCATGGTTTTGCAGAAACTTCCATCCTTCAGTCTCCTCAACAGTGTTGAAATTATTCGACAATAATTTCAAGCACTTTACATAAAGATCAGGTGCGTCGCAGAGTCGAGCAAGCTGGAGTATATCGACCACATTTTCGATAGTCAACCGCTCGGCTAAACCCCTTGTACAATTCTGCTTTAGCTGTGGTACAAAATATACATGGGACAATGCGAGCAAGTGAATTCCATACTTCTCCATGTGCTCCTCATCACACCTGATCAAAAACAAACACAAGAATAACTTATTTTAATTCCTATGTTCTTGGAAGCATCATAATAAAAATTTCTCAAATTATTGAGTCGGTCGGTGCGCAACGTGCCACGTGTACAGTGATTAAAATGGGCGGCTGCTGTATGACATGCATTTTTTTTGTCGTGATTAAAAGTTAGCATTTTGGCGTTTTTTTTTCTTATTTTTTTATTTTTTTGGTAAAAAAGAAGGGATCTATTTCAGAATAATGAAATTTGATTCTGTGAAAAGAAGTAAATTAAATTAGACATTGAAAATGGAAGAAATAATAATGGGCGAGGAGGATGGGAAACTGACTTGGAGGAATACAGAAACTGCACGAACGCGGAAACGGCGTCGTATGGAACGCCGAGTATATGAATTTTCCGATCAGAGCTCCGGCGCTTCTGCGGACTTGTTATTAACCGCTCCACCACCGGCGATGCCGAAGCCTGCAAAAAAAATTCCGAAACCCAAAAAATAAAAATAAAAAAACCCGGTTGAAAATTTCGGAAGGTAGATTGAATTTTGTGGGTTTAAGAATGGAATAAATACCAGAATTCTAGAGTGTGCCGGGATGATTCTGCCACCCGAGGTAATGATTTGGACGTCGGGTTCCAGTAATTCATCGGCAACCATGGTTCCGTCGCCGGCGGACGGAGAATTTTGGAGAAACTGATTCTGCAATTGAACCATGATTATGGAACCAGGCAAATGTTTTTTTTTAATAATTACTTGAATAATTTGTGACAATTATTAACGTGGGATTGCTGTGTAAAATGTAAACACAGTTCTTAGGTTCCTTATGGGAGTATTTGAAATATGTCAGTTTATTTATAGACAAGGGAAGAAGATATTGCCTCGATGAGTTGTGGGCCCCTACCACGATCCTACTTGGCAATTTCTTATCATGACTCAATTAGTATCAAAGATAATTCTACATGCATATTATAGTGATCATAAACGTGTTCATAATATACAGGTGAAATTCCATAATTGAAGAATTGAAAAACCTCTCCAATAATATTATGTCATCTGTACATTATATACAATATGGGTGCCCAATTCAAATTGTTCGTGCGTATGCAAGATGCTTTAAAAAAATTAGGTTCTATAATTTAGTGAATATCTATAAATTTAGATAGTAATTTTTTTTTTAATAATTCAACAACTTATTTATCTTTAACACTTAATTTTATTGCTCTTGTATGTATTTATTATTTTTTTTCTATCTTTTATTTTCACTTGTTAGCCTCTAAATTATTATATTATTTCATTTCATTTTCTTTAAATATACTATTTAATTGTAAGCTTGGACAAAATGTCCAGATCAAATCAAACCAAATCAAATCGTGCGGTTCAATTCGATTTCACAAAAATAAATGAATGATTTTGGTTCTTCGTACCAAGAACTATTTGGTTCTGGTTCAAGTTTGGTTCTAGTTCTAGAACCGAGAACCAAACTTAATTTATAATTTTATTTTTATATGAATATAATCTAGTATTAATTGAAGCCAGTCCAATAGCTATTATTTTTGTATAGACTATTAAGGGTATTACTCCAAATTCAAACCTCAAGAGTCCCAAACCCTATCCTGCATATCCCTCAAACGAAGCAATTGAATATTAAACGATTAATGATTGACTGAATGATAAGGGCTAAGTTTCTATTATGAAACTTGATATTATTAACTTTTCGCGAAAAACCATTCATGTATATTTTGTTTGTTAGTTTGAACTTTTAAAATCTTGATAATTGATAATTTGAACTTGCTACATTTTTTATGCTCGTATTTTTTATTTAAGTATATATTTCTAATTTATGGATATGGCCTACGTCTGAAAATTTAAGTTATAGAACTAGAACTAGACCAAATCAAATCAGAGCCGAATGGATCGGTTTGGTTTGGTTCCATACCTTTAAAAAAGCCATTTGATTCTATTATCAAGAAAACCATTGATTTATGGTTCGGTTCAGTTCTCTTAGAATTAGAACTAAATGAAATTATGTCCACTCCTATTTAATTGTGTTAATATATGTAGCATTGAAATTTGAAATATTTTGAATGCATTTAATAAAATTATTGGAGATAATCTTAGAATATATCTTGTACAATAAAATCGACCCATACTTTTATGTAATTTAAAGAACGCTAACATATTAGATAAAGTGATTGACTGAGCAAACTAAGTAACTCAAAAGTAATCAAACATGCTTGAAATTTTACTAAAATGTCTAATTTTAGTGATGTTAAAATGGGTGTGTCAAGCTCAACTAATCCGCCTAAAGCAACATTCTATTAAGGTTCGTTTAGTGTTCGTACGAACCCGTCTAAAATTATGTTTCGGGTTAAGCCTGGACCATCTTTCAAATATGAGGATCATGTCGGCATACAAACCCATCAAATTGCAGTTCGGGCCAATGCCACCCATCATTTTTATTTTTTGGAAATTTAATGTAATTTACATTAAAGTCATTATTGGGGAAAAATGAATATTGTGTGAAAGGAAGGGGGTGAAAAAGACAATATATATGCATATGCATTTTATGGCCAAAACTTATTCTGTCAAAAATTATCAGATTAGAAAGAAAAAAAATGCTGGGGCGGGAACTAAGAAAAGCTCAACGGTTATTATTTTAATAGATTATGCTACATATACATTATGGTGTTCATAAGGATGCTTATAATGTACAAGTGGCATAACGTCATTGAAAAGTTGAAAAACAGTTTTTTCAACCCTCCAATCATAGAATTTCACATGTAAACTATGGACGACCTTATAGATGCCATAATGTACATGTAGAATTATCGTATTTTAATTTAGAAGAAAATATACTCACACATGTTTTTCAATTTTTAATTTCAAAACTCATATGATAAAATTATTCTTTCAAAAATCAAGTTTACCCTTACCTTACCTCACGCGCCCCGTTCCACATCACACACCAGCCACCAGCCTAACCCTAATACCATTTCTATCCCAAAATTCTCATAATGAACGAATACCATTCCACAACCCACACCCCATGAATGTCGAACATCAACTTCACTTTCCTCTCCGGCAACAGGCTCTTCTTGTCGTCTCATTGCCACCGCCACTTCTCTGATAACTCGCTTATCTTGACATCCCAAATAAGACAGACGAAGCCATTGTGAACTAAGATGACGACGAACAACTAGTTGTGTTGTCCTATGCTAGCAATGGAGGTATGTTGGGGATTTGAGGTGACGAAGTACATTTTCTCTCCAACAATAGGCTCTTCTCGTCGTCCCGTCGCTTCATTTAACGATGTTGCTGCATCTGCTACTTCTAGGGTATGTTGTTCTTGCATCAATGATGGTGGTGAGTTGGAGATTTGAGGTGGTGGTCATCACATGGTTACAGATCTAGCAGTTGCCAATTGTTGTAGTTGAGTTGTAGATAAAGTCAATGGCTGTGGTTCAGATCCAGGTGATGGTGTGTTAGAGGTAGAGGTGGTGGTAAGTTATAGATTTGAGGTAGCACTGCGTTTTGGGTGATATCAACGATAATGGAGTAGTGGTAGAGTTGGCAACGATTCGATTCAGGGTATGTTCGGCCAAAATCATTACTTAACTATCAATTTTTTTTTCATACCATAACCACGTAAGTTGGTTCGATTTGGTTCGGCCCTGTTCGATTTCGACAATTAATAATCATGAAAATAAATTATTTTTTATAGGTCCAACCATCAAATTGGAAAAAAATAATTTATGGAAAAAAAAGTCAATAAAAACAAAAACACAATATTAAGCCAATTTAACAAACAATATCTCAAATAAAATGCAAACAATATCTCAATTCTCAAATGTAAAATCCGAATTTAACAAACAATATTATTAACATAAAAATTCTAAACAATATCGTTGTCCCTTCAACCTTGTACATCGAATTTGATTCCTACTCAATAACTCAAAAGCTCCAACTTCAATTTATATTCAATTTTGGACTGGACAAAATCATAAAAAAAATAATGGAAAGTCCAATTGCCAAATTAATTTTTTTAACAGGTAATCAGATCGGGACGAGGCGATAGTATAGATATCATACCTGTCCCGCTCCAAACCGGGGTATTAAAATCAAATATCATATCTATCCCATTGCGCCATTGATTCGATTTTTTTCGTCCCATTCAATTCAGTTAACCGCAATTTTCGATTTTGATAGTTCGAATTACCATCTCTATAGAGTGGGATGAAGAGCAATTGTGACCAATTAATTTGATAGTAGTAACTAATGAAATGAATAATTTATGACCTATAAAAATGTGTGATTTGTGATTAAATTTATCATTGTGACTCACAATTTGTATATTTGTGACTTTGACTTTGTTTAATTTGTAACTAGTATGTGATCGTGATCATAAATTGCATGATATTTTGACCTTGACATGTTTAATTAATTAACAAGTCACAAAATTTTTGAAAATTTTCCACAAGTTTCTTATTTTTGAAAATGTATTTTGATATATTTGTAGTTATGTATTTTATCTTTAATTTACTTTTTTCTTTATATAATAATTGGACTAAGTTTGGTTAGCCTTCGTGGATTGTCAACCTATAAATTGGATCGGGCTAATCTCGATGTGATTTTTTTAAACGGGATTCGGCATTCGAACATTGAAGGTGATGCCCATTTTAAAATTAGTATACTTCGATCTGGCTTTTTAGATTTCTGAAAGTGTTTATGATGACTTTGTACGAACCCAACGTGGAGTAAGAGTCATTTGGGGATAGATGTTACCCTTGGAGGTCACAAACGTCTAAACGGCTCATATCTTGACCTGTTTGTCTAACCATTTCCTATGTATCATCCTAATCCTTTCTAGTGCATAGCCATTTTTCCAACTTGTCTCAATTTAAAATTGCAAATGTTATAGGCCTTGCAATCCTATAATGCCAGTGGCAAAGGCCCAAGGAATAACTTGGGTTAGATTTTCTTGGTCAAGTTGGTTTATGAAATGTAGGATGTTTTTGTGTTTGTCGCTTGTAGAAAATCACTTGTCATTGGGTAATAAAAAGGAGCACTTCTACACTAACAGATGGATGACTCACAGAATTAATACAGATGAGGGGTGGAAGATTTTTTTGGCATTTTTTATCAAAACATGGGGCCCACACACATGGGAGTCTTCTGATAAAATTCTGTGAAGAATATTTTTGTACAGATGGAAATAATCAATAGAAAGAGCCCCACCATAACTCCACTAGGGGTCGCCATTATCGGATGTTTGTTCACTTGGGTAAAAGGTAAGAGTTATTGGTTTGTTCATGAATGCCCAATTTCTACTTTTACTTTTGATCTAAATTTGGCTATTTAGTTATAAATTATTTAATTACAATTAACAACTTTGTGATTATATAAAAGTTCAATTATGGTACGATTCAATTTGATACTGAATATTACTTAACCAAATTGAGAAACAATTGGAATCTTATATACGAAATCATTGAATCTAACTTTCAACTGTAATATTGCAACCAAACCATTTGGTTCCTCAATTACAAGGAAAGATCTGAGTTAAATATAGACAAAATTTCCACAAATGACGGGATCAAACATGTTAAAAATTCGATTTTTGAGTTGGCAATTTTGGGTACCGTTTAAAACTTAAGCATAACCAAATTGAACTAGTGGAATCACTCTATTTCTCGTTCAGTACTGTCATCCACCCTTAAGTGTATCATTTTAAGATCTTTATCTCGATATTAAATTTACTATTACTTTCATCAAATATGCATTTATGGGCTACTAATAGTTTCTTAAATTTCATATTATAACACGTACTATATATACGAGAATTGTATTGTACGTCATATTATACTTATTACAACCCAATTTTTTTTAGTCAAAAGTCCAGAGTTGAATTTTTAAAGTCAAAGTCACATAGGGACTTAAATGAAATAAATGACTTTATTGAGACTTGAATTGACTAAAATATTTTATTGGGGTTTATTTTACAATTGACAATATATGAGGGTTACATTGGATACAATTGGAAGTTGAAAATTTACTTATACATTTTTGGGAAGTTTAGGATTTAAATGTTAGCTCATATTAGAGAAGAGGGACTTTTCTTGCAATTTGGAGTTAGTGGATTTTTAATGCCTTTGACCATCACTTTTTCTCTCATAAATCACACACACACACTAAAAGAAAGAAAGGACCGGCAGAGAAGAAGAAGAAAAAGGGAAAGAAAAGAGGGAAGAAAATGAAGGAAAGGAAAAAGAGAGGAAAAGAGATTTTAAGGAAGGAATATATATGTTTTCAAGTCAATATTTTTGAATTGGAGATGCTATTTACACTAAGGTGGTAACGTGAAAGTTGGGCAAGGCTGGTAAAATTGAACCAAATTGCTATTCATAGATCTGTGAGTGGAAAATCTACGTTTTCAAAAAGAAGATTTCCTTTTTATTTTAAAGCATGTTAATTACATGAAATGTCTTATTTTCGAGAATTAGTAAATGAGCATGATTGTTTTAAAATTATTATTTAAATAATTGATGTGATTATCTTACTCTAGTGCACTGAGGGGCTACGGTCGTGTACTAGAGTCATGTATTTAACTCTTATACACTGAGGGGCTACAATCGTGTATAAAGGTAGCTCTTATCCACTGAGGGGCTACGGCCGTGTGTAAGGATACCTATTCTACACTGAGGGGCTACAGCTGTGTATAAGGATGATTATGTTGTTTTCATCTTGTACACTGAGGGACTACGGTCGTGTACAGAGTGTTGATCAGACGGTTTATGTGCATATGATATTATAGCTTTCAGATCATCAGTAGATGATTACATGGAGTATATTTTGATGTGAATTTTAAGTATATAGCAGATTATTAGTTTTCAGCTTACATTTTCCCGTATACAGTTCAGCTTATGGATTTCGGATGATGATTTTAGCTTAGTGAGTTTGTCTAATGTTCTCACTCATCTTGTATTAATTATTATCATCTTTCTTTTATATATCGGCTTGAGTCTAATTTATGATTTAGTACCAGAATTTTGAGTTTATACGATGTTATGATACAGACATCAAGAATAATGAGTACATTAAGGTAAATGTAGCTCTATGTATGTATGATCAGATTATAGAATTCAGTTATTCAGTTCTAAGAATAAAGTTTTCAGTTTATAGTATTGAGTAACAACAATATTTCATAGATTATCATGGGTACCAAAATTTGTTATACTTTACAGTTATTTATCTCGAATAAAGAACAAAGAATCTTATGATGCAGTCATGTTTTAGTTCTAAAGGTTTTATCCGATTTCAGAATTCTCAAAGTATTAATAGAGCAAGAATTTTAAGAAAATATGCATAAATGGAAAAAGTTTACTTATTTGCAAATTATCCACTCACTGAGCTATTAGCTCATATTGCTTTTACTCTTTTTCCTTATCAGACAGATAGTAGCTGAGCTGAGCACTACTGGGTCAGTTGATCTATCGAGTTGAACTATAAATTGTCAAGTATTGTATAACTCATCTTATCAGGGTAATAGTTCATATTTTGGAATAGACACCTCTTTTGGTCAGAAATTAGTTCCATGTTTTGGGCTTACTATGTTTTGTATATATTATGCATTTTGGGTACTGTGGTTTATAAATTGTTGCAAAGGTCAAATTGCTAATGTTGTATTTGAATAGTTGATTTTCTGTGAGTCAGTGTACCCTATTTTAAACTATATGTATCTGTTTGGGATATTGGATTATATATTTTAGGTGGTTTTAGTCTATAATTCAGGAGGAACTCTGCCAAAATTTTTACAAAGCATATCATAGTCAATACAAGTCAATGTTGCCTTGATGGTGGGTATGACACTTAACTGGTATCTACCATCGGCGCACGACACGTGTCGAATTTATTAGGATGATTCGGGAGGGGTCGTGTCAATACATATTGAAAAGAATAACTGACAAATTTCATCATTTCTCTTTAGTCTTTACCCAATTCAAATATAATCCAAAGAATAACTGAGAATTGATTTTTTGACTAAAAATATTAAAATAATAAATTATGTATTCATGTATGAAATTATTTTATTGAAAGAATTCTAAATTGTAAATTTTGGTAGATTGCGTGATTAAAAATTAAGAAAAAATTTTGAATTCATATGAAGAATATTTTATTGTGAAAATGTCCAATTAAGAATGAGTATGAAAAAAAAAACGAAAAAAATATAGGAGAGTGGTTGTCAAACAAAGCTAGTTCTTGCCAAACGAAAGCTTAGAAAAAGGCGCCCCCGGGGCACATCCAAGTTGGCGGAACAATCACATTGGGGGGCTCTGGAACGAAGCGTGGGGAGTTCGATTCCTGGTGAGAACCTTTGATCCAATAAAGGAGGAATTATTGGTGGATTAATCACTATGGAGGAAGGCTCCCTTTGGGGAAGGAGTTAAAGCCGTGTGGGAATCTAGGAACCAACAAGTGCAAATCCCGCGATTTATCTCCCTGAGCTGTTGAGGGGCTGGAGGTTCAGGGACGAGGATATAGTCTGACGCAAGCTGGGACACATCGTTAAAAAAAAAAAAAAAAAAAACTGTGAAATAATCAGGTCACTACGTATGAGGCTAGTTTTGGTCGCATTGGAAACGGAACGATAATCACTTAACCTCTTTGTGATAGGGGAAGAGCCACCAAGAAAGACTACCAAATTGCTTTATTTGGGGGAATCTTGCAGCCGTTTATTTTTTAAACAAGACTAGAAACTATTCAATGACTCTACGACTCTTCTTATTAGGAGTTGAGTATGCACCGTCCACAAAATTCATAGCAAAAAGAACGTTAACCTCCAAATTAATCTTAGCCATCAAGATTCCAAATAAGTAGACATTAATGATACAATATTACATTTATCGCATGTTGATAGGGTCTGCTTGGGAGCGATTTTTTTATCCAAAAAATTGATTTTTTAACCGTTATTTCACTATTTCAACCGTCATATTTGACTTCTTCTCTCACAGGTGAACCCCACTTTTCTCCTAACGGTCAAAAAGTTAATTCTCAAAATCACTCCCAAATAGCCTCATAATACAGAAAAATTTTAATTTATTATTTTAATATTTTTAATGTTATTTAGCCCTTGTTTGGTGTGGATTACACTCAGATTTGTAGTAGATTTTGATAAAAATTGATAAAATATGTTATTAAAAAGTTATGGGACCCATAAAATATGTAGTTGAAATTAATTATTGACTTTAACTTAAATTAAAATCTGACTTTTTTTAATCGATACCAAACAGGGATTTAATCTACATTGCCAAACGTGCAACTTCTGTAATGAAAATCCATTTGAATGCTAGTTTATTCGCTTAATGTTCTAATGAGTTCTCCATAACAGTCTCCCAAGCAAAGATCCATATCAAAGAGTAGCAAATTTACTTCATAATTTTCTGCATTTCAATTAATTTCATTATATAATTTTCCGGCAATATTTGACTTTGAATGGTAATCCATTGACAACGCTTATCCGAGTTGTACACGATCAGTCTAGAGTTGTACATGATGATGTAATTGCTTACGCAGTTTTTCTACTTTTTTAGTTGTAATATTCTTTTGAGTCGGTGTCCTTTGGCCTTTCTAGTTGGCATATATTTGTTTGCTGTTGCACTTTTTTTAGTAGTTTATATGTGCAAAAACCTCAAAATTTCGATGAAGATTCGATATTATCCTCGTATTGTTTCTTTCAGAACTTATAATCTGTCTTGAAATAGTATAAGTTGAATATCTTAAGTGAAGCTTGAACGGAACTAGCAACAAAATGCTATGTCCAAGTTAGGTGTGACGAGGACAAATTCTTATTACTTTATTCTCTATTTTTTTAAATAGAAGTGCAAAATCGGGATTAAATACCGGGTTTAAATCTAGGACGCGTCGACCCTTGATCTTCAATCATGTGGGGCTCGCATGATTCACATCAACCTTGGCCCCTGGCTTCAAACCCGAGATTTTATCCCGGGTTGAGCAGCATTATTCTTTTTTAAATGGTTATCAAAACAAATCTACAAAAATGAGGTTGAGTAAGCTCCACGCCTGAGAGATTGAGCACATATTGACATGCGATTTGGGTTGTAGAGGGCAAACAAGCTCAAGCCTATATTGACTCTATTATTTGATGACTTGATTAGAATTTCAAACTTAACGACGACAAACTAATCATGAAGGTTGTGCCTGTAAGGAGATTTAAGTGAATACCCAATGGACATTCATTCCCTCTCACTTTGTCTCTTGAAATAATATTAATCCTAATAATAAAATTAATTTCTAAAGAATATTCCATCTACAGTTATTTTTAATTATAAATAATATTATATTTCATTTACATAGATTAAGAAAAAAAAAAGGATTATACGTTTCTCCCTTGCTCTAACGGTAAAAGAGTACCAGACTCTTATGCAGTGAGAAATCTTCAAATCATGACCAAGAGGAAGCAAAATACCCAATAAAAATCTTTCAATTGGTTCATTGAACCGGTGCACATGGGATTCTTCATGGAGCCTTCTTGTGGCTAAAATTCTAATTAGATTATATCATCTGGTGTAGCTGATAACGATTTCTTTCAACATTTTATAATAAAAGAAAAAGGAAAAATAGTATCATACCTTATGATAGTAATCCAGCACATGATAATTGATTTTTTTTTTTTTTTTAAATTTCCATTCTTTTAAGCTAGTCTTGGTCCAAGTGTTGATTTATGGCTTTAATATTAAGATCAAGAACAAATGTCAATAGTCAAGTCCATATGAGATTTGAATGGGTTGTGAGACTACCCATTTCGAATCACCCAAATGGATTCGACACGTAACCTGCGTAGATACAAATCAAGTGTCGGACTCACCACCAAGACAATTTTGAGCTGCTTTGACTGTGAAATATTTTTATAAAAATTTTGAAAAATCTTCCTTTGCAATAGAGACTAGAACCACCTAAACAATAATCATTTTCTTAAAGTTTGTACATATAATTGAAATTAGGGGCACATCGGCCCTCAAACACAAACTATTCAAAATACAATCAATCTTTACTTTTATTTACAAATAAAAGTCTCCAAATGCACTAAAGATACCGAATAGGTAGCGAGCCCATAATATGGATACATTAATTACAAATTCACTTTTCTGATAAAAGATGCATGTATCCCAATATAAAATATGAACTATATAAACTAACAAAATAAATCATACAACTAATGCCAATGTGTGGATCGACAAGCTCCAACCCTGTGCAACTCGACTACTATCTGATAAGAAAAAAGTGTGACAAAATATATGAGCTTGTAACTAGTAAGCAGATATTTCGCAAATAGGTATGTTTTTTTTCATTTATGCAAACTTTCTAAAAACCCTTGTGCTATTACAACTTCAAGAAAGTATGAATGATAATAATGCTTTTAAAACTATAGCATAATGGAATCATAAAAATCTTTATTTTGTAAATTGCACAAACTAAATTCTATATATTGAAATCTGATAAACTATATAATACTGAAAAATCATACCAAAAAGGTATTTGGAATAACCATGCTCATATATCGATTAATCTCGATGTATATGATAAAGATATTCAATTTTAAAATTGTATAAACTGAAAATTCACACAAAAAAAGTAACCAAAATAACCATATGCATGGCAAAGTTATTGATCTGAAACTCTGTAATTCTGTCATTCTGAAATTATAGTAATACGTGCACAAAGCTACCCAAAGAATATAATCTGGTCATACACTATGAAAACACATTCACAATAGTGCAAAGCTCGTAAAATCACCATAACTGATCATATGTGTGGAAGCACATTCACACCAGTGTGGAGCTGATAAAATCACATGGGTATTTTCTAGTGGTTTTTAAATTAACTTTGGCAATACTGAAACGTGTAATATGAATATCACATGCTAATGAAATGATTTAATTGAATATAACTTCAAAAGGAATTGATAATAAAATCCACTTTATTCTAAAAATCATACTGTCAAAGCAACTATATGAAATAATTAACTTTTTGATCTAATATAAATTTAATAAATACTTTTTCTGAAAAATAAATTTTTCCACTCACTCAAAAACAAGCTACAGGTTACAAATGTCGATAAGCTTTTTCAATTTTTTTGTCACCAACTGAAATATGATACAAGATAACCAATTTAACCACTACAAAATTGAGAAACCTTTAATATCTAATGATATAAAACTCAAACTAAATTTCTCGATACTTGAGTAACTTTTCCAAATTTTCATTTAATCAGTTGGAGTTAATTCTACTTTTTAATGCCTTAACAAATATGTATTTTATCCAAATTTACCTTCATCCCAATCATTGAAGTAATCAACCTTCCAATCTAATGAAAACTAGTAATCATAATTCAACAAATTTAATTCTTCATCTTGTTTCCCAAATTCATGCTTTTAAGTGAGTATTTCATCATCACAATCATTTCTATCAAGTATTCTTACGTAAGAACCCAGTTAAAAATTATGGTGTTTGTTAGAATTGCTTACCTAATGCAATTTGAATAATGAATCAAGAAGGCAATCTTGAAATCATACTCCTTTCCTTCAATCTGAAAATCAAACCAACAAATTAAACCCTAGCAACTTTAACATAAAAATGTTTCTCTACTTCTTGAAGAAAATAAAGATAATGGAGAATGAAAATATAATTTGAATGACCTATTTTCCTTCTCCTTCTCCTTCTCCTCTTTTTCCTTCTCTCTCTCTCTCTCTCTCTCTCTTTTTCTCCCTCTTTCTTTCCACCATTTTCCTCTCTGCTCTCAATTTCTCTGCTTACTGTGTGTATGTGAATGAAAAAGAATTTGCTACTCAAACAGAGACCTTTGATGGGTCCCTGTTACAAAGGTCTGAAATTTGAATTTTCATATCAAGAGCCCACCTCAGCTTGTAAAAGGGACCTATAACAGCCCCTGTAGCAGGGTTGGAATGAAAAATAGGTATAAATGACCAATGGAGCATCAACTCTGAATTTGCAAGAAAGTCTTTATGTTCCGATTCATATAACATTTAGTCCTTTAATTTCTAGTAGTTGAAAAATAAATTCCAACTTTAAATTTTATCCATCTTAAAACATTAAGTATCTTAAATTATAAAATAAACCCCAAAAAATAATTTATTCCATTTATATCCCTATTTGATTTTGACTAGTCGAAGTTTTGACTTTGAATAAACAATCTTGATTTTTGACTAGGTTAAAATGAGGTGTCACGGGCTGCATGCATATTTTTGTCAAAATGTGGCCATGAGATAAAAGGGTGATGTGGTCCAAGAATCAAGCTTGAAGACGACGAGTTCAAGTCGAGACCCGTTGATTATCGAAGGTGAACCGATAACGCGATCAAGAGCAAAGTAAGTGAAACAAGTGATGGGATTGCTCGTTCAAGAAACCATTGATGGGACGATGTTCGGGGCTCAAAATGGGACAAGTTTCAGGTTCAGGTCGAAAGTCGAATCAAAGTGGATCAACTCAATACAAGTGGACGAAGACGGAGGCCAAAGTAACAACCATGCGGCCACATGGTTTTAAAGTGGTGCGGCCGCACAGACCCATGCAGGGTTTTCTTGGTCACATGGTACAAAAATCTGGCAAAATTTTCCTTTTTCCGCTAATTTCCTTATTTTGTTAGAATTTGATATCAATTAGACTTCTTTCCATATTTTGACGATTTTGCACAATTTTAGCTAGGTTTTTAGCTTTAGTATAAATACTCTCTCCATTACATTGTAAAGAGCTTTTTTTGGGCAATTATTATTGAATTCAAGAGAGGCTTTTGCTTTCTTCCAATTTATTTTTCTTTGAACAATAATTTAGAACTTATCAAGGATAACTCCTTGTGACGTTCAACATTGGATCTTGGGTTCTTCAATTTGTAAGCAAGGGGTCCATTGGATCACCGTTATCTTTGAGTTTTTTTTTCATCTTGTTGGGTTCAAATCCAAACTGGTTATCAATTGGCGTTCTTGGGTTCCGCATCAATCTAGTTGTGGGTTTCGTAGTCTAAGTTGCTACGGGATTCGCATCAGTTGGTATTAGAGCTCTGGTTCCAATTTGATCAAGTTATATATTTAATTTTCTTGTTTGTGTTGTAATTTTCTTGATTTCCAAGTTTCTTCCTTGTTCTTGAGCCATTCCTTCAATTTGTATTTTTAGTTGGCAGTATAATCTCTTGTATTTAAAAAAAAATGTTACTGTTCATCCGGTACTGTTCATCTGGATATTAAAAAAAAGTTTTTGTTCACGTAAATACCAACAAGTTCACATTCAAATTCCTAAAATCCAAAGTTTTTTTTCTTCAATTCTTCAATTTCGGCAATTGATCTGTTGAAATTTAGTGAGTCCATTCAAATTTATTCCATTTGTTTCCAAATTCCCTAAAAATTATCCTCTTGACTTACGTTTCGAGTTGAATTCGCAAATTTTAATCCGGTGAGTTCGTTATTGTTCTTGGAAGCTCTTGGTGAAAGGATTGAGTGGTAAAAGGCAGAGTGGTGAGCTCATTAGAGGGTAAAAGCCAATTGTGTGATTTTGAGTGAAATTTTGTGAGGCAGAAATTGAGAGAATATCTGAACAAGAAGGTTCCAACTCAAGCCGACACGGCTATCACAACAATGCATCGGAGGATTTGATACAGCGGTTTAAACTTTCTTTTGGGGTTTTTAGAGATAGGCTCAATCAACAAGATGCTTGGAGGTCTAAGTAGGAAGTTTGGATGCGATGATGGATACATTAGTGGCTAATCTTAATAGGGAGCCACGTGCGGAGGTATCTAATGCCAGGAGGCCAGGGAGGCGGGAGCATAGGATAGAACGGGAAGCATTTGATTTGGGCAGTGAATGGGATGTTGAGGAGTATGGAGAAGTGGGAATGGGACGGATGAGGAATAAAGGTAGTAGGCCTGAACGAGACAGGAATAATCACGGAGATGAGGTGGATGGGAATATGGGCAATATCAAAATGTTCGTTCCTCAATTTAAGAGGAGAAGTGACCTAGAGGCATACTCGGAGTGGGAAAGGAAGGTGGAATTAATTTTTGATTGCTATAATTATTCGGAGGAGAAGAAGGTGAGTTAGTTGTGTTAGTGTTCATTGATTAAGCACTAACCTGGTGGGATCAAGTGGTTACTACATAGCAATGGCGTGGAGGAAGACCAATTAGTACTTGAGAGGATTTGAAGGCGTTGATGAGGAAGCGGTTCGTTCCTAACCACTACTATAGGGAGATCCATCAGAAGTTGCAGAGCCTGTATCAAGGGTCGAGGAGCGTAGAGGACTATCACAAGGAAATGAAAATACTCATTATTAGGGCAAATGTGGTGGAGGATCGGGAAGCTACCATGGCACGGTTCTTAAACGGTCTAAATCGGGAAATTGCTAATGTAGTGGAATTGCAGCATTACGTGGAGCTGGAGGACATGGTGCATATAGCTATGAAGGTGGAGAAACAACTGAAGAGGAAGGGAAATGCGAGACAGCTGGTGAATACTTCGTCTTCTAACCCAAATTGGAAGTCGAAGTGGAATGATAATAATAAGGTGAGTGAAGCAGTAGCCAGAGGAAGAAGTGAGTGGCAGAAGGGGAAAGAAGAAAGTGCTAGTAGGACAACGCCAAAATCGGAGCCACAACCATCACGAAGCCTAGACACCAAGTGTTTCAGGTGTTTGGGGACGGGACACATTGAATCTCAGTGTCCTAAAAAATGAACCATGGTATTGCGGGACAATGGAGAGGTGGTAAGTGAGAGCAAATAAGAGTATGATGACATGCCGGCGTTGGAGGATGTTGGTGATGAAGATGAGACGGAATTTACTGTTGGGGAGCTACTGGTCTCAAGGGGAGCACTTAACATTCAAATCAAGACAGATGATTCAGAGCAGTAGCGGGAAAACATATTCTACCCTCGGTGCCACGTCCATGATCAGGTATGTAGCTTGATTATTGATGGTGGGAGTTGCACAAATGTGGCTAGCACGACTTTAGTTGAGAAATTGGGTTTAGCATTATTGAAACATCCGAGGCCTTATAAATTGCAGTGGTTGAATGAGAGTGGGAAACTTAGGATAAATAAACAGGTGTTGATTAATTTCTCAATTGGGAGATATAGTGATGAGGTTGTATGTGATGTGGTGCGTATGCAAGTGGATCATATTCTATTGGGGAGACCTTGGCAATTTGATAGGAAGGTAAATGATGGGTATAGGAACCGATATAGTTTTGTCAAGGATTGGAGGTCCGTTACTCTTGAGCCATTAATACCAGCTCAGGTGTATGAAGACCACATCAAACTGAGAAATGAGGAAGAAAGGTGAGCGAGAGAATCTACAAAAAGGAGAGAAGATAGTGAGCCTGTGAGTAAAAGAGAAAATAGTGAGGTGATCGAGAAGGGGGGAAGAGAGAAAGGCCACATGAGATGAGAGAAAACGAGTCAGCTGAACGGAGAGAAAAGCCAAAAGTGAACTTTTTTGCCAGGGGGAGTGAATTAAAAAAGGCTTTGAGTGATAAGAGACAAGTGTTGTTGTTAGTCTACAAGGAGTCTCTCCTCTTCCTTGAGGAGTCTAACACCTCCCCCCCTAGCGTGATTAAGTCTTTGTTACAGGATTTCGAAGATGTGTTTTCGGAGGAGGTGCCAAGTGGATTGCCACCAGTTTGAGGGATCGAGGACCAAATCGACTTCATACCCGAGGCTATCATTCCAAATCGACCAGCTTACCAAAGCAATCCTGAGGAGACGAAGGAGCTTCAGAGATCGAGCTGTGCCTTGGTTGTTCAAGAAGGGGAGCTGCGAAGTTTCACTCACCTCTATCCCTGCCTTTTCCGGGAATGGCAAAAAGTCTGTTTTCAAGGGTCCGCAGGAAACCCAAGTGGAGGAGTTGATGAGCAAAGGTTACGTGAAGGAGAGCATGAGCCTGTGTGCTGTGCCTGTTCTATTGGTGCCAAAGAAGGATGGGACTTGGCGAATATGCGTGGACTGCAGAGCTATCAACAACATTGCGGTAAAGTATCATCACCCTATTCCTAAACTAGATGATATGCTTGATGAATTGCATGGTGCTTGTGTTTTTAGTAAAATTGATCTTAAGAGCGGGTACCATCAGATTTGCATGCGAGAGGGTGATGAATGAAAAACGGCATTTAAAACTAAATATTGGTTATACGAGTGGTTGGTTATACCGTTTGGTATTACAAATGCACCAAGCACATTTATGCATTTAATGAATCATGTTTTACGTGCTTTCATAGGAAAATTTGTTGTAATTTACTTTGATGACATTTTAATCTATAGCAAAGACCTAAGTGAGCATTTAGAATATTTAAAGTGCGTGCTTGTTGTGTTAAGAAATGAATAATTGTATACTAATTTTAAAAAGTGCACGTTTTGCATGAATAGAGTTGTTTTCCTAAGATTTGTTGTTAGTGCTAATGGGGTAGAAGTGGATGAGAAAAATATTAAAGCTATTAAAGAATGGCCAACACCTAAAAATATAACTGAGCTTAGGAGCTTCCAAGGTCTGGCTAGTTTTTATAGGCGGTTTGTGAGAGATTTTAGCACAATCACGACACCATTAACTGAAATCGTTAAGAAAAGCGTAGGTTTTCACTGGGGGAAAATACAAGAACTTGCATTTAATACCATTATGGATAACTTATGTAAAGCACCTATTTTGACATTACTTAACTTTGAAAAAATATTCGAGATTGAGTGTGATGCATCAGGGATAGGTATTGGAGCAGTGTTAATGTAGGAAAGGAGACTTATTGCTTACTTTAGCGAGAAGTTGAGTGGAGCTGCACTAAACTACCCAACGTATGACAAGGAGTTGTATTCCCTTGTTCGAGCATTGGAGACTTGGCAGCATTACTTGTGGCCTAAGGAGTTTGTGATACACACCAATCATGAATCCCTAAAACACTTGCGAGGTCAAGGTAAGTTGAACAAACGACATGCGAGGTGGATGAAGTTCATAGAGACGTTTCCATATGTCATCAGGTATAAGCAAGATAATAAAAATGTAGTTGTAGATGCGTTGTCGAGAAAGTACGTGCTTCTTAACTTTTTAAGTGTGAAATTACTTGGTTTTGAGCATATTAAGAGCATGTATGAAAATGACCTTGATTTCTCAAACATTTATAATTCATGTGCTAAAATGATTGTTGACAAATTTTATAGACATGAAGGATATTTATTTAGAGAGAATAAGTTGTGCATTCCAAATTGTTCAATGCGTGAATTATTGGTAAGAAAAACATACAGTGGGGGTCTAATGGGTCATTTTGAGATTCAAAAGACTTTGGACATGTTAGGGGAACACTTTTACTAACCTAAAATGCGTAGTGACGTAGAACAGATTTGTGAGAATTGCATAACTTGTAAACAGGCTAAATCCAAAGTTTTATCCCATGGCTTGTATACACCTTTACCTTTACCTAGTGAACCTTGGGTGGATATTTCTATAGATTTCGTGTTGGGGTTACCTAGGACAAAGAAAGGTTAGGATTCTATCTTTGTAGTGGTTGATAGGTTTAGTAAAATGACACATTTCATACCATGTTATAAAACCGATAATGCCACTAACATTGCTGATTTATTCTTTAGGGAAATAGTACGTTTGCATGGAGTCCCTAAGAGTATTGTGTCGGATCGGGATGTTAAATTTTTGAGTCATTTCTGGCATGTTTTGTGGAATAAGTTAGGAGCTAAATTATTATTTTCTACAACTTGTCACCCGCAAACGAATGGTCAAACTGAAGTAGTAAATAGGACCATGACTCAATTGCTTCAAACAGTGATTAATAAGAATTTAAGGAATTGGGAAGATTGCTTGCCATTTATTAAATTTGCTTATAATCGTGTTGTACATTCGACTACTTCTTATTCACCTTTTGAAATTGTGTATGGTTTTAATCCACTAACTCCACTGGATTTATTTTCTTTGCCTGTGAATGAACGAGGTAGCATGGATGGTAAGAGGAAAGCCGAGATGGTGAAGGCACTTCATGAGAAGGTCCGTATGCAAATTAAAGAAAAGAACAAGCTCATCGTGTCAAAGGCAAACAAAGGGCGGAAGCGTGTGATATTTGAACCCAGAGATTGGATGTGGGTGCATTTCAGGAAGGAACATTTTTCGGAGTAGCGAAAGTCCAAATTGCAACCACGGGGAGATGGTCATTTCCAAGTCACCGAGAAGATCAATGATAATGCCTACAAAGTGGACTTGCCAGGTGAGTATAATGTATCGGCTACATTTAACGTTGCTGATCATTCCCTTTTCGATGCAGGTGTAGATTCAAGGACAAATCCTTTTGAAGAGGGAGGGGATGAAGTGATCCAAGAATCAAGCTTGAAGACGGCGAGTTCGAGTCGATACCCGTCGATTATCGAAGGCGGACCAATGACGCAATCGAGAGCAAAGCAAGTGAAACAAGCGATGGGATTACTCGTTTAAGAAACCATTGATGGGATGATGTTTGAGACTCAAAATGGGGCAAGTTTCATGTTCGGGTCGAAAATCGAATCAAAGTGGATAAACTCAATACAAGTGGATGAAGACGGAGGCCAAAGTAACAACCATGCAACAGCATGGTTTTAAAGTGGTGCGGCCGCACAAACCCATGCAGGGTTTTCTCGAGGGCGACAGTTTCTTCCATGCGACTGCATGAAAATGTGCCATGCGGCCACATGATACAAAAATCCGACAGAATTTTTCTTTTTCCGCGAATTCCCTTATTTTGTTAGAATTTGATATCAATTAGACTTCTTTCCATATTTTAACGATTTTAGCTAGGTTTTTAGCTTTAGTATAAATACTCTCTCCATTACATTGTAAAGGACTTTTTTTTTTTTTGCAAGTATTATTGAATTCAAGAGATGTTTTTCTTTCTTCCAATTTGCTCTTCTTTGAACAATAATTTAGAACTTATCAAGGATAACTCCTTGTGGCGTTCAATATCGGATCGTGGGTTCTTCAATTTGTAAGCAAGGGGTCCATTGCATCACTGTTATCTTATGGTTCTTTGTTTCATCTTGTTGGGTTCAAATCCAAACTGGTTATCAATTGACGTTCTTGAGTTCCGCATCAATCTAGTTGTGGGCTTCGTAGTCAAGTTGCTACGGGGTTCGCATCAAAGGGTTTAATATTGCGTATCAAATATGTACTATATTAATTACACGAAAGGATATGAACAAAACAAATGATCGTCCTTAATCTTGATAGGTCTATCCAGAATAATGATATAAAAATAAAAATTGAAGTCTTTTCTTAACTGCACGAGACATTGGTCCAGTACAAAGTTAACCGAATTCACTCACGTCTAATGTTTTAAGAAAAGTAAAGCGTGGCAAAGCGGAACAGTCAAGTTTCGGCCTAAGTGAGTCTAGACGTATAAAAGCATAAAAAAAAGTTTTCTTCTTTTAATATTATTTTAAATTTTTAAATCTATAAAAATTATAAAATAATTAAGAGGAAAAAAAAAATAAAAAGTGTTTTAAAAAAAAAAGAGCGCACGAGCACAAAAAAGCGTAAAAATGCAAGGCAAGATCTTTTGAGCCGCCTGCGTGCCTAGGCACCGATTTTTTAAAACACTGCTCACATAATTGCGAGGCATTGAAAAATAAGCAACGATGGATTCTCGAATTTATGTTGATAGGATTGAAGTTATAATTACGTCGATGTAATAAATGTACATATAAAAAATTGAATTTTGCTTTTGCCCAAGTGCTTTGTGGTAGGGATGGCAATGGGTCGAGTTGAGTCGAGCTTTTGCTAGGCTCATTACTTGAGGGGCGAGCTTGGCTCGTCCCTTTAGCTCGTGGCTAGTGGGCCGAGCCAAGCCCAAGCTTGCAGCTCGCATTTTTTTTTACAAAAAAATAGATAAAACATAAATTTGTATATTTTTTAACGTGTACAATAAAGCATAAATTTGTATATTTTTTAATGTGTACAATTTTTTTAAGAAAATTAAAAATATTATTATAAAATAACAAGTTATGATTAATATGGTTTAGTTAAATATCACTTACCAATTAATCTGTGACATGTGGGTAGTGAACTCAGGGCCGTGGCATACATTTTTAAGTTTCCAATTTATCGTATGCCACAAGACTTGATAGATTTGGAAGAGCACGTCTAGAGACTAGAGAGATTGAGATAGTTGTTGAATTCAATGTATTGTCTAAAAAAAAGGGGTTAAATTTGGCATATTCATAGAGGGAGAGGGGGAAAATATGCAATATCCATGAGCCAACAAGCTCGGCTCGTGGCTCATTATTATTATTTTTTCTTTTTTTAAAAAAAAAGATAAAATATAAACCATCATCCCTTGTCCGAACTTGGGACCGGCTACTCAAATTTTATGTAGGCAAAGTTAAAACTTGTTTACAAATAACTTGTAACATATACAACTTTTTAAAGAAGATTCAAAAGCAATATTATAAAATAACAAATTTTGATTCAAGTGGTGTAATTAAATATCACTTGTCCGATGAAATGTAATTTCGACATATTTATCTTGTAGTTGGAAATGAGCGTCCTGCCGATTCTCCACACACATTAGTACTTTCTTTTTTCAGCCGACTCCTGACCTCGGACAAAACCATATTACCTACACTAAAAGCAGACTCCGAAGCAATAGTACTAACCGGAGGTGTTAGCAAATCTTTTACAATTGCACAAAAAACTGGCCATCGTCGTTCATGCCTTCGCCAGAATTCAATTACTTCTTTTGAACTTTTTTTAATTGCTTTGTTTGTTGGTATATTATGATTGAAGTAGTCAATTAATTCAACAGGCAATGCATTTGGACTTGCATCCGTATTTGATGAGATGCAGATGTAGATGACATAGCACTAGATGAATCTAGTGCAGTTGCATCATATTTATATGTATTAATGCCTTTCAAATAAATTTAATATTTCGACGTCATCTTCTTCAATATCAGCGGAAGGCGTAGGCGCAGAGGCTACCCGACTAACATTTGTAGCCATTCGTTCCGCATATAATTCATACATTTCATATATTGTTTGCTCTAAATTCCTATAGGTGACAGGTGTATTAAAAGTTAAGGCTTTTGAAATTTAATCAATTACATATTTAATTCCCAATAAATTATATCAGGTCATTACGCATGCTAAATGAAGTAACATAAGAATTTCTTCCCAATATTTTTTAAACTTTAATTCCCTAACATAGACAATTGCACTAAAATCAGAGTCATTTTTATATTTATAAAATGTTCTTGCAATTATATAATGGCGTTCAAGCACTATATAGCTAGTGGAATAGTGAACGCCAGATAAAATATTTGTGGAGTCATAAAAAGATGTCAAAAATTTTGTAACTTTCAAATCTAAAAGTCAATCGAATTCATCCAACATAGAGTCATCATCGTTTCTAATGTGACTACTCAATTATTAAATGTTCAAAACTTTCGCATGACTTTAATAATAAGTATATGGAGTTCCATCTATAGACTACATTGCCAACAAATGTTCTAGCATTTGTCACCCAAACTAGGGCAAAATAATCCTCAAATGCTTGTTTTCGACTGGAGAGATCTTATATATATTAGTGTGTTCCTAATCCTTTAAGTTTATCCTTTATATATTTTAAATCATCTTGCACAATTAAATTCAAAATATGGCACACATAACGAATATGAAACAAATACCCGCCAAAATCAGGTTGCAAATCCATAATTAATTATTGGTTTGAATCAACGAAATATTGTACTGTATCTGAACGTAGAGTGTCTTCACTTACCCCAATGTACCTTGATTGTAGATATTTTTTCACGTACGAGACGAAGTGTTAGTTTTCCGCTATTATCAAAGGCAACTCAGCATCGGTAGCAAGTTTCACTATTTCGGTTCGAGATTTCTCCTCCAAATATACTCACGTGGACATGGGTAACGTCATAGAACCAGCACATGGATTGCCAAATTTTAATTGTGTTTGATTGGCTAGAAGAAGTCCATATTTCTCCGAACATGTTTTGTAGTGGCAGTTGAGATGGGTGGTACCGATTCCTTTTTGTCATGTCAATCTTTGTTGGAGTATTTACATACCGCTTTAGATTCGGCGACTCCATTGACGACTTTTCCAGTTGAAATCAACTTGAAGTTATCACAACATTTTGCTTGTTTTTTCCCCTTTCGCTTTCCCCTTGCATCTAAAATATTTAATTCAGTTTCTTCTTCTTCTTCTTCTTCATGTACCGTTTCAAGAACGTCAACATCATCCAAATAAGCTAGATTATTGCTTCCATAAACACCCAAATCTAGAATATCTTCTGGTATAGGTACATTATTTAGATTGGAAAATTCATTCCGAAATTGACTTTGCGACGTCATAAACGATTCGCCTCCTCCTATACCGAACAAGCTCTCAACAAATGATTGTGGATCCATTTGTTTATGATGAAACCAAAATGTATAAACTAATAAGTATGAATGTAAAACTGTAAAAGTATAAATGTAGACTTGAGAGAGAATTATTGTATAAATATAGTAAAATAAATGTAGAATTGAGACTTGAGACTTGAGACTTGAGAGAGATTATATAAATGTAATTGAGAGTTGAGAGGGATTATTTGTTGTGAAGATGAAAATAGAGGTGTATGGGTATTTATAGAAAAAAATTTGTAGCTGTTTTGGTCACTATTCATAATTCAGTGATAAAAAAGGTCACTTTTTTATAAAAGTGAGCCAAGTTCGTGGCTCGTTTCTTGCGAACCCACGAGCTCAACTCAGGGGCTCGCAAACGAGCACTCGCCTATTTGGAAAGTTGAACCAATTAGGCTCGCCAAACAGGTGGGAGAATTCAAGAGAAGGTCACGGTGAGACGAGCTGTTTATCATTATGATAGGTGTCAAGTGAAAGTGCAATGATGTATGCAGTTGAGGCATCCTAACAGACCGGTGGACTTGAACCTTGTGCCTATGTGAACCCACGAGCCTGATTTTGATGAGCCGTTCGGCTTAATTGTCACCCCTACTTTGTAACCTAATTTAAATTTATGGGATGAACTTGGTGTGACATAGGCTTTATGTTCCCAAAAAAAATAAATAAATATAAATGAGTTCTCCTTTGTTAATTGGATCTGGGCCGGGACTTGTTCAGGCCATAAATGCGACCCTGAAAATTAGTTTATTATACAAATCGAAACTATCTAGATGTTTGTTATCCTTTTAATCTTCCAATTTACTCACAGGAGGAGTTAAAGGTGGAATCTTTGTTCAACAATACCCCCAAGGTATGAACCTATTGCCAATAACCTCACTTTTTCAAATTGACCAAAAACCCAGTAAATGAACTTCAAAGTGTGAAAAACCCTTTTTTTCCTATTTTTTCAATAAATTCTTGTAAGATGATGAATACACATTTTTGTTTAATAAAACAGAAGGAAAAGTTCAATTGTAATTTCCTTTTTTCTTTAAGGGCAAACGATTCATAAATAAATATATATTTTTTGATAGTCATTCTGTCTTAGTTCTCATTTTAAGTTTGTGTTCTTGAAATTTCAATCTTGAACCTTTGCGCATTTAAAATTTTATTTATTTATTTATATTCTCTAAAGGCACCAGAGTCAAATGTTTCATTGGCCACTGAACTATACACCTCATCATGGTTTACCCATCGAAACGAAGCTTTTCAATGGCCGCTAAAATTAACTCCGTTGTACTAAATTGACCATCAGATGAATTTCATTTATGTTTGTTTCTACATGGAGTACAAAAAGGTGACGTGGTAATTACAATTCTCCACTTGTGGACAGGGAATTAGCACATGTACCATTCAAGCGGTTGAGATGGTGCTAAGAGGTGGCATTTTACGACTGTTTCCAAAATTTTCTAGGTTGATTTGATCGTCGGAGTTTGATAAAGGGTCATAAGCTAGTAACATATTTGTACAGATCGTAACATACAAACTTGAGGGTCATTTTGATGATGGGTAAAATGGCCTAAATCTTGGTATGACAGTAGGTCTTTCGATGAAAATGACAGTATACAGAAAAAAATCGATTACCTGAGGTAGAGGTGAGGGGCAATTTCTGACGGTTTCCTTCCGAGTGGAAGGTCGCAGCCTATACTAACTTTACGCTTAAATGGGTGGAGAAGGCCGTAGCGACGAGGTGGCAGTGAAAAAAGGTGTCAACGGATTTGGTTTTGTGTTCGGGTAGTGGTGGTGGGATGGGGGAGGGATTTTGGAGTTAATTTGTAAAAAGAGTTTTTTAATCTCATATGGGTAAGAGCTTATTTGGTGATTTGGCACCCACGTGTGCAAGTCCCTTACCATGTAGACAATTTTAACTGTCGTCATCTTTCCACTTAGACACAACCATGGACAAAATCCATTCGATGGCCAATTTAGTGCAACAAAGTTAAGTTCAGTGGCCATTGGAAAAGCTTTGTTAAGTTCAATGGGTAAGCCATGATAATATATAAAGTTTAGTGGTCAATGAAACATTTAACTAAGATCAAATCCAAATTCTAGAAATTCAAGACTAGTATTAAATTTTAGACGAGGACAAAGATAAAAAATAAAAATATCGCCCTCTATCTCACATACACTCTAGAGTTACCTTTTTGATCTTTTTCCACATTCCCTTAATTTTTAATCCCGTCCGTGATTAAGTGTTTGATTTTACGGAGTTACCATAGGGACCCAATAGGATTTATAAGACCGTCTAGTTGACCCTTGACGCCAATTCTAATTATTAGTTTTCATTTGTTTCACTAAATTTACTAGATTGTAATATTGAATTATATAAAACTTCTATCAAATTTAATTTTACCATCCTTTTAAGAGCTAATGTCTTACCCCATTTGATGTGCAATAATTAGAAAATAACTAAAATGACCTTTTTGACATTCTTAACATTTCATTCATTAAACTCCCATTTTCTTCGACGATTCACATGAACCAATCATAAACACGATGTAGTCGATGCTAAATTGTACTTGGCTTAGATTTTAACCTTTACATATAAAATAAGAGTGCTTATTTAACCCTTATAAAGGGCGACAATTTCCTAACGTGAATGAATGCTTATTACTCTGCTTTCTTGAATTACCGACATAGTGATTAGTATAATGTGACGTACGTATATTCGTCTCACATGTGACCGATGTAGGGCACTCATGACACCCATGGTGTAGCCATGTATTGAAAGTGTTGTATAGGATTGTAACAAAAAGGTTTCATGTTAGAAACGAATTTCAAGTATCTCATCTGAAAATCACGTATTCAGTGAAAGCGAATTAATTTTTTTATAGCATTTGATCACCATTATATGAGTGAACTCAAATTAAAAGTGACCTTGTTGCACCCTAATTATATACCTCTCAACATGATATACTCATGACTCGAATCCATGACCCTAGCTCTAATATCACTTAAATCATATTTTAACCATCTCATCTAAAAATTCAATTTGTGTCTAGTGAGGGGATGCTAAGGGTTTATTTGGTTTGCATTAAAGTTTTTAATTTTGAGTTTGAATTCATTTTCAATTTTTTGTTTTGAGAGTTTGGTATAAGATAGCTAAAATTCGTTTGATTTATCATTTTGAAAATATTTATCAAAATAGAAAATTAGAAAACACATTTAGTTTGAAATTTTGAAAAATGGTCATATAATATTTTATTCCATGAATTTGATTATGCAATAAAAATAAAATAATTTTATGTAAATATATTATTAAGTAATAATGCATTTTAAAATTGATAAATCTTAAAATATTTTTTCTCACTACAAAAGTAAAATAAATAATAAATTAGGTTCAAATTATAGAAAACAAAAATAAAAATTAATGACGTGGATTGAGGATATTTTTCTCCGTGTTCATTTAAATATATTTTTAGAATTTTTATGTAAATAATCATTTAGAGTTTGAACTATTTTGACTTTTTCTAGAAATTTTTAGAATTTATTTTCAGAAATTTGTTTTTTTAGAATTTTTCTCAGAATTGAAATTTTATTTTTAAAATTTTCAGTTTTTAATTGTATTTTTTATAATTTTTTATTTTTATTTTTAAAAAAATTTAATTAATTTTTTTTATATAAATAAACTTTTATTCAAACACATATTTTCCATATTTTGAAAAAATGTTTTACTGAAAACACTATAAAGGTCAAAAATGTGTTTTGAGTTTTATATTATAAATGTAATCTTATTTCCGAAATTACATTTTCAAAAATATCAAACAAAAAGCATTTTCAATTTTTTTGCAAAATTGAAAAATTAACCTAGTTGCACCTCAATAAGCGTAACATGTGAAGTGCGTATATTTATGTGATAGCTGAAAATGTGGCAAGTGAAACGAGAAGTGTGGATTGTCGATGTTTTCTTTATTTCGAGTAAAGTAGTAGGTTTCCTTGATTGTGACCTTGAATTTAATTCATTTTTGCAGCAATGGTAAACAAATTCTTAACAAGAATAATAAAGTTTCTCTCTCCAAATCACGTTAAAGAATGTAAAGAAGGAAGAACTTCAGATAAATTTACTCAATTCTCTGAATTCATGAAATATAAAATGAAATACTAATTTATTTACTTATTCTTAACTAAGTCATCTATTTAGGTAGAATACCTCACCCATCTTTAAATCATTTTTCACAAATAAATAGTTAATACTTTATTTGTGATTGTGACAACCCCGGTGGCCCTGGATGAGAAGATTAATCCTTGTGACAAAGAAAAGTTTAAAACGTGGTTTGATCTAATTTTCTCTTTATACAGGCACATGTTAAATTGTCCTAAACATTCTTTGAGTACATGTCAAATTGAAAATGCATATTGAAAATACGTATTTCTTTCTAATAATTTAAGCTCCTATTAAAGTGAATTATTCAACTAATTTAACGTGCATTTGACTTGCTCTTGAAAATATAGAAAGGTGACAAAAATGTAGGGATGTTAATGAGTCAATTCAAGTCGGCTTGAGTGCTAGAATTCGAAGTTCGGACTTAGTTCGAGTAAAAAGGTTCATACTTTTTTTAGTCCGAGCCGAGCTTTTGCTAGCCTAGAAAATCTAGGTTCAACCCGAATTTTCGACTCGAGCCTTATCTAGCCAAGCTGTTTTTTTTTTTTTTAATTCGTGACAATTCTAACATTTTTTGAAGAATTTAAAATTTGCGCAATTTATACGAATCAGAAATTAAATAAAAAGTTACAACCCTCCTCATTTTCTAGGCTTGGGACCTTTAAAATCAACTTAGGTAGAGTAAAATTATATACGAATAAAATATTTCGTGTACAATTTTTCTTGAAACAAGTAAATTTAAAAATTACATTTTTTTTAAATTAATCAATTTAAAAACTTACAATATCCTTATCTTGGATATGTTGCAATTTTTCAGCTATTATACTATCAACTTGCTCTTGAATACGTTATTCTGCACATTCTTAGTCTTCCAAGTATATTAAAAGCATCTAGTATATCTTCTTTTAGTCTTGATAGAGGTAAAAACTCGACCACCTAACTAAATACAGCCTCTGATGCCACCGTAGAAACTGAGGGTATTTAGAGATCACATACAATTTTTAATACAATTGAATATTGCCTTTTTGTTACACCTCCATCATGATAGAAAACTAAATTCCTATAATTCTATTGGTTATAATACATTACGAACATCCACGCACATGTACCTTGCTAACTTAGAGGGAATTTCAAATTTTGTACTACTAACATTTATCACTTTAGATATTGATAAACTATAATGAAATGAGAGAACACTTGTATTAGTATTCAAATAATTTTATATATCATCTGAATTTGTTGAAATATTTCTTTACAAAGAACTTTAGAAAGTAGAGTTGCCATGACCTCATTTTCAGCATAATAATTATACATTTCATATAATATAGATTCTATATGCACATGTGATAATTTCACATTCATGAAATTTGAAATCTCTTTTATAATAGCTTTTGTGCCACTTAAATTAAGTCAAGGTTTCATCACTGAAACTAAAAGAAATAAAAAGGGCAATTCTTTGAATGCCCAAGAATAGCTAACCAAAAGAGGGACATCTTTGTTAATTAAAACTTTTTGGAGAATAATCACAATCTTAAACAAATAGCAAATCAATTAATACGCAAGTAAGATAGCACAAATAAGAAAGAAATAAATAAAGGGAAGAGAATGCGCAAAACGATGTAATTATGGAGGTTCAATCTAATGAATGATCATGTTCCCCGTTACTGAGCTCTCTGTTACGAGGAAGAACTTTTTCACTATTGTTGATTAATATGGTGCAATCCAACCCTTACAACGCTTTTGGTGATTTACAACCAACAAGCACCGATCCTTTTACAATGTCGAAATTTTCAAGACTTTAACATGACCTACAATCGAACAAGAGAAATGATATTACAAGTAAAACTTCTCTCTTAATAAATGAAATTATGGTAATTAAGCATCAAGAGAAAAATAGACTAACACTTCAATAAATAGCAATAAATATAACTCAAATACTAGTTGTTAAAAAAAATGTAATGAGATAAAATAATTTTCACAAATTTGATTTCTCAAAAGTTTTTCAAGAAATAAATATTTTGATCTTCTAAAGATTGAAAACAAGTAGTTGAGATCAATAAAAAGCCTCACTGAAATACTCAAGGAAAGTCTATCTATGAATGCAAAGTCAGGGGTATTTATAGTTGTAGAGCTGTCAAAAATTCTATCCAACCAGACGATTGTATCGGACATCCGCTATAGTATTGGACGGTTCACTAGCCGTTGTAATTCAGAACGGTTAAAAAAAGTTACCATTTGTTCTACTGGATGTCCAACATAGCATATTTTTGCAACATTCTTTCTTTGATGATTTTGACAAAAGCAATCTTTTGAAGGACGTTTTTACTTGATTTCTCAGTTAAGTGGCGTTTTTAATATAATATTGAAATCTTTATCTTGAAAAATTATCTTATGTAAATATTTTTGTGAGATGATTTCTCTTGTGCAAAAAAACCAATACTTGAGCCTTTTAAGATTCATTGCCAAATATTAAAGCATATTACTTTTACATATGAGATTAAAGTGTCTAAGTCTAATATCTTCAATGAGGCTCTTCGTCTTGACGTGCATGCTAGACTTATGCTTTGACTTTATAGCAATCTTCACAACATCAATTTTGCTTCCGTGTCGATTGTCGCTTGCGAATTACTTTGTTTCGAACTTTGTCTCTTCAAATTTGATTTGCAATATTCTCTATTAACACTCGAATAGAATTTAGTAGAAATAAATGCAATTTATTTGTGATAATCAAAACAAGAAGTCAACTATAGGTCAACAATCTTCCCCTTTTTTATTATGACAAACAAGTTGATTTGCAATATAAATATTAACAAATTGATGAGGCACGAAATAATGAGCATAAATGTTATATATATATATATATATATATATATATATATATATATGTAGTTGCAAAATTGCAAAATCCTCTGATTAATGATCTGAATATTTGAAGACGAGGGGCCACGTGGCTTAAATCTTGATCTTCAATAATTTGTTGAAAATTTGATTTGTCGATATTTGACTTGTTTAGAACTTGAATCTTGAGGCTTGGATTTGGACTTGAATTTGATTTAATTTGAAGAACACTTTGATCTTCTTAAATTTGGTGTGAACCTGTTTGATTCGAAGAAGATTTTTATCTTCTTGGGGTTCACCGAATTAAGGCTTGACAGAATTTCTTCCCTTCTTTCAGCCTTGAGATTTCTTCAGCACTTCATGGTGTTCTTTGCTTTCTTTTCTTGCTTGCTTTCTGTGTCTCGTGTTATGGACCATTGGTCTTATTTATAGGGGACGATTCGGGCTAATTTTGATAATTACTCAATTATATTTAATTAAAAGAGATAATTGAGTAATTATAGCTTTATTTATTTGTTTGTTTATTTATTTAAAATGTGGTATGAGCTTTTGGTTTTTGCTTTTGGTTTTTTATGAACTTTAGTAGACTTAAGATTTAATTGGGCTAATGATTTAAATCGATCCAGTCCATTTTATTTTATTTACTTATTTATTTATTTTTTATGTCTACAAATGCCCCCTCGAGATTTATTTATTTATTATGAAATAAATAAATTAATAAATCTTGACTTTCGATTTAGTTTTTTTTTTATTTGTTCGATTTTTTGATTTTTTTTTTATTTGATTTGACCTGAAACATTCCAATAGTAAATTAATACTTATGGAAGATTTGAGAACAGAATGTGAATTTCATAAAAATTTTACTCTTCAAATTTGGGAATAAGAATTTTTTTTTTTGGTCGAGTTTTGATTATTTATTTCTTTTATAGACCCATAACAAATTTGATTTAAACAGGTTTTTTATGTTTCATGGTAAATTGGGTTTAAGTGAAATCCGTTACTCGCCTATTTATACGAAGGAATTATGAGATTTGGAAACAAATTGAGTAAAATCTTGTAAAGGTAAAGAAATTTTATTATTATTATTTTCTCTCGTTTTCTTCTCTATCTCTTTTTCATTTTTAATTTTTTTTTTTTTTAACTTCTTAGTTTTCATAACAGCAAGGTGGAAACTAATTGAAATTGGTAATTGGTTTCTGCCATGGTTTCTGTACATGGCAAAAACCAATTAACAATTTGAATTGTTTATTTTGGTTTCTATTTTTTTGCAGAAACTTTTTTTTTATTTTTTGGGCGGTGGCTTGTAATTCCAATTGAAATTGTTAGCTTCCTCGATTTCCGTTCAATGGCAGAGACCTTGGTGAATTTTTTTTCTTTTTTTTTTTAATATTTAATTCCTTGGTTTTGCACCAAAGGAGTTTGGTTCCCGCCGTCATATACGAACAATTGTTTTTTGTTTCTACTGTGTTTGGTTCCTTTTTCCCTTGGTTTCTGCAGAAACCAATTAATTAACTTTTTTTTTTTTTTATTTCCAATATATGGACAAATCCAATTGTTGGGTTTCAATTCCAACAATTGGAATCGATTTCTGCTGTAGCAGAAATTCCTTTTTCCAACCCCCCCTTTTTTTACGTCCTTTTTTTTATTATTATCTTTCTTGTTCTTGTTCTATATATATTTTATTTTTTTTATTGGATTGTCTTTTTGTTTTGATCCCCTTTCTATTGATTATTGTTATTATTATTCTATTAGTTCAGGAAATACATGCTTATGAACGAACTCAAAATTGCAAACCTTCATGCACATTGAGGATCAAAGACTATCACTTTTCACCATCCAATACACTTTTTGTTGAGGATCAAGGACCTGCTCCTTCCATCGTCCAAGGCACTTTGTGTTAAGGACCAAGGACTGTCTCCTTTCATCGTCCAAGGTACTTTGTGTTAAGGACCAAGGACCTGCTCCTTCCATCGTCTAAGGCACTTTGTGTTGAGGACCAAGGACCGGCTCCTTCCATCGTCCAAGATACTTTGTGTTGAAGACCAAGGACTAGTTCCTTCGACCGTCCAAGGCGCTTTGTGTTAAGGACCAAGGACTGGCTCCTTCAATTGTCCAAGACACTTTGTGTTGAGGACCAAGGACTTGTTCCTTCCATCGTCCAAGACACGTTTTATAGAGTCTGCCTACATATTTGAGAGACTCGGGATTTTAAACAATAAACCAATTCGAGAGGTCTACTGGCCCCCTTTTTTGTTGACCCCCCCTTTTTTTTGGCAGGCATGGCTAGAACAAGTTCTGATGATAAAGTGTGCTCTAACATGCACGAAATTGTTGAGTTTAAAAATCAATGCAAAAGTTATCTGCGTTTCAAAGATACTGATGTGAAATACCATGCCCAAACCGGCGTACGAGGTGAACTTAAAGTTAGTGTCCATAAGCCAACGACAGATCCTTCCCCCGACCTTCTGGAGCCATTGTCGGAGTTGCATATGTCCACCATTAGTGATTGTCACGAGAGTTTGGATACTGGCAAGTCCAATCGCTCTAGCAGTCATCTTTCCTTTTTGTGTCTTCCGCCTCATCATTCCCAGAGCATGAAGTACATTCCAAGGGCTGTGATTTGTGAGAGAATTGATAATAGAGAGATACGATGGGGAAGCGCACTGGTCAGTCGAGAAGAGATTTCTTTTCTTCCAAAATTTTGGGAGTGGTCTTTGTGGGTCCAGAAACTTCTACTCAAGAGGAATCTCCAAGAGTTAGCTTTTGCAGTCGGTTCTGCTGCAAAAGATTACCATCGCCCAAACTCCATTTACAGAGCTCTTGGTGAGGTTTGGTGTCCAGAAACCAACACCTTTGTGACTGCCAATGGTGAAATTGGCATTTCTCTTTGGGATATCCGTAAGATAAGTGGACTTTCGATGATGGGTCATTATTATGAGGAAGTAGTCCCAAGCCTTTCAGAGTTGACGGATCATCTTCCCAAGTCTTGTTTGTATCTCTTTAATGTTTTCACATTGATTGCCCATGCGAATGAATCTGACAGAGTTACTCACGAACAGTGGATTAATTTTTGGTTTCATGAGAATGGTTGTGTCCCGAACCCTCGACAACACAAAAATTATAAGAATGCTATGAATTTAAATCCATTCAAAAGGCGCCATCAAAGAACATCGAAGGAAATACTGAGGCCCGTGGTGGCAGACAAGCCAAGAGACATTACTCGTAGGGATCGACGTCATTGGGGCAATTTTCTAGCATCTCTGTCTATGGAAGAAGAAGAGGAATTAGAGATAGCAGCCTATCTCTCCCTGTGGCTTTGTCGCTTCGTTCTTCCGTCTGGGGACGAAAGTCTAAGAGTTGGGACTTTTAAAGCATCTTTTAGGATGGCAGGCGAGTACACTTATAGTCTAGTTCCGCCCATATTGGCGAGCATTTATAGTGGACTTACACGAACATCTAACTATCAGGCAAATCCAGACCTTGGCTCAATTTCACATTCATTTCTTGGACATTTTCTTTATGCTTGGGCAGCAACTTATTTTGTCCGAGGTGTTTATGCTCATGTAGACAAGAGTTATTCTCGCCCTATAATTCGAAGATATGCTGGAACTCTGAATGCTTTTCAATCTTGGGAGAAAAATGTCGTTGATTGTCGGGAATTTATCCGTGGAGTGATGAACATCGATAACTTTTGCTGGAATCCATAACCCTCATCGTCTCATCCTGATGTACGTGTGGATGACCAACCGAGGTCTGCAGATACTTCAGAATTCATGATGAGTATTCGATCTGGATTTGTCTCTTATCATCGAGGAAATTCACCTTTCATTCTTGAGGCGTATAATCCTCACAGGTTTGCGAGACAGTTTGGCTTTAGACAGAAACTTCCCGGTTCACCAAGAAAGTTGAATATTGCCCCCAGTGTAGGCGACATGTATCGGGTTTGGTTGTCCCTAAATTGGATAAAAAGTGGGTCTGTATTTCATATTCCAGAGTATGTGAGGGATATACATCAAAACATTGATGTTGAATACCAGGTTTGGTGGAATAGCAAAGTGTTACCACTCTTGACCAAGGTCCAGGTGCATGTCTTATTTTCTAGTGAGAGCCGTGACTTTGTTCTTGGCTCCACTCCGAACAGGGTTTTAGCTAGAGGGTTAAACCCTCCAAATGCTGCTCCTGAAGAGGCTTCTCGAAAGAGAGATCTAAACCAGCAAAATGGAAGATGTATTAAGAGAATCAAAATTATAGTTCCCTCGACAAAGGTTACTGCTACCTCTGAGCCTGCTGATAAGGTGCCAGAAGCAATTTTGATTCCAAATCACAGTAGTCCTGGAGATCGAGTATCACAAGCACCAGGAAAGACTGTGACTCCAGAAGATGAAAGTTCTGGAGATCAGGTATAGTTCTCCCTTTATTTTTTTATTTTTTACTTTATGTACTGTTTGTATCTGATTTTTTGTCACAATCTTCAATTTCAGGCTCCTTTTTCTCGAATATACAAAATCAAACGACCAATAGAACTGAGGCTGCTTCAGGCTATTCCGAGTCTTTCAAAAGGTGAAGTTGGAACTTCTCACATTAACCTCAGCCTCCCGAACACATCATCAGACGATGGATTTTTAGACATATCGCCCCGGACACGAAATGCAGGTATGTGTCCTGTTGTTGTTTACTGCACTTTTTCTCCCTTTTTTTTTTTTTTGAAACGATGTTCTATTTCTTGTAGGTTTTTCGAGCATCCTTCAAGAACTAAATTTCTCCATGAATCCAAACTTTTTGCAAAATCAGACTGGTGAGAATGACGGGCGAATCGATGCACTTCAAGGAATAGATGGTATTAATGATTCTCATGACCTTCTTTGCAAATATCCAAGCACCATCAATGAAGGTATTTTGGTGCATATCATGGACAATTTTAATGCTGAAGATGAAGTAAATTCAGGGACTGTGAGAGCTAATATTTCAGAGGTCAATCAAGGAGTTCCTGTCGTTCCATCTTCGTTGGCTTTAGTCAGTATTCCGCCTTCACAAACAAATAATCATCGAGTTGCACCAATCTGTTCTTTCATGTCTGGTCCTCCACCTGGAATTACCCAAGAGTCTCCTTATCTGAAGGCTGCTCTGTAAGAAGCTATGAATAATTACCTCCAGAAATGTTTTAAGGATGTCTTAAAGTATGGATTCTCCAATATTCGATCTTGGTGGGATGAAAATAATTTAATTCTTCAGAATGTGATTTCCAACTCATTCCACGCAGACCCAGCACCTTTGATGAAATGCATGGATGTGTTTTTGAAAAAAAATTGACTCCTACTTGTCTGAAAGAAAGCAGCACTTGGATTGTCCAACCGTTGAAGAAAAGGTAGAAGAGTTGAAACTTTTGAACATTCAACTGGAAGTAAAGGATTCCACGTGTTCTTCGTTGAGAGACAAAATTAGTAAGCTAACGTTTGAGCTAGATAGATTTCGTGATGAACTTCAAGCCCAAGAGGAAGAAAAAAGTATGATTGGAACCAAGAAGGCAGCATTGGAAGAAGCACAGGCAAGAGATGTCGCTAGCATAGCATCCATTGACCAGAAAAGGAAGACCCTTGAAGATAGTTTCCCACGAGTGATCAATGGCGAGCGATCCTGACAAAGTCATGAATTTCTGATCTCTTTTTTTTAAGACCATATTGTTTGAATTTTGACTTACTATTCTTATTTGGATGAACTTTTCTTTTTCATATTTCTTGTGTTTTTTTTACAGCAATTAATAAACAAATTGAATGAATTTATTAGTTGTGACTGAACTTGAATTTATAATTTATTCAAACTGCCTACGTACCCAAACGGGATCAAGTCAAACGTAGTTTATTACAAGAACACAATTTTTTTTTTGTACAATGAAAAATTAAAAAATAAAAAACTTCAGGCATAAAAACGCTTTAAAAAATTTCCATTGATAGGTCTGATTTGCAATCCATCTTTGTCGACGATCTTATACGCTCCGCTAGTGAATGCATGGGTAACAAGAAATGGACCATCCCATTTAGGTTGGAACTTGCCCCCTGTTTTTATTGTGATTATGATTGGCCTACGCACGGAAAGTACCAGATTTCCAACTTGAAATGATCTTGGTCGCACCTTTTTGTTGAAAGACTTGGATATCCGAGCTTGATAGCACTCTAGATGCATTTGTGCTTCTAACCTCTTCTCATCCAAAGCTTCCAGCTCTTCCAATCGAAGGCAGGCATTTTCTTCAGTTGTCAAACTTTCCTGAATAGCAATTCGAAGTGACGAAATTTGACACTCCAAGGGAAGGACAGCTTCTACCCCATATACTAAGGCATAAGGAGTGACTTGTGTTGGAGTTTGATAAGTAGTTCGATAAGCCCATAACACTTCGCCGATTTTCTCATGCCAATCTCTTTTTGATTTGGAGACAACCTTTTTCAGCAGACTGCATAGTGTTTTGTTGAATGCCTCTACCAATCCGTTAGCTGCCGCATTGTACATAGACGAGTTGTACTGTTTGAATCCAAACTTTGTACATAAACTGTTTATGTGGCTATTGCAAAATGGCTTGCCATTATCAGTTATGATATGTAGCGGGACACCATATCGATAAATAATTTGGATACGAATGAAATCTGCGACATTTTCTTTCTTTACTTCCTTCAATGGTATGGCTTCGGCCCACTTAGAGAAATAGTCTGTCCCGGCGAGGATGTATGCATGCCCTGCTGAAGACTTTGGAGTTATAGGCCCAATGACATCAAGACCCCATGCATCAAACGGCCATGAAGCTATTGTCGGATGTAATGGTTCCGGAGGTTGATGGATGAAATTTGCATGGATTTGGCAAGCTTCACATTTTCTTGCATAATCCATGGAGTCTTGTACCATAGTTGGCCAGTAATATCCCATCCTCTTTATTCGAAAATGGAGTTTAGGTCCAGACTGGTGGGCACCACAAATTCCAGAGTGGGCTTCTTCCACGACCTGCGTTGCTTCATCATTACTTAGGCATCGAAGGAAAACTCCATCAAATGATCGTCGATAAAGTGTTCCCTTATAAAAGATAAAGCGAGAGGCACGCCTCTTGATTTCTGTTTTTCGCCTTGGATTATCTGGTAGCTTTTGATGTTGAAGGAAATCGATTATTGGCTGTCTCCAATCTTCTCTTTCCTCATCTTCGACTACTTCGACACTATTGTTTTCTTCTAAATTACTAGGTAGCAATGACGGAAGCACCCATCTTTGAGCAATTGAGATGGAGTGGGAAAATTCTTCATCTGATCTAGCTAAAACAGCAGCCAAATTAGCTAAGGCATCAGCTTCCTTATTTTCACTCCTCGAGACGAATTTGATTTTTATCGAATCAAATCGTCTCATAAGCATTGCTGCATGTTCATGATATGGCTTCAAGTCTGAATTACGGACTTCATATTTAGCTAAAAGTTGGTTGATTATCAATTTAGAGTCTCCAAAGACTTCTAGCTGGTGAATATCCATATCTAAAGCTGTCTCTAGGCCGATGATAAGAGCTTGATATTCTGCCACAATATTCGAACATTTCTCTGTTAAGGCAAATGAGTAGGGCATGACAAGATCATGAGGAGTGATGAAGACCACTCCTGCTCCGGCACCATAACTTCGGGCTGCCCCGTCGAAGTATAGCCTCCATGATGGTATGATTTCGGTGAATAGAACTTCTTCATCGGGAAGGTCTTCCTGAAGTTCCCATTCCGTTGGAATTGGGTGGTCAGCAAGGAAATCCGCCAAAGCTTGTCCTTTAATGGCCTTTTGTGGAATGAATTTGATGTCGAACTCAGACAACAGTAATGCCCATTTTCCAATCCTTCCAGAATGAATCGGTCTGGACATTATGTACTTCAATGGATCAATCTTTGAAACAAGATTGATTGTGTGTGATAGCATATAATGCCTCAATTTTTAGCTGCGAAGATTAACGCGAGGCACATTTTTTCAATAGGCGAATACTTCATTTCAGCGCCTACCAGTGTCCGACTCAAGTAATAGAGTGCATTCTCTTTTCCTTCTTCGTTAACTTGGGCAAGAAGTGCCCCTAGAGAATATTCTTGTGCTACAACATAAAGAGTCAGCAACTTCCCTGGAACTGGAGCTGTGAGTACTGGTGGACGAGATAAATATTGTTTAATACTTTGGAAAGCATTTTGACAAGCGTCATCCCATTCGAATGGTACATCTTTCTTCACCAATTTTTTGAATGGATGACAACATCCGGCTAGATTAGAGATAAATCTTCGAATGTATGCAAGTTTTCCTTGAAGACTTTTCAACTCACGTACATTTATTGGCTCTGGCATGTTGATTATAGCTTCAATTTTTTATTGATCTATTTCAATGCCCCGATGTCGAACAACGAAGCCGAGAAATTTTCCAGAGGTGACGCCAAATGCACATTTCAACGGATTCATCTTTAACTGATGTCTTCGACGTTTTTTGAAAACATCACGTAAATCTTGTAAATGATCGTTGCGTCTTTTTGTTTTAACAACAAGATCATCCACATAACATTCAACGTTCTTATGTAGAATATCATCGAAAATCTTTTGCATTGCCCGCTGGTAGGTTGCCCCCGCATTTTTTAATCCAAAAGGCATAACTTTGTAACAATATATGCCTTTTGGGGTACGAAATGATGTGAGTTCCTCGTCTTTTGGGTTCATCCGTATCTGATTGTATCCAGAAAATCCGTCCATGAAAGATAAGATTTCATATCCGGTAGTTACATCCACCATCAACTCTGTTATTGGAAGTGGAAAATCATCTTTCGGACATGCTTGATTCAGATCCCGAAAGTCAACGCAAATTCGCAATTGCCCATCCTTCTTTTTGACAGGAACAATGTTTGCGATCCATGTTGGATATTTCACTTCGCGTATAATTCCAGCTTCAATAAGTTTGTTGACTTCCATTTCAATTTGAGGAATCAGTCTGGTCGAAATCTTCTTTGAGGTTGTTTGACGGGTCGAACTCCATGTCTTACTGCAAGATGATGCACTGCAACTTTAGGATTTAACCCCGGCATTTCTTTGTAAGACCATGCAAACACGTCTTTGTATTCGTGAAGCAAACTAATGTACTCAGATTCTTCCTTTTGATTGAGAAGGGCACTTACAAATACTGGTCTCGGGTCTTCTTCGATCCCCAGGTTCAATTGTTTCAAGTCATTCACAGTAACTTGTCCACCTTCCTCAAAAGTATGTGGGGCTGATTCGGGTTCATCAGTTGCGACAGAACTTTCGGACTCGGAGTCTGAATCGGGAGCTTCTTCAAAGGCTATGTGATTGACAGAGATTTCTTCTTTTTCTTCACTCTCCTTTTGGGACGGACGAAGTTTTTGCTGTCTTCGTCTTCTTCTTGATCGTTGTGGATTTAGCCTTGGATCAGAAGTTTTAATCCCAAGTCGAGAAAATGCGGATTGTCTTTGGGATGACGTTTGGGAAGCTTGTGCATTCTTATCAATTTGGGTAGAAGAAGAAGAATCTTCGCTTAATCTTTGGAAGACGGAAACTTTACCTTTTACATCAACTATTGGGGAGGATTCTCCTTTTAACCTTTTAAACACTAAAACTCTGGCATTCTTATTTTCAATTCGATCGAACACTGAAGGTTTCGGCTGTTCAGATTTCTCTTCTGCAACTTCATAAATTTGAATCATGATGGGGTTTGAGGAAACCTTCTTGACCTTAATCTTTCTTGGTGGATTGGGATCATATCCCAAACCATACTTGGGTCGGGACACCAAGGCTTCATCAGAACTAAAAGGGGGATGCCCTCTTGAAAGGACAGCATCAAGATCACCTAATTTACGAGGCTCTCCTTTTCCAAACTCAGCATTTTCAAACAACTTTTTAACTTGAGGATTGTAACATCCTTTGAAAGTTTGTTTTGATTCAGCAGCTCCTTCTTGTTTGGATGAGCTGGAAATACAGAGTTTTGATATGTCCGGAAGAGATGTTGAAGCCTCTAATGTAGATTTATGTCCTTTCGAACCCGCCATAAGTTGGTGGGGCAGAAGCAATTTTGGGATACTAGGTATTGGAAGAATTAACTCTTTTCTCAATACCTCAACATCGATTGATTCTACTTGAGGTTCTTTGCCTTTAGAGAATTTTTCGAATGTAAATTTTGACTTATCTTTGATAAGTTGATCAGACTGAGCAGCACTAGATGTATCATGATCGTTTGTATCTTCTTTAATTTTGAATCCAGACATGGTCAATCCTGAAGAATTACATTCTTCACCTTCCATGTAAAACTTGGCATCGGCAAAATGAGATTCTTCTTCGAGAAAAGGTTTGGACTCAGCTACCACACATTTGACTTCTCCGTCTCTGTTATATTTGAAGCATTGGTGCCAAGTCGAAAGTACCACTCCAATTTCGTGCAGCCAAACACATCCAAGGAGTAACTCGTATGATATTTTAGCATCAATGACATGGAAAAGAGCCGAGGAGATTAACTCTTCTATTTGCAACTTTAGGTGAATCATGCCAATGGCTCGCTAACCTTTTTGATTGAATCCTTGAATCATGATTTTGCTTCTGGATAGATTACCAACATTGATTCCAATTTTCTTCATTGTTTTGACTGGCATAATATTTACAGCAAATCCACAATCGATCATCATGCGATTTATCTTGCACTTTCGAATATAACCGCTGACATACAGTGGTCTATTATGTGGACGTGATCCCAGCTGTAAATCTCCATCGTCGAATGTTATGGCGGCCATGCAGTCTTGAGGAGATGTGGCTCCAATATGTTCTAAAACTTTGCCTTCATATTCTTCCGGATCGATTAATGCTGCCACTAAGGCCATTCGATCATCGAAGGAAAGGGCAAGAGACTCTACTAGACTTGTATTGGCAGGAATATTATTGAGTCGTGAAATAGTTTTCTTCTGTTTTGAAGTCTTCTTTGATACGTTCTTCATTTCATCTTTCTCCTTCACATTGATTACGTTGGAGGTTAGACATTCTTTATCAAAGAAACCCTTAGGAAAATAATCACCCAAGGTCGGTAGTCTAGGAAGAACGCGTGGAGCTGCTCCCTCTACGATTGATTTAGTAGATACTCTTGGCTTGACTTCAGGTCTCCTTCTTTGATCGTTCCTTGGTCTTGATTTCTTGTCACAAAAGTTAGAATTTGGGAGTCGTGGAGCCTTCCGACAACGTCTTTTCACTAAGGTCCATGCCCCATGATCTTCTTCTAGCGTTTCTTCTTCATTGGGTTGAATTTTCGTACCCAATTCCTCCAACTTTGTTCCTACAAGAGACGTAGAAGATAATATTTTACCTATTTTGTTTGGCATTATGTATTTCTCTTTCTTCTTTATGAAGGTAGACCAGCCGTCACCAATCTCGTCTTCAAGTTCTGAGTCAAAATCCCAAACATCTAAGTCACCTGTCATAATTTCATAAAATGTTGGACGATTGGGTGCGCTTGGTCCATTCATCCCTGGATAGATATAACTGATGGTGATTTCTCCGTCTACCTCAAATTTCACTGGGATGGCTCCTTCCGGGAGTTGAGGTCCAAATTCCTCAACGGAGGATTTACAGGCATCGTGTACATGAGAGAATGTTTGTTTCTTTCCTGGAATGGGAATTGGATCAAATGATCCAAATGAAACCATCGAGCATGTGGCTGTTGGATTCTCTCCAGTCTCAAGTTTGATCTTATTTTCTTTGTCCAAGCGAACAATAAGATCTTTCAAAACAAAGCATTTTTCCACTGGATGGCTAATGATCCTATGAAATTTACAGTATTTAGGATGATCGATCTTACCAGCCTCCTCAGGTCTTTTTGGTACTGGAAGTTCGATTATTTTCTGTTCAAGGAGCTAATCTAGAATTCCAGAAACTTCTGAATCTGAGAATGGGTACTCCCTTTCTTCAAGTTCCTTTAGAGTCACATGACTTCTACTTTGGACTTGTCCTTTGTTAGGTCTGAACTCTAGCTTCGGTTTTGAGTTCGAGTTTGACCCTTGGAAGGCTATCTTTGCACGAGCTGTAGAAATCGCCATAGCCTCTTTGGATTTACTTGTCTTAACGTCCTTCTTTATATCCTTCTTAGGATCTTTCTTGTCACTTGGTAAATAACTCCCATGCCTTACAATTTGGAACTCCAGATCATGAGCACGTGTCGCCAATTCTTCGAATGAGTGAGGCATGTTTGCTTGGAGATTATAGAGTAATCCCCAATGCATGCCTCGTACACACATGTCGATGGAAGATGCTTCACTTATTCGTTCTTTACAATTAAGCACAAGGTTTCTCCAGCGTTCAATGTACTCTACTACAGGCTCTTCCTTGCTCTGCTTTGTTCGAGCAAGTTCTGGAAGGCTGACAGTTCGTCGGGTGCTGTAGAAGCATGTTAAGAACTCTCGCTCGAGTTGATTCCAACTATCAATTGACCCTGCCGGTAAGTCTGTGTACCATTCAAATGCAGAACCTTTGAGGAAGCGTACGAACTGCTTCACCATTGTGTCATTGTAAGTACCTGCATTGTTACATGTCTCAATAAAATGAGCAACATGTTGCTTTGGGTTGCCCTTTCCGTCAAAACATTGAAACTTTGGAGGTTGGTAACCAAGTGGCATCCTTATTTCGTCGATTCGACGACTATAGGGTTTGGCATACACCAATGAAGATTGCAACGAACCACCATGTTGGGCACGAATGGTGTCCGCAATCATATGTTGAAGTTGTTGGACGGATAGAGAGCCAACGGAGAGTTGAGTGGCGTCACGCAACACATTTTGAACAATTATTTGATCATGTATATCTTGCTTTTGCTGATATTCTTGGACTTCTAACTCTTTGGCCTTGGAAGATCCTAAATTTTCCTGATCTTCTTTAAGCGGTGGATTTTGCGACTCTAGTTTATGCATGAGTGCGTTAATTTGGGCATCTTTTTCTTCTAACAACTTTGTTAATTTTTCAATAGCTAAAGCCATTTGTTGGATTCGATCATCTGAGCCCGATGCTGCTTCTGTGACCATCACTGGCTCAAGTGATTCTTCAGATGAAGTATCATCTTCTCACTTTTGCTGAGAAGTAGCATGAGGGGATCCAGATAAGGATCTACCACTGGAGATGGATCCCGAACGAGAGTTTTTCGTCGAACTCATGGTTTTTTGTGTCGAATGAGAGTTTGGCTTTCTGAAGGCAATTTTCATTCTGTTTTTGTTGGAGAATTTCTTTAGTGGTGTGACCAGTTGAGTTTTCCCAGTTTTTGTTTGGGCCCTGGTCGCGTGGAAGAGTTTAGTAAGTGTCTCTTCGAGATAAGTCATAGTTTGTTTCGCCTTTTCACCTGCCATTGCTGATGTAATATTTGAAATTTGAAGATTTTGAGATCAAAAGATGAGAGGACAAGAAGGTCCCACTGGGCGTGCCAAGAAATTTGTACGACGGAATTTCGTGTATTAAAATACAGAAATCGTTACAAATTGTATTTAGATAAATACAAATGATGTTGACCTTCTTGTAGTTGCAAAATTGCAAAATCCTCTGATTAATGATCTGAATATTTGAAGACGAGGGGCCACGTGGCTTAAATCCTGATCTTCAATAATTTGTTGAAAATTTGATTTGTCGATATTTGACTTGTTTAGAACTTGAATCTTGAGGCTTGGACTTGGACTTGAATTTGATTTAATTTGAAGAACACTTTGATCTTCTTGAATTTGGTGTGAACCTGTTTGATTCGAAGAAGATTTTTATCTTCTTGGGGTTCACCGAGTTAAGGCTTGACAGAATTTCTTCCCTTCTTTCAGCCTTGAGATTTCTTCAGCACTTCGTGTTGTTCTTTGCTTTCTTTTCTTGCTTGCTTTCTGTGTCTCGTGTTATGGACCATTGGTCTTATTTATAGGGGACGATTCGGGCTAATTTTGGTAATTGCTCAATTATATTTAATTAAAAGAGATAATTGAGTAATTATAGCTTTATTTATTTGTTTGTTTATTTATTTAAAATGTGGTATGGGCTTTTGGATTTTGCTTTTGGTTTTTTATGAACTTTAGTAAACTTAAGATTTAATTGGGCTAATAATTTAAATCGATCCAGTCCATTTTATTTTATTTACTTATTTATTTATTTTTTATGTCTACGATTGCAATTTTTGAAACAAGTGAAGATGTATGCTAATAAACATCACTATATTCTTTTGTGGCATCGAAAAAAGGTTTTAAGAATTTATTCATACAAATTGCAATAGACTATTCCCAATCTTTCAAATTATGTTATGTTTCGTATATATGCCTTCCATTATAATTAGTGAAATAACTTTATCATAATTTTCATACGAGTATAACATAAAATATGTATAGTTCCATCTATGGGTTTCATTAGTGGTAAATGATTTATTCTGTAAGCCATATTCTGCACACAAATTGTTAAATACTTATTTTCTTAGTAGTGATACAATAATAAAATTTATTATTGTCTAATTTTATCTAAAGACAATTTTATATGTTTTAATCTATCTTTTACAATTAAATTGATAATGTGGCATGCAAAACGTTGATGAAAAAAATTCCAAATATAGGGTTAAAATCATTAATAAATTTATTGATAACATATTTGTTCACACTAGCATTATCAAAAGTAAAATTTCGAACTATTTCTTGTATACTATATTCTTTTATAATATTATTTAAAATCATATATGTATTAATGACACTATGAGAATATTATACACATCTGAATGTAATAATCATTTTATATAAAAGCCACATGTGATCGGTTTAATGAGTCGTAACAGCAATATAACCTTTTTTATTACCACTGGTCCACAAATCAGAGATAAACGAGATAGCACTATTAAAAGTTTTTAATTGTTCAATAGCAACTCGTTTTCTTTTGTTACATAATTTTATATTATCCAAACGAATAATATTTCTACAATAAGTATACTTGAGTTGGAGATAATTTTGCACGAGTCAAATAAAACGTATTGAGTTTATCATCGTAAGCTGCATCTCTGTTTTAACTACGTATGCAAAAATTCTTTCACGAAATTTTTCCTGTAAATATACAAATGTGGAAAGAGTAGAACCAGAATCGCCAAACACTAGTTTGGTTCGTTTCGGATTGAGATCGACTGGTTTCGCTTTGAAACTCCTTAATACGTGCCTATTTAAATGTATTGTGCTTGGACCGAACTTCCAACTAAATTCTTAGCCACAGTAATTACGACATGCTTTTCAAATATCAACTCCATTTTAACACCCACTTTTTTACGTGTCATATATTGCCAACAATCCGAGATTTCTTTCTTCGACCTTTTAATCTAAAGTACTTCTTCCTTTTCGATATCCTCCACATTAATTGGAACATTTTGAGATGCATCGTAACCGGTTGGAGTACTCGAACTACCTTTAAACGAATTATTTTCATCACTAGTAAAATCCATCTATATTATATGACTATTATTACAAAAGAAACTGAATATTACAGTACAAGAAATTTTATATTAGAATAAAGAATTTGGAGATTGAAGTTGAAACTAGAATATTGCAAATTAAAACTGATTAAAGATAATTGATATGAAACTCGAAAATTTAACTCATATTTATAGCCCAAAAAAAAAAAAAAAAAAAAAAAAAACACCATTCCAACTAAATTTGAAATTCAAATTTCAATTTGCCACAAATGCTTAGCACGTTGTTGCCTCTTTATGGCAGCAGTGTAGTTGCTTTAAGCCAATTTTTTTAGAGGATTTTTTTTTTTTTTAAACATTATTGTTGCTTAGCAGTATTTTTTTTTTTTTTTTCTCCTAAGGCTTGGCTTATTAGGGCCCAAAATGGCCCGTGTGGCTAATTCAGCTATACAGGCTAACTCGAGCTCGAGTTAATACCCTAAAATGAGGCTAGATCCGAGCCTCGGTTCGGTTTCTCCAAGCCATGAGCTAGCCTTACTCAGACTTTTTTCAAGCCGAGCCACAGGACGTTTGAGTCGACAAACCAAATTTACATCCTTACAAAAATGTACTTTGATCTGTCAACAAGAATTTAATCAGACGGTGGAAAGATGACAAAAAAAATTCAATCGAGTAGAGAGTCGTGGGGGCTTCGAGACGAATAGAGCAAGAGGGAACAGTAAATGGGCAACTGAATGCGCCACACTAATCCACCTTATACACGACATGGGGCAAAAAATCCCGGACGAGGTGGGGCACGGAATGGATGCCACTATTCAGGTTGGCATATTAGACTCTCTTCTTTGACTTTTTTGTACCTTTCCACTTGATATCAATGTGTATCCATCCCCATGATTTCAATTTCTTTATTTTCCTTTCACGAATTCAAAGTTGAAAAATTAAGTAAAAAATGCTCTCAGGGGAAATCAACTGGTCTTTTGGGAATGGCCCCTAGATTTTCCGTTATATACACATAAGTCCCCGTAATAAATTTTATACTGTTGACAACTGGGCTTTAGAAAGTATCATCTGAGCCCATATATTACATTTGTAATAATACCATGCGACTACATCTTTTTGCTCTTGCACATAATTTTTAACTCTCACCGAAGTTATGTTAGTCCATGTTGGGATTAAATTAACTTATAATTTAAGTTGATTCAACTTTAATTTTAACCTTATATTTTTTAAGACGCACAACCACTACTTACTTATTTACTACTTATGTTTATTAAATTTATAATTTCAACAACTTATAAACAGTAGCAACACGTGGTAACAAAATTTGACCACACGTAGCCAATCTTCATCAGAGACGTGGCTACTATTTTGTCACTACTAAAAAGTGGCAAAATGATAATGATTCAAATGTCGTCAAAGGAAAAATATAAATAATAGTAACCGATAATGTTAAAAGTAATCTTAATATATCTTCCTACAATACAATTATACTAAGTCCTTGTTTGAGCCCCCATTCTTGCCAAAAAATGCATTTTTAAATAGTGTATTGATGGAAAATGTGTGGTTAAAAAATAAAGAAAAAAATTGAATTTACATGTAATATTATTTTAATAAAGAATGTGTGGTTGAAATGAGGTTAAATCACTGTTGCAAAATGTATTTTAATAAAAATAATTGGATTCAAACAAAGGCTAAATGTAATGCATTAATCCATGTAATATATAATTTGCTTTCTCAATTATGGAGCATAAGTGAGGAGGGTTCATTTGTTACATTTCACAACTAGAAACTCAAATTCAAAACTTCCCCATTTCTTGAATATGAATCATTTGGTTTGAAGCCAAAACGTTGCCGTTTGTTACTACGCTGCTCTAGTAATTCGTAAGTGCTCTGCCACCGCTCAATTATAATTTGGCTGCCAATTCTAATTCAATTGGGAGAAATCATTAATTATTGCTAGTTCTTATTTCTTGCTTTATATTTAGAGGCTGTTTGAGAGTGATTTTGAGAATTGATTTTTTGACCGTTAGAAGAAAAGTGGGGTCTACCCGTGAGAGAAGAAGTCAAATATGACGACTGAAATGGTGAAATAACGGTCAAAAAATCAATTTTTTGGAGGAAAAAATTGGGCCCAAACAGGCCCTTATTATTCCTCGCGTTCATTATATTTTGAAGATTTTTATGTGCATTGTTCGAGTTGAATTTTTGCAAGTTCATTCCAAAAAGTAAATCCCTTCTGATCAGAAAGATTGGATAAAGTGTCAATAGCTTGATGTCGACTTTTATAAATTATAATATCAACTATCGAGTGACAATGCAGAGATATAAGCACTCATTTTTCTTTCTACGGAGAGAGAACATTTTTAGAGTACAAAACTATTTCAAGATGACGAAGAAATTTATTAAGGTCAACCTTATTATTTATAGCTGGAAATAAGGTTGGGCCAAGCCCGTTTGTCAGCTCGTGGGAGCTTAGACCATGGACGAGCAACCTGCTTTAAATTGAATTCAAGGCCAAGTCGAGCCTACTTCGTGGGCTTTGCAAGTTGGGCTCTATGGACCTACTATTTAAATTCTGTATATATTTAGGGGCAATTTACAAAAATACCCTTAAAATTGAGGGTCTTTTGAAAAATTATTTGAAGTTTTTTGAAAGTAAAAAATACTTTGTAAAATAAAAAAACTGGCACAATGTTACTTTTTTCTATAAAAACTGTCATTTTTTTAAAAAAAAGTGACACAATGTCACTTTTAAAAGTTTAGTGTCACTTTTATATTAAAAAATGATATACAATCTCATTTTTATTAAAAAATGATGTTTGTCACTATAAAAAAACAATAGAAATTTCAAGAAAATGACAAACACTTAAAAAAGTGACAAATTCAAAAATAAAAGAGACAATACTTAAAAAAGTGACAAATTAAAAAAAGTGACAGAAATTTAAAAAAGTGACAAATTTAAAAAGGAGACACAATGTCACCTTTAAAAGTTTAATGTCACTTTTATATTAAAATATGAAACACAATCTCATTTTTATTAAAAAAATAATGTTTGTCGCTAAAGAAAGTGATAGAAATTTCAAGAAGGCGATTGAAAAAAAGTGACGAACACTAAAAAAAAAGTAAAAAATTCCAAAAAAACTGACAGAAATCTAAAAAAAGTAACAAAAATATAAAAAGTAACACAAGTGTGATAAACAAAACAAAAAAAGTTATACATCTCTCTCCACATCCACCATTTTGAAAAACCAAGATTTGTTAGTTGCTCTTTCGATACATATCTCTCCACCTCACATTGCATAGCTCTTCCAACAATATTTCCATCCTTATTGCCCTAATACCTTGAGACTACTCACAAGTAGCACTTGAATTTCTACACTCTCTGCTGCCTTTATTGATGAAGAAGGGCTTGAAGCAGGAGCCATGACAACTTGCCATATCTCCTTACCTTCCACTCTATATTGCCAAACAACAAAACCAGCAAGCTAACCTTAAATACCAAACTGTCCAATTGAAAAGAATAAGTTTTCGATTAAGAGCATATAAATCACATATTTAAACTATTTGTGCTAAGATTTCTATCTCCAAAAATATCCAATTGAAAGAATAAGTTTTCGATCAAATACTAGCAGGTGATTTTTTGGACCTTAAACACCAAAAGTGCAAGCCTTTAACAGAGTTACATTCAGCATAACAAAAGCATGGAGTTTGGATATATTGTGGCAATTAAAGAGATTAACCAACCAATTAGCTAAGAATAAACAACAAACAAGAGAATTATCGAACATATGCAAATTACATAATACAACAATACCCAATTCTTGTTCCATGTAAACTTGGGGTTAGTTACATGAATTCCTTGCTGCCATCACTCATTTAATCCAAAACTACCTCTTATGAAATGTCCAATGAAATCAATCTGTCTCATTTGTACCAAAATCTGGTTCCTTAATGACTGAAAGTGGAATATATAGTCAAATTCCTTATAATGTTTTGAAAAAATTCTTTTCTTCTTCTTCGAAGATACTTCTTCATCAATAATTATTTTTATCTTCAACCCATTGTCTCCAGCTATTGTAGAATTCAAAGTTAAAGTTTTTGATTTTGGAGTATGAATCAAGTGCGGGTTTTTGAGACTAGCGATTTGGGGTTTTTAGGACTCGATGTTTAAGAGAACCTTGAAGAGGAGACGGAGGAAGACGATGGAGCTGCAGGAATGGCAGAGATGAAGGTTCTAAAATGAGAGATGTAGGAGAGAGAGATGAGGTTCTGTAATGAGCAACGTGGAAAAGGGTTGAGGTTTGGGGATTTTAGTAAAGACGTAAATAATATGGTTTATACAAAGTTTAATTTTTATTTAGGGCATTAATCTAATCTTTTAAATCTTCAGAGTATTGGGCTAATTTTCCCTATATTTAGTCCCTATTTGATGTAGATTAAAATCAATTTTTCAATATATTTTTATAAAATTTGATCAATATATTATTAAAAAGTTGTGAATACCATAAAAATAAGTGATTAAAATTAATTATTAACTTTAATTTAAAGTTAAAATCTATTTTATAGGTTAAAATCTAGAGCCTTGCTTTTTAGCTAGGCTTAAAGCCAGGCCAAAAGGGGGCCAACAGGCTTTTCCTAAAATCTATACCAAAATGGAAACCAATGGACAAGCTCGATTCGCCTAGTAGGCCTAGACCTAGCCCAAAAAGTTCAGTAAACAAGCATAACCACTGTGAGTACTAGACGCGCCACCAGACAAGGTGGAATTATCCAGAAGATAAGACCTACTGGCCCTCCATATTACAACTTGGCTAAGTCAGCTTTTTTTTAATAGCTGTACTACCAAATCCAAACTAAATACAATTGTCAGAATTATGAAATCCCAACCCTATCCCTCCCCAAACCCACGCCGTCCCAACACCACCACAAAGTACAAGAGAAATTAAAAAAATTAGGATCCGGCTATCGGTACAGAGTTGGCTGACAGAACGATGTGGAAATAAAATAACCCAATCAATGGAAACCGGCCCAATATGTATACCCATTTCAAATACATTTTTATCCATTTTCCCCCAAATCATTGAAACCCTACACACCTCGATCCATTGTCTCCCTCCCTGCCCCTGACTTCATCCATCTTCTCCAACTCTATTGAAGAACTCAACAATCCCGACAGAAGAAGCTTGGTCTAGTTTGCTTGTTTTCCAATCATCGGCCGTTTGCCCGATATTCTTCCGTTCAAGTCCGCGACCAACGTCTTTTCTGTCGGAATCTACAGCAAACTTTTGGTACGTATGATGTTTGATTTACATGGGGGTATGAATGTTGTTTAGCGTTTGTGTATTTGCGTTTAGCGAAATTGAATTCAAATTTGATGTTTACCAATAATGTTATACCCTATTCCTTCTTTTTCGATTTCGTTTCTTCATTCTTTCTTGTATTTTCCCATTTTAAAAACTAGGGGTTGACTTTTTTACTTGAACCATCAGGACTAACCTAGAATTGGACCAAATGGTATGTTTCTGGAGAAAAAAAAACAAAAATCAAAGTTTCTGCTTCTACAATTATGTTTACCTTTCAAAATTCTTCCAAGTACTCATTTTGCTCGAGAAATAAGTAATATTTCATGTTTGAGCTCTTAATTATCACTTCCAAGCAGCAAAATAGTTTCAAAAGAGGGGAAAAACTGCCTATCACACAGAACTCAAAAAGCACAATGACACGACCCATCCCGAATCACCCTAGTGGACTCGAAACGTGACGTGCGTCGATGATAGATGCTGACTAGATGTCAAATCTATCACCAAGCCTGACTATGAGTTATTTAAAATAAAATGCAACAAAATCAAATGCTTATATAAAATATAATGCGATGGGCCCAAAATATTTACTTCGTGCTTCATCAATATGAGTTATATAATATTCAACATGTCGTGTGGCTCTCATTCCAAAATCATTAGGCTCTTCCAGCTAAAAATAATCAATTGCTACCTGTAGGAAAAATCGTGGGAAAATATATGAGCTAATAGCTCAATGAGTGGAGAAATTCGAAAATAATTATATTTTTTCAATTTTACATTTCTATCGAAAATCAAGTTCATATCATTTAATAATTCACAAACTAACATCATGTAATTATAACAAAAAATGAAATATTCACATAAGGTCGTAAAAGATCATCTCAAAATCATGATATAACGTCAGTTGATAATCATGTTATAATCTCATCACATCAAACGTGCTGAAAAATCCACCTAAAATGTACCCTCTGACTGAAATATATAATCCGCCTCTCGGGCTAAGAACTTTCGCCACGGGCCTTTGGGCCCCCTTCGTGAACGAAAGTCGATCTCAAAGACCTCTCATAATCAATTCTAGAACACGGCTAAGGCCCCTCTGTGAACTATATGTATACGATCGAGACCAATGTCAGGTCAAGACCCTCCATGTATGATAGAACACGGCCAAGGCCCCTCCGTGAACTAGAAGAAGTACATAATCACAGGTACTTTTCTGGTCGATCTCAATATCACGTCCCACTTACCAAACAAATCTCAATATCACATGTCTCATATACCAAGTCACAAACGTACAATAAATAATCCTTGAAATTCCACATGTATCATAATAAAAGATATTTTCATAATAACCATGTGATTCGAATACATAATTGCATATAATTGCACATATTTTAACAATATACTTAATTTATAATTACTTTAAAAATATTTATATTTTTCCACTCACAGTACTATGTTCGAAAAATCAACCCGGATGGTAAGCTGTTCTGATGTCAGTATCGTCACCTGAAATACGATATAATTTTTAAATAAACAATTAATTATTTTAAATAATTTCAATAATTAAATAGGCGATACCCAAACTTAATCATTTCACGTTTGGGCGATTTCTACAGTCTCTTTAATAACTAAAACTAATTTTTCTTTCATTTTACTCAATTTCATAGTTTATTACACTTAACCCCTTCAATAAAATTGAATTTAATCTAACAATCTAACAACTATAAAATCAAACACAACTTGACAATAAGTAACTTTTTACTTACCTTTCAAAATTGAGAAATTCAAGCCTAATAGAGTAGACCACTTATTTCTAATAACTTGACAAAAATTTCCTATTTTTTCTTCTTTCTTCTTCCTCTTTTTTTTTTTTCTTCTTTTCTTTCTCTTTTTCTTCCTTTCTCTCGGATTCTTCCCTGTAGTCTCCAATTCTTCTATACATATGGATGCAAATGAAGAGTCAAGGAAAAGGGATTAAAATGTGGACATTGGGACTCCACTAACTTATTTTTGCAAAGGAAATCCTTATTTTCAATTTAATATAATATCTAGTCCTTTACTTCCAATAATATATAATTAGATCCCTAAAATTAAGTTTTATCCATTTTAAACCTTTAACTATTTTTCATAATAAATTAAACCCCCCATAAAATAATTTATTTCATTTAAATTCGTATTTGACATTAACTTTGACCAATTGAATTTTAGACTTTGACTAAATAATTTTCTTGACTTTGACTATGAGTGAATGGGTTATAACACACAAGTAGGCTATATAAACAAACTGCTCAAAGCCCATCTTATTATTTATCTAAATTTGATACACTGTAGATATGAAAGTCTTCAAAATTGTATTTATTTTTTATTTATTTTTTGGTTTTGTTCATTTGTTCATTGAATTGAGGCTATGATGTATATTTTAATATGAAATTTGTGAGATTGAACTGAGGCTTTGTTCATTGAACTAAGACTATGATGTAAATTTGTAATATAAAATTTGTGAGATTGAATCGAGGCTATGATGCTCATTGTTATGTAATTGTTTTTTTGTTTTGTTCATTCTCTCTTCGAGGTTAAGGGGCAGCTTGTAATAGGCGGGAGAAATCATGGAGTATGTCATAGTTGTAAGTGTAGCAGTCACCTCTTCGTTGATTTCCCAAATAAACGATCATGCCCATCATGCAAACATTCATTTGTAAAATGTTTTGAGGTGGAGAAGGATACGGAGCACAAACGTAAATGGTTCAATTGTTGCAGCGCGAACTCTGGCTATTGGAAGTGGTTTAAAGTAGGAGAAACAAGTGGTGAATCAAAGAATGTTTGCAGTACATCTACTAAGCCTTTGGCGAACAAATTAGATGAAGATATATTTGGTGTGTTCCAAACCATGTGTCACCTAAGCCACGAGAAAGATGTGGATATTTCCGTGAACTACGTAAAGGAAATGCTGTTGCGGAGGGGAATAAGAAGTGAAAAGTGTGGGCCTACTTTTGTTGTTGTTGATGTGTTTGCCTAACATTTCGCATATTTGGAGTCTGTAATTGCATGCCTATCATTTTGTTATTTAGTTTATGTGGTCAATGGAATTGGGTGTCTATCATTTGGTTATTTAGCTTTTATGGTGAATGTAATGTCATGCCTATCACTTGGTTACTTAGCCTATCGTTTTGTTGATGAAACTGTGTTGAGAAAAACTAAGTACTCACATGTGATGTTAAGAAACAGACAATTTCCATAAAAGATTACTCCCCTGTGATGTGTGTGCAAACAAAAAATAGGTAGGAACTCCCCTGCTTTTGTGTTCAAAAATCATGTATTAATCAACAAGAAAACTATGAATTCAATTCCACAACTAGGCAACTAAAAATAGACAGCAATCTTATAATTCAATTCCCAAAATAGGCAGCATTCGTATAATTCAACGATGTACCAAAAACTATAAATTAATTCCAAAAATTAACTTACATCAATAGAGAGAAAGTTGTTACAAAACTCTCGGACACCATCATCGATCAATCACTGAACTAAAAAGTAGCTAGATTCAATAGCAACTAAAAATTCTCCAAATTCATACTACAAAGTTTAGACAACCGAGTCAAAAAATTGCAATGCACTAAGTGTTCAACAACCAATATATTAAAGAAAAATAATGGATCAATTTCAAGTATTTGTGCCTTCTCAGTCGAATCCATGAGGAAAGCCGTAGGGCATGGCTCAAAATCCTGTGATGTATGAACATTATTAGTCAAACACCAAAGATGCAATTCACAAGGGAAACATGCTTTAAAGAATGCATTACCTTGACCATTGAGCATGACTTGTCGATAGTTCCTGGGATGAAGTTGGAGGACTATAATTGCTGTGCAAACGCAATGCTTTGTTTGTCAACCTATATGAAATAACAACCTTCAGTACACTACATATGTATTGAGAGAAATTAATAATATGAATATGCTTACCATTAATAGTTTCGAAAATGAAAAGGGCATGTGCGGAGGATATGGTGCTTGTTAAGGTGGTTGAATGATACTTGCACCGTTCCCCATATTACTTGTACGTGACTTCGTTCTCTTTCCTTTATTTGTAGTTGAACTTCTCTACATGATATCGTAAGTTAATAATTATGTGTGCTCAAAATTTAACATTATTGATAACAAAACTTCTCAACACACATTTGCCGTAGTTTCTAATGGGCTCTTTTTTTTTTAAGTTTCCTAGGCGCGCCTTTTCTCTTTATGAATTTTGGATCCCTCAAAACAGCGCTACAGTATCCTATGATGCTCCGCGTTGATGATCTATCTGGGTTATGTGTGGGGGAATGACATTGCTCCCACAACTTGATTTTGATGTCATAACCTGATTACACTGCAGTTCAATCCACTCCAAAAGAGATGTAGATCGGACGACATCATCTGCAAATAGGTTTGCCAACCTTGCAAAAGACTGACACAATTTGTCATATATCAACTGTCTAAGTATACTAACCAGTCCATCGTAATTCACCGCAACCCAGGTGTGGGCCCTTTGAATATCTCTCTACCACCTTTGTAAGAGATATTTGTCAGGCAATGCTTTTACATCATTCTGGGCCAACACTATGATAGCATGCCTACATAGTATGAACTCTACTAGATGGCAACTGCAAATATTTTCACATGTTTCTTGTCGAAATGAGACAAAGAATGTTTTTTCTTTGAATGTTCATCGTGTATGACATCCTCACATACCTCGTACGTTATCCCAAAACATCCATCGGAAACAAATATGAGATCGCAATAAACCTTCCCAGTAAACTCCTCCTAAACTTCATTGAATTTTGAAATTGTGTACACTGCCTGAAATTGCTTATCCATTTCCTATCAAGTTGCAAGTGGTACCATTTGCGAGTACGACTTAAAATCTGTCTGGAACTCCTTCTCCACTTTATTTCGTAGTGCTCTTTCATACTATTCAACAAATTGCTTCAGGGATGTCTTCGCGTGCACAAACTCGCCAAAGAATGCATTGATACCCTCACTTCTCTAGATTGTTGACATCCCCGCTCAAAATATGGTCTTGAGATAGCGAGAAACCCAACGGCATCTGTTTTATCAACAAACCCAATAACCAATCGTTATCATGCAATTCAAACTTCTCAATCATCGTTTTCCAGCCATCATCAAATTGTTCAACAAATTGAGAATCATAAATCAATCCATGTATAGTATGAAATATAGAACCCTTGTGAATATGATATCTAAACTTTTCTGGCAACTTCTTCAATATATGTCACAAACACCATTTATGCTTCGTATTCAGAAAAACGATCTCAATTGCACTTTGCATGGCCCTGTCCTAATCAATAATTATCCCATGCAGCACCTAACCATGCATGTACTGCAGCCATGTCCTAAACAGCCATACAAATGTACCAGTATCCTCATTTGACAACAAACCACACTCAAGTAGTGTCGACTGTCCGTGATGGTTCACTCCAAAAAAAAACAAAAGACATATCATATTTATTAGTCAAGTAGGTGGTATCGAATGTCACAACATCGTTGAACTCCTTATATTCTTGCCTACTCCTATTGTCTGCCTAGAACACATTTTTTAGTCTCGAATTATCGTCCAAATCAATACTAAAGTAAAACCCTGAACAACTTGCTTGCATTTCTGAAAAATACGATTGTATTGCTACGACGTCGCCTTTTCCAAGCCTTAATCGCCAAACTTGTTCTACATAGTTTCGACAATCCTTTTCCACGAAAGTCACATTCTTGTATCCACCTGCTTCTACCACTGCAAAATTATAGCTTTTGTGCAATAAAATTCTTGCAATATCATTTACTTCAAGGCGCCGTTTAACTTGTGCACTCAATTCTTGATTGCAATGATATAATCTCGACTTTGTAGGGCTTGTTCTATGATTATGCTAGAGGTTTACTGTGTTAATTCTCCAAATTCCATGACTGTTTGCAGATGCAGTTAACCTAGCTGGATAGTTGCTTGTGGCTTCGATGAACCAATTGTAGTACTGCTTCTTTTCCCTTCGCGACTACACGTCAAGTAATATATCGCACAACCCCGTCATCATCCTTCTTCGAATTTCTTGTTCTCACTGGAAAACCTACCTTGTACGCATATCTTCCGTAAAAATTGAACATTTTCTTTTCTTCTTTGAACTTCATACCCACTTTAGGAACAAGCACCATCCCTGCCAATGATTTCATCACCACCCAATAAGTTCGGATCCTCCATAACATTCTCATTATCGGATTCCACCAAATTAATGTCATCCATAGCTTGCGAACTTTCATTCACTACGACATGATAAGAAATACACATCAAAATCAGAAAACCAAATTTCGACTTTGAACCAACATTTACAATACACTCACAACATTGAGAAATGGTCACTGAACATAAATGGTCATTGTACTTAAGTAGTGGTATGCATATACCAGAGAGAACATCGTTTGCCTAACATTTCAGCTAAAATAAACTCATAAAATTGAGATTGTTTGATCACTGAACTTAAATACTGGTCTGCACGTACCATAGAGATGGGAGTTTTGCCTAACATTTCAGCTAAATTGATCAACACATTGCATTTTAATCATCATCATAAACTGCAAAACCGTCCAGATAATGAGCTAAACGAACTTACCATTTTCTATCCAGATAATGAGCAACGTCCAAAGCTGTCGAGAACGAAAGGGACGGTGAAAGTCAGGTGTCTGAGAGTATACGATGGTGAAGCGGTGGAAAATCGAGGGAATTACGCTGTCAAGAAGCGATGGACTGGTTTGGGAAAAAATCGATTGATTTTCATGAAACAATTTGTCGGCGCCCACAATGAAACAATTTTGTCCTCTTTTCCCTCTCAGTATACAATGGTCGAGCGATGGAAAATCTGGAGAATATGGGTCGGCCGAGCGCTGTCAAGAAGTCATGGACATATTTGGGGAAAAATCAACTGAAAATGGCGCCTAAAATAAATGAATTTTGCCTCCCTCTCTCGTTTCACCCTCTTTTTTAAAAACCAAAAAAGTCACATAAGAAAAGCCACTTCATCCTGTCAACATGAGTGTCAAGCTACAATGTACAAATATCAATTTTCAAATAATTATCCTCACTCTGTCCAAAGCTTCTGCAAGAGAACTTTGTAGCATAAAATAGAGAAAGAACATCATACATTAACAAAAAGATATCTGATAAATATTTTGCATGCTTGTGCGGGACATTTCATTTTCCAATTCAAAACTCTAAATTCTTACAGTATTATATACATCTATTAATTACAATGGAGTGTATATTTACCCTCCTCGTTGACGGCATTTACTATTTTGCCACTTACCGCCACCTTCAAATTCAAGCAGAACATGACTTGACCTCTATTTTGTGGCTAGGGTTGTATCTATATCATGTGTTGTACAATCTTGTGAAAATATTATTATTCATTTCTGGGTCTTCAAAAAATCTCACTTACATTTCAAAAATCGTGATTTTTCTTAACTTCGAAGCATTAATGTACAAAAACGCATATGGCTTCTTCTTCAATCCATATGTTTCCTATGTTTTTTTCTTCAATATTTTTCAAATTTGTCGTTTTTCACTTTGTTTCTTTCAAACTTCCATAGTACTAAAATATATATGAACTGCCCCCACGGGGTGACGGAGTTGGTGGAATAGGTGATCGCAAAGGTCTTTGATCACGAGTTCAATTCCCTCTACCACCCCTACCAACACCATCTCGATCGAGCATATCACACCGGACTTGCCTAGTGTTGTTTTGTTTACTTGGCTGACGTGATTCGCTGGCTATTGCATCAACCCGAAGGTTTACTAGTACGCACCCGAGTGATAGCGACTACGACAAGCTCCCCATCATCAAGGTAAAATATATATGAACTTGTATTACCATGTATAAACTATGATTTTAGAATTTCAAGATTATTTATTTATTTATTTAGATGAATTGAAGTGCAGGGTTTGTTTATAATTATATGCTTTGCAGGTGAAAATCACCACCAGTGAATTTTTCAATTTATGCAGAAATATTCTCTGAGAAAAGGTACTACATTTGCTTTAGTTTGTGAAATATCTATCTTCCCTTTTTGTGATTTACGAGTGTTCTTGAGGAAAAAATCCAAAAAGTCTTTAATTTTTGGCTAAGGAAACACCATTTTCTTCGTACTCTATGTTTCTATAAATTTTTTCCTTTTCTTTCTCACCTTTAGACAACCACATTAGCCAACTTTAGAGATATTTTCTTTATTTCTTTCTTCGTGAAGTTTCAGGTTGACATTATAGTTTCTTGGGTGGGGCCTCAGATTCTGGGCGACTTGCAAGCTTGGGCGATGGCGTTATCGCGTTCTTGGGCCTCCCTATTTGGGTCTTTATCTTCATTTGTTTGATTGGGCTTCGTTCTTTGGGCTATCTGATTTGGGGATCCTCCAATTGGGCTTCACTCCTTGGGTCGTTCGATTTGGGCTGAATTTTTATGTGTCAACAATTACCCCCAATATGGCAGAATCAATAATAATTATTAAATTTTGCCATATTCACTTTGTGTTTCTAGCAACATTCGAAATTCCCAAGAATTTCAATCATTGTTTTCTTCTATAACTTGAAAAGGTGCGTCGTTTTGCAAACCCTTATAACCCCCAAACACGCCATTTCACTGCACCACTAAATCACGCCTCAAATTTTTCGCGTCTCTCCCACGATTTACTGTTCATCTTTTGCTTCTCTGCTACGTAACCCTGAAAAACTTCGTTCCATCTCAAATGGCTACTTCACAATCTCAAGCTGGCGACTCCTTTAGTTTTGATGACTTTCAGAAACTCCTGAGTCGTCCATACATAACTCCGAGTTTTCTGGCGCCCGCCGATGTTGAACGCAATGAGTTCTACTTAGGTCCTTTCTTCAACAATGCAGAGGCAGTTGAACAGGCGGCGGTGGGTCAGCTGTTTCCTTGTACTCAAGGCCCTCCATTTCTAAACTCTCTGTCGCTGGGGCCACTTCGTGAAAGAGGTATTCGCACTTGGCCTAAATCTGATGTAACTTTCCGTAGGTGGCATGCTCGCCTTGTGGGTCATGGTCCTACTAAGGCACTCTTTGATAGCGCTAGGATTTCTGATTTGTTAGAAATCTCTATTCGCCCCCCTACTTTTGATTCAGCACTCTTTTCGATTGCTTTGAGTTTTTGGTCTTCCGAGTATAATACCTTTATTTTCCCTCTTGGCCCCATGTCTATTACCTTAAGGGATGTTGGGGCCCTGGTGAATCTACCACCTTTGGGCGATACCATTTTTCCTGGTATCTTGGTTTCTGGTGGCACCCCAAAGTTTGGTAAAAATTACATCGAATCTTATTCAAGCCTGCAAACCCTTCACAATCATTTGAGCGCTGAGCCTTCCCATACTGAGCGAGTGGCCTTCCTTCTAGTTTGGCTTTGTAAATATGTTTTGTGTGTGCCAAGCATAAAGCCCTCCCTAAGTTACTTACCTATAGCGCACGAATTGGCGCGTGGCAGGCCTTTGAATTTATGTTCTTCGTTTTTGGCTGTCCTTTATAGAGGCATGGCCTCTCTTCAAACTCAATTGAAGAATGGTGCATCTCCCACTGGCAGTGGACCTCTTTGGTTCACTCAATTGTGGTTGAGATCCTATTTTCCATTGCTTGGTGCTCCATCAATTTCTCGCTCCTTTGCTAGCTGTTATGGGCTAGCCATGGAGCCCTTGGCTCCTTTAAATATGTCCAGAAGGGACATTTTTTCATTCTTTTATTATTTGGATTCAATCTCTTCTTTTTTTCCTTTTCCTCCTTTTTTGACTCCAAACTATGTACATCCGCCCTCCACTATAGACAGCGCGAGCACGTCCCTGCTTATTTGGATCCAGTTTTCAACCGAGAGGGAGCTATTTCATGATATTTTAACTGGGACCAATGCCAAGGCGGGGGTAGAAATTTATGCTCCCTAGTTTTTTGCTCGCCAGCTTGGTTTCGGCCAAACTTGGCCTGTTCCTCCTTGCTATTCAAGGAACTTAATTGACCGTTTTCATACTATTAATAAGGTGGAGGCAGAGGCTATAAATGCTCGCAATCTTCTTTTAACCAGCCATTTTTCATTAGCCCCTTTCAATTCTAGCCACGCCATTCACCCTCTTTTTGAACAGCTCTGGCCGTCAGTGAAGCGCAGATTATTTGCGACTGACGCCAATCGTGCCTTTTATTCACTAGACCAGCCGAGCATTTCTTTCCCTCCTCCTGTTTTAGTCACTCCCTTGTCCATTCGGAGTCCTTCTCCTTCTCGTCACACTAAACAGTCTGCTCGTCCATCTTCTTCTCTCCCTGTCAAGCCTACTACAGCCAAGAGTGCCCTAAGCCGCAAACGGCCAGCCTCAGCATCTCCCATTCTGGAGGATGATATTGATGATGATGATGATAATGCCCCTCTTATCGTCAGAAGGAAGGTAATTAAATTGGTTTACTCACAAGCATACTTTTCCTTACTTGAAACTTTTCTGTGTGCTGATGATCTTTTGGACTTCTCAGAAAAGCTCAGCCTCTCCTTCAAAGGCTTTGGCATCGACAGCTCCTGCTCCATCATCCTCCGCTGAGGCTGCTTCATCCAAATCAGTTGATGAGGGGGCTACGCTTAAAGAGACATCTTCAGTCCCAGAGTCCTCATCACAACCCATGGATGAGCCACCTTCTTACCAGGGCATCAACCCCCCAAACATCGAAACAGAAGGTAATTCGGTCTTTTGATGTCTTACATTTGCTTGTGCTGTTGGTTTCTGATTTGTTGCTCTTGAGTTTCGCAGATACTCCTATGAGTCCGCCCATTGTGGCAACATCTTCTCGCTCAGACAAGGGGAAGTCCTCACGAATGGAGGAGTCGTTGCTGGCAGACTTGGCTAAGGACATGCCATCTTCCACGATTGTTGATGAGGTAATCTTTGCTTCACTTCTATTTCTATCTTGTTCGTTGTAATGAGAATCTTTAATATTGGCAATTTTCTTTGCAGGATACTGACAAGATTGTGCGTTCTATCCAAGACTTGTTCGCTTCCTGGGGGCAAGTCCAGACGTCTAGCCCTGCTCCATCTGATCGTCCTGCTGTTTCTTCAAATGAAGATTTGAAGTTCCTCAAGGAGTCGATATTTGAGTACGTGTCCTTCATGGATATGGACATTGGAAGGGCTAGTGCTACCAGACACAAGGATAAACTTGAGCATTTGAATGCGAAGTTGGAGCAAGCACTGACGCTTCCGTCGCTCAATCTTTCTGTCGATTTTAAAGCGACGTTGAAGGTTATCCACTCCGAGGTCCTTTCTTTGCTGGCCAAGAATGCTGAACTAAAGGCCAAAAGTACTCAATATCTTCGAGCCGTATCTGAGAAAGAGTCTTTGCGTATGGAGATTAACAAGGCTGAGGACGAGTTGAAAGAAATCTCTTTCGAAGTCATGGTTGAAGGCTCTTTGATGGTTAATTTGGCTGCTCAGATGAAGGAACTTCAAGCCAAAATGGACGACTGCAGGGAGAGAATGGCTGCTAAAAAGCGCAACGCCTCCCAGGGAATTGAGCGAACTAAGTCCTTGGTCGAGCAGTACAAGAAGTTGGAAGTTGATGATGATGTCGCGGCCGAATTGAACATCACTTCCTCTCGGCAGAACGAGGATTGGGAAAAACTTAGGGAACGAATTCGTTCAGTATGGGGTGGACTGTAATTAAGACATATGATGTCTTTTTTCTTTTGTAATTTGATTTTCCCTTTGTAACTTTGTTCATCATTAATGAACATTAACTTCTTGTGCATTTATTTGACGTTCGTTTTTTTTAGTCGTCAATTCTTCAAGCATTTAACTGCTTTGTGCTAAAAATCTTATCCATTTTCTTTTGATATTTCCACCACTTTTCCCAAGACTCTGAGCTATTTAATTCCATTTACTAGGCAGAAATGTGGCTATTCATATTATGTCTCTTCATCTTCACCCCCTATAAATGCTTCGCATTTTCCATCTTCCATCTTCATTTTCATTTTCTTCTTCGAAACCAATTTGCTGCCATTGCTTGGCATTCTGACAATCAATCCGATCCGAAAAATGGACTGTTTAGTCCGTCCATTTTACCATTTGCCTTGATGTCACCTTTGGTGTGGGAGGTATAGGAAATATTTTTTGGCCAGCAGCAAAGTTTTTACCATCGAAGTTCTTCCCATCGTCTCTTTGTCCTTTACAAGGAGTCGATGATAGAAGGCAATTTTTGGGATGCTTGCGGGCCACCTTGCTTTCTGAGAGTGCTTCTCAACTTGCTTGCTGAGAGTGCTTCTCAGCTTCTTTGCTCGCCATTGCAGCGATGCATTTAGGAAGGTGGTAAGGCCAGTCCACCCTCTTACTCGGCGATCCCACCATTGCTGCGATGCATTTAGGAAGGCAGTGTGAGGCTTACTCAGCGATCAACCGGGAGATTAGCTTACTTTTGATTGTAGTTTGTAGAGCATCCATTATTTGTATTTTCGCATCTTTGTAATGAACGTTTGATAATAAAGGACTTTATTTGAACGTATTTCGCTCTGACCTTGTTATCCTTTAATCGTTCAACATATTTTAATTATGCTCTTATCTGTTCACATTCCCATAAAAAAGGAACATATTTTTTCAAATATTTGCCGTTAATGAATCTCACGTGCTTGGTGTCATCTAAATCTTCCAAGTGATACGCTCCATTGGACAACACACTGTTTGTTTTGAATGGTCCTTCCCAATTGGGCGACCACTTCCCGTACTTTGGATCCTTGCTATCCAAAGGGAGTATTGTATTCCAAACTAGTTCACCCAGGCTGAACGACTTGGCTATGACTTTTTTATTATAAAACTTAGCCATTCTTTGTTTTTGAACTTGCAATCTATCTAAGACGTCCAACTTTAATTCATCTAACCCCAATAAATTTTGAACTAGTGATTCGACATACTCATCATCATTCAACTTATGTTGCAAGCACACTCTAATTGATTGCACGTTGATTTTCATAGGCAAAACGGCCTCCTATCCATAAATAAGTTGGAAAGGAGTAACTTTGGTACTTGACCGAGATGATGTTCTATAAGCCCATAAGGCCTTGTTCAGACATTCGTGCCAATTTCTGGCATTTTCATCTATCATCTTTCTGATGATATTTTTTAGAATCTTATTAGAAGATTCCGCTTGTCCGTTGGATTGAGCGTAGTATGGTGTGGAGTTTACTAATTTAACCCCAAACTCGCTCAAAAATTTGTTCACTTGATCCCCATTCAAAGATGTTCCGTGATCTACCATTAACGTTTGTGAAATTCCAAACCTATAAATAATGTGATCACGGATAAACTCTATAACATTCTTCTGGGTGATCTCTTTCAAAGGTACCGCCTCTACCCATTTGGTGAAATAGTCGGTTGCAACTATAACAAAAGTATATTGCTTGGACGATGGGGGATAAATCTTCCCTATCAGGTCTATCGCCCAACCCTTGAACGGCCAAGGTTTAATAATAGGTGCCATCTCTCGTGCTGGCACCCTTTGTATTGGACCATGCTTTTGGCATGCTAAACAACTCTTTGCATACTGAACGCATAATTCTCCCATCTTTGGCCAAAAATATCCACTCCTAATAATTAACCATCTCATCCTTTGGCCAGCTTGATGAGCTCCACATATCCCTTCGTGCACCTCAGCCACGATCGTCTTGGCTTCTTGCAAACTTACACACTTTAATAATACACCATCGGAGCGTTTCTTAAACAACTCTTCATTTATTAGTGTATAGTTCAGCAAACACAGTTTCATTTTCCTACTAATCCCTCCATTAGGTTCTTTAAGGAACCCTTTAATCTCTGTTCTCCAATCCATTGCATCTCCATCTTGTATGCAGTGAAGTTCAATCTTTCTCGACCTTCTTTGAGTCACGGGCAATATGATTCCATACTCACAAGTAGACTTCAAATTCAAAACCTTTGAGTACCCTGAGGCCATTTGGGCTAACTCATTTGCCACGTCGTTATATATCCTATTAACGCATTGAAGTTCTACTTGATCAAATTCTTCTAATAATTCTTGGGCGATCTCATATTGACTTATAATGGAATCACTTTGGCATTTAAAATCACCGATCAATTGATGGATCACCAATTGAGAATCGCCCCTAACGATCACATTTCTTACTCCCATATCTATCATTAGTTCTAGGCCTACAATTAAGGCTTCATATTCGGCCTGATTGTTGGTGCACATTCTGTCTAAAGTGAATGCGAACTTGTAACAAATCCCTAAAGGATTAATCAATGCTACTCCTACTCCTACACCTTTAGAGGTTTTTGACCCATCGAAATACAACACCCAAGGTTTTAACTCGAACGAATTGATTTCTAGTTCGATTTCTTTAGGCATGTCAAGGCATGGATGATCGGCTAGAAAGTTAGCCAAAGCTTGATTTTTGACTGCCTTTTGAGGTATAAATTATATTTCGAATTCTGATAAAGCTAGTGTCCAAAGGCCTACTCTTTGGTGTAAAATAGGGCGCGAGAACATATACTTAACTAAATTTACTTTAGAAATTAAATAAACGGTTACGGGCCGTAAATAAGCTCTTAATTTTGTACATGTGAAATACAATGCAAGACATAATTTTTCGATAGCAGAGTAATTACATTCACATTTCGTTAACCGTCTATTAAAATTTCCCTTTCTTCACCAAATTGGTCTTCCTGGGCAACCATTCCAGCTATTGATTCTTTTTCAGCCGATACATACACTTTCATTGGCCGTCCTTGGATTGGTGACACCAACACTGTTGGACTTGATAGATATGTCTTCAGGCTTTCAAAAGCCTTTTGATGTTCTTCTTTCCAGACGAATTCGTCCTGATTTTTCAGCTTTAAGAGCGGCGAAAAGACTTTAGTTCGCCCTGCACAGTTAAAAATAAAGCGTCTTAAAAAGTTTACTTGGCCTAGAAACCTTTGCAATTCTTTTTTGTTACTAGGTGGTTTGGCCTCTAAAATGGCCTTTGCTTTATTTTTATCAAGTTCAATCCCTCTCTTGTGTACTAAGAAACCAAGAAAATTCCCTGCATTAACACCGAATGCACACTTCAAGGGATTCAACTTTAGCTTATATTGCTTCATTCGTTCAAACGAACATCTTAACTGTTCGAAATGGTCTTCTTCTTTAATGGACTTGACTACTATGTCATCTACATACACTTCAACAAACTTGCCTATCATATCATGAAAGATTAAATTCATTGCCCTTTGATAAGTTGCCCCTGCATTTTTTAGGCCGAAAGGCATAACCACCCATTCAAAACATCCTAGAGACCCAAGGCATCTAAAGGTAGTTTTTTGTATGTCTTCTTCAGCTATATAAATTTGATTGTATCCTGAATACCCATCCATGAAAGAATACATGACATGTCCGGCAGTCGAGTCTATAAAAGAATCCACCGTGGGCATTAGATACTCATCTTTGGGTGTGGCTATTTTTAAATTCCTAAAGTCTATACACACCCTTAGTTTACCATTCTTTTTTAGTACTGGCACGATATTGGACAACCATTCGACATATCTGGCTATTCTAATAAAACCTGCTTTCAATAATCTCTCTATCTCTTTCTTAATCTTAGGGAGCACATTAGAAGCAAAACGTCTAGGAGGTTGCCTATGAGGTTTAAAATTAGGCTTAGTTGGTAACCTATGTTCCACCAAGTCTCTATCTAAACCAGGTATTTGTTCATATTCCCAAGCAAAACAATCTTTGTACTCTTTTAGCAAAGCGAGTAATTTGTTACTAACCTCTTGGTCGAGCATTTGGCTGATGAATGTTGGGCGATCTTCTCCTTCATTGCCAATATTTACTTTGATCAGAGGGTCTTGTGCTTGAGCGTATCCAGGTTTGGCGATCCGCATCACTTCGTCGTCCAGTTCCCTTGTAAGTACTTTCTCTTCCAAACAGTCCACCTTGTTGACTTCTCGGCTAATGCTTTGCTCTAACTCGAATACTGCCAACTTGTCTTTCAGTGCTTTTAGGGCTGTCTCTTCTTTCGCCTTGTCATTGCATTCCTTATTGAAAGCCATCAGTCTGGCTTTGAAGGCCTGAATGTCAGCCATTTGCTTTTGTAACTTAGAATCCATTCAAGACTCCTTGATTATTCTTTTGCCAATTACTGGCTCTTCCATGGCCACTATATTTGGCCTCATCTGTTTGAACATTTCAGTGAGTGCGTCCACTGAGAACGGTTCTTCACTTTGCGCAACAACCTGAGTTTCTTCCCCATCTTGTACTACCCTGATAGGTCCATAGTTTCCTTCGTACATGAACTTTTCCACTGAGTTTGCTTCTGCGACAAAAGGCGTATGATCGGCCTGTACCACCTCTGTTTCGCCTTTGTTATTCTAAAAGATCAGGCATTGATGGAGCGATGAGGGTATACAGCGACTTCCGTGTATCCAATCTCTTCCTAGTAGCACATTGTAACTAGTAGGACCATCTATTACAAAGAAGACAGTGGTCCTAGTAGTCGTCCCTATAGTTATGTCCAATGGCATAACTCCCTTAGCTGAAGTTGCTCCTCCATTGAAGCTAGTGAGGATGACTTCTGAAGGAATCATGTCACCCTCTGCCTTTGCGAACTTCCTCATCATCCTAGATGGAATGGTGTTTATAGCTGCTCCATTGTCGACAAGCACTTTTGACACTGGGACACCGTTAACTAGAGCTTTAACGTATAATGGTCTCAAGTGTTTAGTCAATTTCATGGCTGGCCGTTTAAAAATAACCTTTTCGACAGCCTCTATTTCTACTTCCTGCTTGTTTTCGGTCGAATTATCCCCCTGTGATAAGTCGACGTGTAGTATATCACGCTGATCCTGTGTCTCCTGAACTTCCTTCCTACTTTTTTTCTAATGCTTCCTCATCAGTTACCCAACCTGTGGGAGGGGGCATTATTCTTGAAGGTGACCCATACTTTTCAGAGCGAGGCACTCTCTTCTTCCTTTTGGGTATCCCGTACAGTACGTAGAAATCGAAAGGACGCCCAGATGGTTTCCCCAACAAGTCTACTTCGCGAACTCCCTCTCGATGTAGTTGCTTCAACAGAGTATTGCGTGATACTCCTCTCTTTCTTTCTTCTACTTCTAGGTTGATTTCTTCTTCAATGTCTGTCATCCCATCGTCCTCTTCATCGTTGTAGGCCTCTCTAGAAGTCTGGCCTTCTTTACATACCATCACGCAAGCTTCTCCTTCATTGTCCTCCCTCTCTTCTTCTTTTTCTTTATTCTTGAATTCATTGGCCAGTAGGTAATTATTGGCCACGACAGGAGGCAACGTACCGAATTGGATAGTAAGGGGCTGGTCTGGATCTTCTTCATCCCTTCTGTCTCGCTCAAACCTTGATCTCCCAGAAGAAGTTTCTGGCAGTTCCTTCATTATTCATCTGTACCGGTCTCTTCACTATCTTTGAGGACATTTTGATTGGCTACCTTGAGTAGTTTAGGCGATTTAGGATGTGGCACTCCCTGTTGCTGCTTCATCATCCGTCCATAGTTTCGTTGGAAACGCCTTTGTTGGGTTCTAGTCATCTCATCGAAGGGTATTGCCCTTCCTGCATTATACTGAAATGAATGCCACACATTCGACGGGCGAGGTTACGGCCTGAATGTTCTTCCATTATCTGCTGGCCTGAACTGCCTCTCAAAAGGCGGTCCTCTATAGAATGATGTGCCTCGCCCTCTACCAGGCTGAGTGTTTGGGAAGAAGGTAGGGCGATGAGGATGCTGCCATATCCCTGGTTTCTCCGTATTGCTATTCATTTCTCTTTTACATCTTGTGCACAGGACGTCTTCGTCCTTTTTTGGTTCTTTCCCTTTGATTCGTTCAAAGACACTGGGATGTGGTCTAGGGTCCTCTTCTCCATCATCTACGACCAACTTGAATTTTAGCAACTTGTTTTTGAATCCAGATGTCACCATGTTCACTCCAAGTGGCTGTGGAAAAGGATTTTCGTCCACCGCCATCTTCTTCTTATCATCGAACGTAATTCGTCCTGATTCAATGGCATCCTGCAATACATGGCGAAAAACCAAGCAATTGTTAGTCAAATGTGACCATGCATTATGCCACTTACAATATTTTTTACCCTTAATTTGTTCAAGGTTTGGCAATTTGTGCTTATCGCTCAACTTTATCTGCTTATCCCTATATAATTTATCAAATATAAAGTCAGCTTTGGCTACGTCGAACGAGAACGTTCTAGCCTTTATGTTCCATCTTTTATGGGCTCATCTTTGCCCGATGGTCTAGGCTTGGCCATTATGGGACAAGAATATGTATCTCCTTTGACCAATTCGGCCAAACACATTTCGTCCTGGTCGTATGACTCGTCACTGATGGTATGAACATCAAAATTTGGGTCTTTGTAATAAGTCTCTTTACTAGAATTTTTCATCTGTTCTTCCTCTCTTATCAGTCGTTCATACCTAATCACATTCGCACTCAACTAGTAGAGGTCAGGAAATTCCTTGTCCTGGAATTTCTTTTTTAAATCAAAGCTCAAGCAGCCCTGAGCGACTTTAACAAATTCTTTTTCGGGCAGAGGTACAAAACACTTGCTTCTTGCTGTCTTGAACCTTCGGAGAAAACTTTCTGCCCATTTGTTTGGCATTTGACGTAGATTCGTCAAATCAGCCAAAGTGATTTCAGACTTAGTTTTATAAAACTGAACGTGAAATAATTGTTCCAATTGTTGCCATGTTTGAACAGAGTTCGCTGGCAAGTTGATGAACCAGGAGAAAGCTACTCATGTTAACGAACTAGGAAAAAGCCTCATTTTATGGTAATCGGTTACATCACCACTTTGCAATGTGAATCGCCCTATGTGTTCTAGAGTAGACACCTCTCCTAAACCGGTAAACAGTGAGAATTTTGGCACTTTATACCCTCTAGGCCATGGATATGCTTGGTCTACCCAATCAGGATATGGTTTTGTATATGTCGGCCTAATGACGGGACGTACCCCAAAAGCCATCTGATCCTGTACGATTTCCATAATCTGATTCCTCAACATGACGTTGGGATCATATGGAATTCCTACAGGCTGATTAACCGGTTGATTTGCATGAGGCCTGATGTTTGGTCCTTGATTGGCAACAAAATTACCATAATTAGGGTCATTACCATTAGCCTGAACATCTATTCCCTCACTAACACGTGGGGTGTGCTGTCCATTATTTAGGACATTATCTCTTATATTTGGATTACCCCCCAAGTTGGGCGTACCACTACCATTGTTCTGATTTGGCATTGCAGTACCCCCTTGGTTTGAAGTGGAGGGACCAGAAAGTGGTTCTACCCCTTGATTCGGATTTAGGACTGAGGGATTATGTCCCACAATTGTCCTGGATTGAAAGTGATTTGCAAAAGGTATAACCGGTTGACATATTTGGCCTACTAACTTATTCATTGTTTCGTTCAAAGTATTTAGTTGTTTGGCCATATTGTTATAGAGTGCATTCCCATTTTGGGTAAATCTTTCCATATTATGAATATTTCGAAGATTTACCTGTTCAACAACATCTTGTGTGAGTTATCCAAGTAATGCACGCATGGTTCGAGGACTCTACTCCGTCATTGGTTCGTAACGACTGTTACTGCTCTGATTCTGTCCATCTGTTCGTGGAGAGGCATGCTGCTCCTCATATCGCTCGATCACAGACTGGATTCATCCCTGACTTGCTGCTTCCTTATCAGATCTCTGAGGCATATTGTTTCACCTTTTGTACTTTCAACACCAAACACCACTGTCCCACTGGGCGTGCCAAATTGTTTCGCGCGGGTTAGTCGCTAACAATTAAAAAGGATCAGACGATTGTGTAAGGGACAAACCTCTTGAGACAAAGTCCGAAAAAGGGGTGTTCTTTTATTGGCGATGACTTTACAATTGGAAATTAAAAACAAAGTGCCTCCAAGGGGCGCAAGCACACGAGTTACTGAAAAAAGTGTTTAAGTCTAAGCTAAGGAAATTAAAATTACATGTTCTCTGTTCGAGAGTTTTTGATTCGGTCCTTTGCTCTATGTCTTTTCTCCCTTTTATACTTCATGGATGATCTCTTTGTGATCAACCGCCTAAAAAACTGCTTGATTGTCCTATAACTGCCCCTTTCCTCCTAATGGCCAACTTGTCATGAAAACTGTCTTTTTTAACTGCTGTCATTACTCTTCGTCGTTCAACCGCTTTCGATTGAATTCCTTGAATCGTGGAACGTGATAGGGCTGCTTTAATAACTGCTTTGATAACTGCACTTCTTGATAACCATGAAGCTTTATGTTTGTTAAGACCTTGGGCGACTTGAAGGTTTGAGCGAGAATAGAGTAACAGCTCTGGGCGACTGTATGACACTCCATTCGCTCAGATTCTGGGCGACTTGCAAGCTTGGGCGATGGCGTTACCGCGTTCTTGGGCCTCCCTATTTGGGCCTTCATCTTGATTTGTTTGATTGGACTTCGTTCTTTGAGCTATCTGATTTGGGGATCCTCCAATTGGGCTTCACTCTTTGGACCGTTCGATTTGGGCTGAATTTTTATGTGTCAACAGATACCTTCTTGTGACTGCGTAGAGGATGTGGGTTCATGTAATGGGCCAAATGAAGGGCCAATGAACATAGAAAAGATGGGTCAAAATATAACAAAATGGAAAAGCCGGTATATGAAGCATACCAGATCTAAAGTGACAGCTGGGAATGTTTTGAGCCGTATTGGCAGTCCTTGCTTATCTATTAGTGATTTAGTGATGTTCTAATGGATGAATCTAGTTGTACCTCGTCATTGTATAGGAATGAAGATGATGCTGGGAATTCTGATCGTCAAAGTTGTGGGATAAATTGATGCTGGTCAAGAACCCCATGATATAGAGAGAGCCAAATCTTCTTCATGATGCAGAGGAACAACAGCTTTTGTCAGGGTATCCAGGCAAAACACCGATAATTGAACGCAAAATGGGATAGAATCACAATAACAAAAGAGTTATTAAATATCTTGAAATTCCTAGGAGCCTCAGTAAAAAATTTAGACCAAAATCATTCAATGAATTGGTGAGGCAAAATGTAGGTTCAAGGTCTCTTCTAAGTGTGATCTCCAGTGGGCGGACAACATCCCTATTTCTCTTTCATGGTCCCCGTGGAACAGCAAAAAAACCGCGTCAAGGATATTTTCTGCCGCATTAACTTGTCTGTCTTCTTATTTTGACAAACCACGTGGGTTTGTGCTAAGAATGTGTTATGTTCTTCTCTGGAAGGTAGGAATGCCAAGAAAGTTGATTCAGTCAAAATCGATAGAAAATAAAGGATCAAATATGTTATAAAGAATGCAGAGATTCCTCCGATTTCCTCACGATTTAAGGTTTATATCATTGACGAGTGCCATTTGTTAAAAGGGAAAGTTGGGAAACTATATTGCACAACCTCGAGGAGCTTTCTCAACATGTTTTTTCATTGCGATTATTCCTGATCTTGACAAATTGCCTCGTAATGCAGTATCTAAGTCCCAAAAATACTATTTTACAAAGTTAAAAGAAATTGATATCGTCATCAGGTAAGGAAAATTATGTGTGGCCAAAGGTTTTGATTGACTAGGTTGCTTTAAATTTTATTGCTACTAAATCAAAAGGTTCACTTCGGTATGTAGAGGTGATGCTTGATCAACTTAGTTTGGTTGGGGAAAAGAATACAATATCTTTTGGTTTATGATGTAATAAGTGTTCAGATACTCATTCATTTATTTTGTTTGCAGAAAGGATTATCAATCTAATTTCATGTTTGTCGACACAGATTGGAGTTGTCTCTTATGATGAATTGCTCAATCTATTTCATCTCGCATTATCATCTGATGCATCAAATACAGTCAAAAGGGCCAGAGAGTTAATGAGATCTAGGATAGATCCATTGCAACTTACATCTCAGTTGGCAAATCTCATGATGGATATTCTTCCGGAAAATGTCCAGATGGCATTTCTGCAGACAGAAGGAAGCTTTTTGGAAGCCATTCTTGTATGTATTGTAACTTCTTACTTGCTCCAATGATTGACAGTTTGAAACTTAGGACCTTTTTGGCATGGCTTTTGAAAAGCCAAAAGTAGCTTTTGAGACTATGAAGCTTCTTTGGGGTCTGTTTAAATAATTTTTTAAAAGTGTTTTGTCGGATTGGAAGAGCTTTCACTAGAAGATGTTTCAGAGAAGTTGGTTTAAGGTGCCCCCTCTACAAAAAGTAGAAGTAGAAACTACCCCGAACATTCCCTTAATTTTTTTAGTTCTTTCCTATAAACGTCCCAAAATATGGACCATGGCACCATATTTGTTTACTTGATTTTTTGCATGGTATGTTACTTCCTTCATTGCCCATTTGTTGTATTTGATGTACTTCAAATACAAGCATCTGATAGATAGGAATCCAAGGTGCCATATATTGTTCAGGACTTTAAACTCTTCAAGATTTGGCCTTTTGTCTTCATATTGTTAGTTGGTGTTTAAGCGTCATGTAAATTTAAACATTTGTAGGTGATTCAGTGGCTTGCTTCTAAGAAATTGTTATTTTTGTGCCACAGCTAAAGCTGACATTTAGCAACTTAGCCATACATTGAAAATACTCTCTAAGACTAAGAAACAATTGCGTACGTCAAAGAATAAAACAACATGGCTCACTGCAGCTTTACTACAGTTAAGCTCCTTAGAATCTTCTCCTGATGCAAATGAATCTAGGTTGAGCTATAGAACCTTAAATCCACACGGTAAGAATGGTAAAAGTAATTTTGATTTAGTTATGGTGTTTTGGACCTGATGACTTATTGTCTCTATAAAGTTATTTTATGGTATTCCCTCAGATAAGCTCTGTAGTTTGGTACAGGTGCAGATTTTTGCAGCACCTCCACAAATACTGAGAATTTGAAGCATCTCGTTCCCTGTGCACGTAACTGTATTGCTTCTCATAAAATTGGGATGCAGGATGGTGAGGAAACAGTGGAGTAGATATGGACAAGAGCTACTGGAATGTGCGAATCCAACTTTGTCCAGAAGTTTCTTCGAAAACGGGGAAAGTTGATATCTATTTGTCTCGGTCAAGGTAGCTTACTTGCGCTTTAGTTTTCTCTCGCATAAATTACATACCACTTGGCTAAGAATTAAAAGTGGTAAAAGTTTAATTGTCATGAAAATATCCGAGCTAGCATTATATAACATATAAGGGTAAATCTTGTGTTCCTTCGTGAGTAGTAAGATTAGACTAAGTTGGTGCATATTTTACCATTGGCCGCTCAAGAATTTTGAATGTACATTTTGTGACTGTATATTTCTGAAACTGAGAGTAACATAGATGATTTCACCCTTTACCTTTGATTTTATCCACGTGAACATGCAACTATCTAGCGTTATTGAATCACTTTTAAAGTCTTTCCATATAATTGAAGGCGTGGCAGTGGCTGGACTGGAGTTCGATCATCGTGATCATGTACGTAAGGCTGAAAGGTCATGGAAATCGATTGCAAATGCACTTCAGTGTGTGTTGGGCTGTGACGCTACCAAAAATCGTACCTGAGCAATTCCGAGCTGGACGACTGGTGGCGAGCACGAACGTGTTCTTCCGGTACCTGAAACAAAGGCGTCGAGGTGTGTCCTCGTCGCCTCTCCGATGCTTAAGTTAGAATATGTGCGTGAGGCTATGGACTGAAAATTGTATAAAAAGAGTACCTGAATGATGAGGTGAAATCATGTATTTATAGTGTTAGGTGGTTGAATCCGATTAGGTTTGAACAATTGGGGAATCTTTATCCCATAGAGTCCTATCGGAGGTGGATGTTTGACATACATAAGAAGTGTGGGATCAGTACAAGTCTAACAACAATAACCTCCTCTTGCATCTAGAAGTATTGTGGGGTATCAAGTGTTACACGTCACTGTTCGTAGGAGCATGTGGTATCATTGAGGTAAAAAAGCAAGAGGACATGAATACCGAGGACTCCACTTCCCGACCTCATGGTATGATTAGGAGAGAAGTCGAGGATATTTTCCATATCCTCGGGAATACCCGATGAATATATTTTTGAAGACTAAGTTGGGGAGTCATCGGGAATATGAGGTCGAGGTAAATAGATGGATCATATCAGGTAAATAGATGGACCATATCACTGGCCCCCGTGCATCCATGCTCGAGGTTCGAGTGTGGGATGCACAGGTGAAAATAGCCACATGCGAAGAAACCCAAGGTCCAGTTTAGAGATGACATCAGCCCTAAAGTGAAAGGCGGTTTAACTTTGGTTGCCCCGATGAGTGACACGTGTCCAGATCCAACGGTCCAAGCCGGACGACCCTTGGGTTTCCCACTGGAGTTTATAAATACCCCAGTCATTTTCCATTTGTTACCATTTTACTTCTCTATGAATTTTTTCAGAATCCTCAAGCTTGGGCATTTTGTGGGTTTTGGGTCGTCGATATTAAGGTAAGAGATCGAGAACTTTAAGCTTAATTATTTAAGAACACTTCTGGTAGGATGTCTAGTGAGTCTACCTCGTCGTCATCCTCTGGGTCGAGGACAACCCCAGAGAGTTTAGGTAGGTCGATAATACCTGTAGCCATCCCTATTTATGCACAACCTCGAGCAGAAGATAACTCGACGGTTTTAACATATCCACCCTTAAGGAGCACCTAGCCATATCGACGGCTAGAGAACATGGCATAATGTCGAGCTGTGACATTCAAGTGCCCGGGGTAGGGGATAGGATTGCTATAGCTCGGGTGGGGAGTTTGTGATTTTCAGGGATTCTTTGAAAGGGGGATTTAGGTGGCCCCTGCATCCGTTTTTTATGTCTTTACTGGTCGAGCATAACATGAGCCCGGGGCAATTAGTGCCAAATGGATAGAGGATGCTCGCCTATTTCTTCATCGCCTGTAGATACCTGGGCATTACACCATATCTCGATCTATGTAGAATGGTCTTCGACCTTAAACAGTTGCCCCAGTATACATGCTTTGTCTACCTTTCTACCCGGGGAGGTTTTAGAATCCCGAAGATGCCCAGCTCCTTAAAAGGGTGGAAGGAGAAATGGTTCTATGTGATTCCTCAAGATATCGACCTTCCATTCAAATCTCGATGGGGTTTTCCAGATACGTCGAGGTTTTGTGAGGGTCAGGCATACTTTGAGAGTCTAGAGAGGGACGGGCAGATGTTAGAAAATCTCTAGCCTCTGGTGTTTGATATGGACGACATCCTCGGGGATGACATTCTCGATCGTGCAGATATTAAAGGCGTCGAGGGTAGGACATGTACCTTTTTTCTTAATTTTTTGCTTATTTATATGCTCGTTTTTAATACATCGTCGATGTTTTGCAGCAATGACTTTCGATCCCACTGCTTTGCGACAGGCAGTGTAGTCTAAGTTGAGGGCTCCTCAAATTAGAACTCCGGGGCAAAAAAGGGGGAAAAAGAGGCCTCAAGCGTCTGGGCCAGAGCAACAAAAAAGAAACGGGGCAGAAGAGTCCTCGAGGTGCAGAAGCACGTCGCCTGGAGGCAACACTCCTCGATCTATACCATCTCGATCTTTCCGCCTCCTCGGGAGCACACGATAGTGGATCTCGACAAGGATAACGTGGCCCCGGGTACTGAAAACGTCGAGAATACAAGACAATCATATTTGATGTCGGGCCTTGTCGACAAATACCGACAAAGGCTTGGGTATGAAGAGGCCGGCAAAGACCTCGAGTCACTTATATTCCAGGTGAACTATGATTATAAAATTTTAACGTCTTTTTATATCGAGGTCATAGCTCATGGTGATTGTGTTTGCAGGCTTTGAGTATAGCTCGAGGTGGTTTGCTCAGGGGAATGGACGATTCCTGGAAGGTGATCGAGCTCCAAGAGATAGTGGAAGCTCGAGACAAGAGAGTAACTGAACTCGAGGCCGAGCGTGACCTGGCGAAGATCGAGCTTCGAAAGGCTCGTGATGAAATAGGCCTCGCGAAAGATGAGGCAGAAGAATTGAAGATAGAGCTCGAGAAGGTGAAGAAAACCCTTGAGGGTAGGTTGGTAGAAGCTCGGGCTGAAGCTGTCGAGGAATTCCAGAAGTCCGAGGACTTCAACAAGCTGAAGGGTGATTATGCAATGGGCTCATATTTCCATGGCCTTAAGGAGGCTCGAGCATTTCTTCGGTCGAAGCCTGATGCTAAGCCTGAGGAGCTGAAGATTGCTGGAGACCTCGAGCTTTCGGAGTTAGAAGAGGGTACCCTCGATGATGAAGGGGTCGACCTTGATGATGACCTCGAGGATGATCAGGAGAGCCCCGGGGTCTAGATGTAATTTGTCTTTACTCGAGCAACATTTGTAAAACATGTTTTTTGTCGCCAGCTTATATTCGGCAGTTTTTTTTGTAAGAACATGTTTAAACATCACTTTTTATCGAGCATTATTAATACAATCTGCGTGTTCGATATTATTTGGCGTGAGCTTTTACTTGAGCTGATCTCTGCTGTTTCTCGATTATAATATGCTCGACGAATATCCTGCATAATAATTGAGGATATTACGAATTTTTAATATCGACGATCTTATATTATTTATGCTCGACGATTCAAATATTAGATGTTTACGCCTTTTATTATCGAAGATCATGATTTACGAACATTCATGGCAACGATATAAATAGACTACGCCTTATACCGACAACTATGCTTTACAAATATTAATATCGATGGCATGCAATTAATCTTGGTAACGACGATAAGTTTTGAGGAACCTTAATGCAATCCTCGTGTTTTTCCAATTTTTACTGTATCGACTAAAGGCAATGCTTTTACTTGTCAAGGGCAAGGTTTTTATTGCTTGTCGAGGACAAGGCTTAGAGTGCTTGCTCAAGGGCAAGGCTTATATTGCTTGTCGAGGACAAGGCTTGGAGCTCGAGGGCAAGGCTTATATTGCTTGTCGAGGACAAGGCTTGGAGTGTTTGTTCGAGGGCAAGGCTTACATTGCTTGTCGAGGACAAGGTTTGGAGTGCTTGATCGAGGGCAAGGCTTACATTGCTTGTCGAGGACAAGGCTTCGAGTGCTTGCTCGAGGGCAAGGCTTACATTGCTTGTCGAGGACAAGGCTTCGAGTGCTTGCTCGAGGGAAAGGCTTATATTGCTCGTCGAGGACAATGCTTGGGTAATTCCTGGATGCAAAGTAAACGATAGGGTTGTTATACCCAAGGTTTGAATTTTTTAATTCTTCGGACTGGACTTGGATTTATATTGTATCCGAGCTGCCTACGTACCCAAACGAGATCAAGCCGAACGTAGTTCATTACAAAAGAAAATTGAAAACATGCATGGGCACGCAGGCCCGTCAAACTAGAAATAAAATGCAAGGGCACGCAGGCCCGAAGAACCAAAAATAATATTCAGACAAACTAAAAAAAGAAAATCTCCTAGATGACACCAGGAATGTTACTTGTAATATATTTTCAGATTATCGGCATCCCAAGGCCTTGGAAGAGGTCTACCCAAGGTATCCTTTAGGCTGTAAGACCCTCTTCTGATTTGTCGTATGACTTCGAATGGTCCTTCCCAAATTGGCCTGAGCTTTTCGGAAGCATGACCAGCAGCTTCGACCTTCCTCAGCATGAGGTCTCCAGCCCTGAACTTCCGAGATCTGACCCGGTTATTAAAATGCCTTGCCACTCTGCTTTGGTAAGAGGCTACTCTTAGTGCTACTTGTTCGCGAACCTCCTCAAGGAGGTCCAAATGTTCTGTCGTACGTTCCAGAGAGTCGGGCATCATTCTCCTTAGGCTGGGAAAACTGATTTCAACTGGGATGGTGGCATCAATGCCAAATGCTAGCATGAAGGGGGTTTCACCCGTCGTAGTTTTATGCGAAGTTCTGTACGTCCAGAGTAATGAGGGGAGCTCGTCGGACCAAGAACCTTTGGCATCCCCGAGTCTTGTCCGGAGGTCTTGCAATATAATCCGATTTGTGACCTCGGCTAGACCATTGCTCTGAGGGTGCGAAATTGATGTGAGTCGATGGTCAATCCCTAGGTTGGTGCAAAAACTTCTGAATTGTGCATTATCAAATTGTCGTCCATTATCAATTATGAGGACCTTTGGTATCCCGAACCTACAAACAATAGATTTCCACACAAAAGCTCTAAGTTAAGGCTCCGAAATTGTTGCCAAAGGTTCTGCTTCTGCCCACTTCGTGAAGTATTCTACTGCCACTGCCACGAATTTTAATTGTCCTCTTGCCACCGGAAAAGGCCCGAGGATATCAATTCCCCACTGTTCAAAAGGGGCCGAACATGTTGGGGTTGTGAGGTCCTCAGCTGGAGAATGGATGACGTTGGCAAACCTCTGGCATTTGTCGTATTTTCTGACATATTTCGAGGCATCTTTCTTCATGGTGGGCCAGTAGTACCCATACCTTATAAGCTTGAAGGCCAAGGCTCGAGCTCCTTGGTGATTTCCACATACACCTTCATGAACTTCAGCTAGAGCTCGGGATGATTCTGAGGGTCTAAGGCATCTGAGATATGGAAGTGTGAAACTTCTTCGGAATAGTACTCCTCCAATCATGCAGTACCTAGATGCTCGAGATCTTATACTCCTCGACAATCTGGGGTCCTCAGGTAGATTTACATTATTTATGAACTCTGCAATTGGGTCCATCCATGATGGCTCATGATCAATGTCCATGACTCCAACTACCTGAGTGATACTAGGCTCCATTACCAATTTCACGTGGACTGTCCTCTCTAGCCCATCGATTCCCATGAATACCAGTCTAGATAATGCATCAGCCTTACTGTTATCGGCCCGCGAAATTTTTATGATTTCGCAACTCTTGAATTGTCGCTGGAAATCATGGACTTTTAGACAATACAAACTCATCTTCTCCTCCTTCCTTTCGAACATACCTTCTATCTGGCCGACCACAAGCTGAGAATCGCTGAAGATTTTAATATGCTCGAGCTCAAGATTTTGGGCGAGCTCAAGGGCGATAATGACGGCCTCATATTCGGCCTCATTGTTGGTAGCTTCAAACTCAAACCTGAGTGCGCATTGAATATCCACGAGTTTATCAGGGCTCGTGATGATAACCCCGACTCCGGAACCTGACGAATTGGATGCTCCATCAACAAAGATGTTCCAAGTGTCTAAAGTATGATTGTCCGAGTTATCCCCTGGCCCCTGAGGCCTTGGGGTGAGTTCTGCAATAAAGTCAGCCAAGGCCTGCGCCTTGATAGATGGTCGGGATTTATACTCGATGTCAAATTCTCCCAGTTCAATTGCCCACTTTAGTAACCTACCGAAAATGTCGGGTTTTGTAATATATGCTTAAGGGGTTCATTAGTGAGCACAACTATGGGGTGAGACTGAAAATATTGTCTGAGCTTCCATGCTGCCACAACCAATGCAAGAGCAAGCTGTTCTGCCAAAGTATATCTTGTCTCTGCATCGAACAAAACCTTACTGACGTAGTATATGGGTTGCTGGGCTTTGTTAACTTCTTTCACTAACACACCGCTTACTGCATTCTGGGATATGGCCAAGTATAAATACAGAGTATCACCATGCTCGGGTTTAGTGAGGATATGAGGGGATGCCAGCGTTTCCTTAAGTTCGTGAAAAGCCCTTTCACATTCCTCATCCCATTCAAAATTTCGATTTCCCCTAAGGACTTTGAAGAAGGGGAAGCATTTGTCGGCTGCTCGGGACATAAACCTGTTGAGGGCTGCAACACGGCCTGTTAATTTCTGGACCTCCTTCTTGGTTTTAGGTGGCTCCATTGATGCCAACGCCCGTATTTTGTCTGGGTTGGCTTCGATTCCCCTGTGAGTGATCATAAAACCCAAGAACTTTCCCGAGGCAACGCCAAATGCGCATTTTTCCGGATTCAGCTTCATTCTGTTCTTACGCAGCGTGGCGAACACCTCCTCGAGGTCTCTTACATGGTTGCCCACTTGCTTGCTCTTTACAACCATGTCATCGACGTAGGCCTCAATATTTCTCCCGATCATTCCTGTAAAAACTTTATTGACAAGTCTTTGATATGTTGCTCCTGCATTCTTCAAACCAAACGACATGACCTTATCGCAATATATGGCAGAATCAACCATGAATGACGTCTTCTCTTGATCTTCCTCGGCCATAAGAATTTGATGGTAACCCGAGAATGCATCCAAAAAACTGTATAATTTGTGTCCCGATGTACTATCCACCAAATCGTCGATTCAAGGTAGGGGGTAGCTGTCTTTTGGGCATGCTTTATTGAGGTCTGTAAAATCAATGCAGACTCTCCATTTACCACAAGCCTTTTTTACCAGGACGACATTGGCGAGCCAGTTAGGATAATTGACCTCGCGGATGAACTAAGCCCTGATCAGTTTATTAATTTCTTCCTTTATGACATGTCGTCGTTCAGGTGCAAACTACCTATTTCTTTGCTTAACTGGATGAGCTCTGGGCTTAGTGTTGAGCCTGTGTACTACAACCTCGGGGTCGATGTCAGGCATATCTTCCACCTTCCATGCGAAGACATCAATGTTGCAGGATAAGCAGTCAATAAGTTCGGTCATGAGGGCCGTATTCAGATCTCGACCAACCGTTACTTTCTTCCCTTGCTCGAGCTCTATCTCCAGCAACTCCTCCACTGGAGCGAGTCTCCCCCTATGCTCGAGCTCTTCCTCCTTTTCTGAGATTTGCATGACGTCCGTCTTTATTTCCCGAACACAAGTAACATAGCATTGTCTGGCAGCAGCTTGGTTTCCGCGTACTACCCCAACGCCATGACTGGTTGGGAACTTCATGGCGAGGTGGAAGGTGGACACAATAGCTTTTACCTTATTAAGCAATGGTCTACCCAGGATGGCGTTGTATGCCATTGACGACCGGACAATCTGAAAAGATGTAATCACCGTTATCTGTTCTTTACCCGAGCCTAAGGTAAGTGGCAACTCGACCACTCCCTCTGGAACAATAATATCCCCCCCCCCCGAATCCTTGAAGGGGGTTTTCACTGTCTTCAGTTGTTCGGGAGAGATTCCCATTTTTGTGAAGGCTTCATGTGACAATATGTTAGCGGCACTCCCGTTGTCGATTAAGATCCTCTTTACCTCAAAGTTTGCTACTATTGCAGAGATGACTAGGACGTCATCATGAGGAAAAGATACGCCCTCAAGATCCTTCATACCAAATGTTATGCCCTAGAGGTCCCTATGATGTGCTTTCGGGGTTGTCATGTATTGCCGGGCATACTGCTTTCTCCCAGTGTTCGAATCTCCTCCTGATGCAATACCCCCGACAATCATGTTGATGATTCCAGCAGTGGGTTGACCATCCCTTTTTGCTTCAGAAGCTCTTTCCCTAGCACCATCATTCTTCGGGCGTTTTCATTACCAATGTAGGAACCCAGAAGTCCCTTTTTAATAAGGGCTTCAATCTCCCGTTGCAGGGCTTTACAGTTTTCAGTGATATGCCCGTGATCCCAATGAAACTCATAATATTTGCTCATGTCCCTGGACTGGGGGGGTGACCTCATTCTTGCAGGCCATTTGAGCTCCTTCATATCCTTGATTTCCATCAAAATGTTTGTTTTCGATGTTTTTAAACGCGTGAATGACGTCGGGGGAGCCTCCTATCTCTGTTTACTCCGAGGTGGTTCTTGACGGGGGCTCGGGTCATGCTGTCTTTTATGCTCGACCCTGTCATGGGATGGTCCAACCTTCCTCGGGTTCAGTGTTTCCTCCATATTTATGTACTTCTCTCCTCGGGTAAGAAGTTCGGTCACTGTCCTCGACGGAGTTTTGGATAGCAACATTTTGAAAGCCTCACACCTTATGGCATATGTGAGGGTTGAAACCTCTACCGTTATATGAAGGTCGGGAATTTGTAGCCTTTCCTTGTTGAACCTGATCATGAACTCGCGTAGGGTCTCATTTTGCCCTTGTCGAAGTTGCATGAGGGAGGCTGTCGTTTTCCTGATGCGTTTACTGCTTGCGAAGAAGGCGGAGAACTGTCCGCTAAATCCGAGAATGAGGCTATTGAGTTGGGCTCTAAAGTCGAGAACCAATCCCTAGCAGCATTCGTCAAAGTTTGCGGGAAGGCCTTGCACATCACCTGATCCGGTGCGACCTGTAGATTCATGACGTCCGTGTATACGTTAAGATGATTGATTGGATCGGTGGTCCCGTCATACTCTTTGATCCTAGGATACTTAAATCTGTCTGGCAAGGGGAATGTCAATATTTCGGGAGTAAAGGAGTGTTGGGACTGAATCTTGCTGACCCTTTGTTGCCCTGAAGTAGGCCCACCGTAATTCCTTCTTGAATAATCCTAGCGAGTTCCCTGGACTCCATGGTCACTGATCTCGAGGCCGAGGTCACATGTGGTATGCCCGAAGCCCCTGCTCCGCCATTATCAGGGATATGTCTCTGAGCTCGAGCTCTAGCATCAGCCATAAAACCCCCCTGGGATGCTAGTGTGGGTGACGGATGCGAATTTCTTTGACTTAGCAGCTAAGTCAGTGTGGCGACCTGTTGTCTGAGCTCTTCAATGGCTCCAGCATTGACGATGCCGGCTAGGGCTCTGGCACTTCTGATGATTCCTCTTGAGGAACAGGGATATCCTCAGGAGGGGGTTGGTTTGGAGCGGATGAGCTCGCTGGTGGAAGACCTGAACGTGTGTTTACCATGGCTTTTGGTAGCGTTTCCCACAGACGGCGCCAATGATGCTACCAAAAATCGTACCTGAGCAATTCCGAGCTGGACGACTGATGGCGAGCATGAACGTGTTCTTCCGGTACCTGAAACAAAGGCGTCGAGGTGTGTCCTCGTCGCCCCTTCGATGCTTAAGTTAGAATATGTGCGTGAGGATATGGACTGAAAATTGTATAAAAAGAGTACCTGAATGATGAGGTGAAACCATGTATTTATAGTGTTAGGTGGTTGAATCCGATTAGGTTTGAACAATTGGGGAATCTTTATCCCATAGAGTCCTATTGGAGGTGGATGTTTGACATACATAACAAGTGTGGGATCAGTACAAGTCTAACAACAATAACCTCCTCTTGCATCTAGAAGTATTGTGGGGTATCAAGTGTTACACGTCACTGTTCGTAGGAGCATGTGGTATCATTGAGGTAAAAAAGCAAGAGGACATGAATACCGAGGACTCCACTTCCCGACCTCATGGTATGATTAGGAGAGAAGTCGAGGATATTTTCCATATCCTCGGGAATACCCGATGAATATATTTTTGAAGACTGAGTTGGGGAGTCATCGGGAATATGAGGTCAAGGTAAATAGATGGACCATATCAGGTAAATAGATGGACCATATCAGGCTGTAATGTGGAGCTAAGGATCAATCTTGCATATAATGCTTTGGGTAAGAGCAGGGGCGAACCCACATGGGGTCATGTAGAGTCAAATGACCTCACAAATTTTTGGATTTTTTTTTTTAACCTGACAACTACCCTCTCCAATTGCCAAACTCAATTTCTCGATTGTAGCCCACACTTGTGAAAAGCCCAAATCCAATCACTATATCCATATCCATAATCACATTTCCGTAATCCATTTACTCATTTATCCAAATCCATAATCCCATTCCCATAATCCATTATTCATTTACCCAAATCAAATCCAACTTATATAATGAGTTCCAATATTCTCAAATCAAATCCCCTTTTTTTCAAATTGCCAAATGTGAGTCGTGACTCGTCTTTCTTTTTTCACTTTTCTTTTCCACTTTCCAGTTTTCTCTTCGCCATTGGACCTCCATCGGGCCGTCTCTAAGCGGCTTAGCCCCTACTGCTACTCAATTATGGACTATGGTAAAAAATTTCATTTTCGACCCCATAGTTCAAAATGTCTGGGTCCGTCCCTGCGTAAGAGCGAGAAATTCAAGAAGTCGTCTTTAAGCTTGTTCAGTTGCTAGTGTAGAGTGCGTCTTAGGTAGCAATTCTTGTTAGAATGTAGAAATGATCCTTCAGAAAGCTCTGATTTTATCCCTAAAACAGTCATAACAAGAGATAAATATGTTGAAACTTGTTCCTTAGAGTGCGGCTTCCAAATTTCGGAGGCATGTTGTCATGGAAAGGAGGCGGTGAAGACTATACAGAACCAAGATGGCAATGCTCTAAGAATTGGAGTGAATACACCCCATATATCATTTACTGACGAAATGGGAAAAACAATCAAGTAGGATTTGATCGGTTTAAGGATAGAAGCAAATATGAATGTCTGGATTTAATTGTCCTCGAGTTTGAGAACCAACCTCGGCCTGTCTCAAGTATCCAGAACTTAAATACGTCAAATGCTTCTTGGATGATTCATTCTAGCAACCAACAACGGTGCAATTTGGCACTGTCCTTGCCCTGCAAGACATCTTCGGAAGTCTACTTTTGTTCTAAAGTATCTTTCTACCTCTCATGTGTCAACAAACTACAGTAACTCCTATAGAGACAATACGTAAGTTTTTTTTAATTGCTGGTAATTTTTAAGGTTTTTGTTCTGTTCTGTTCATTTATTTATTTGTCTTTTTTTCTTCTTCTTGAGATATGTAGTTGTCATGCAACCATGCTTTATTTAGTAGATTAATAGAAGTAGAGTTTTTGGTTCTTGTTAAAGTGTGCGTCTTTTGTGACTCCATAGGGTTCGCTTTATTGTATAAGCATGGTTGTATTATATCTTTGAGAAATTATCTTGTCATGGCAAATTTGACAAAACACTCTAATGCATATTTGATATACGATACTGGAAAAGACTAGAAACTATAAGGAAACAAATCATTATCGAGTGCTATCAAATCCTTCACTCTAAATACACTCCAAAAGTAAGAGTTTTGTTTGTGTTAAGAATATCAAAGGTTTCAATAGGAGAGTTTTTCTGAAATAAAATCTGTTACCTCTTTGGATCATTAATCATAGAAAGACTGCTAACATTCTATGGAGTATGCTCAAAAGAAAATGTCTTCTCATCCACCGAGAGATAAGGGAACCACCTTTAAGCTCGTATATGATCATTGATTTTGTGATATATGTGCACAAGTAATGATGTGAAATGTGACGATTTTCATTTTCTATTGTTAGAAGACCAAGAAAGAATTCCAAGTTACGTTGTTGGAGAACTGCTATGTTTCCTTTTCGAATGGTAAACATAGATACCTTGGAACTCTTTTATGTCGTGTGATAAAGAAAATTTGACGTTGAATATTGAATTATATAATCCTTTTCTTGCTTGTGAAATTTCGAAAATCACTCTTGCTGAAAAATTTGTTCACGAAATATTTTCTTTCGATTTAATTCACCGAGTGTACGGTTCGTTAACAAGTAATAAAGTGAAATTTAGATTTCCAAATATCGTCTCACAGGGATTGAGTAGCCTAATTTTATTTATGTTGACCTTAATCGAAACAAGAATGTCAAAAGTGATTTTTTTTTAGCTTAACTAAACCCTAACCTAAACTAGGTATGCAAATGTGCATGACTTGAATGAATTAAAAGGCAAATTGATGCTTAGATGAACTAAAGCTGCAAATTGAATGTTTGTAACACAAATTAATGAATTTAATGAATGTATAACGCACTAGAATTATGAATCCCCAAACAATGCTCAATTTAACCCTAGTTCTATCATTTTGACAACACGTTGAAATTATGAGGAATCAATGCTCCTGAATTTATCCAACAGTCTCTCTCGAGCAAAGTTGAACCTACTCTCATATACCATCAGTCTATATCTCTATGACGGGTGCAAATATACAATAATGCATATAGTTTTGTGAGCACTTAAAGATTCACGCAGAACATAGTTGTATATCTCTATCCTCTATCGGACTCTACGATGGTTTATACCTTGTCGAACCCATTTCCCTTCTCTCGAATGCAAGACATAAGTCACCAAAACTCACACAATTACGGACCATTAATTATGGAAGAAATTAAATGCATATAAATCATTCAAAATAATCAAACACGTTTTAATGTCAAAAATATGAAGCAAGGAATTAAGAATCACATTACAAGGTTCATCAATCTCCTAACACAAGAATTTCTAGCCTAGCATGGAAAACATAAAGAAATACATGAATTCGTGAAGATAAAACATCATCAAATTATAGATACGCGTGAAATCTTGATAATCTTTGTGAAATCCTTCGTTAATCTCCCTCAAATTCGTCTCCAAGATGTGTTTTGTTCTCCTTCAATGCGTTCTCTCCCAAAATATGACGGCTCTAGGTTTTTATATCGCGTCCCAATCGAGTTCCAAAAGAATTATATCGAAAATAGGAAACTGCAGGATCGATCCCAGATTTTGGTCTATGCGACCGCATAGTACAAAGATATACGACCCCATAGTTATGCCAAAATGCCCACTTGAAGTCTCTGAATACTACTATGCGACCGCATAGTTCAAACACTTTTTTCGCCGGATAACTTTTAGTATTTTGGTTATAATTTTCTTTCCCAATCTCTGATTGAAGTGATTCAAAGTGAGTTGGAAATCTAACTCAAAGATCTACAATTTTGATAGAAATAGACTTTTTCAAATTCTGATATTTACTATGCCAAAATGAGTCTTAAGTAGAGCCTAAAAATCCCAAGCATAGTTTTTTCGTCTGAAAGTTGATACGTGATAATATTTCGACCATATTTCACCTCTTTGACTCCTTTCCTCATCCGATTCACCTCTAACACTCTTGAATCTTCATTCCATCGCCCGTCTCATCTATGAATTATTTGCAATTTGGTCCCTGAACTTTCCTTTTCTTTTGTTTTTGCCATTTTTTGCATCTTTTCTTTTGAGTTCCATTATATCCATCAATATGGCCCTATAATATGAAATTGTATAGAATTAAGTTATAATCAACCAATTTTATCAATAATTAGTCATGTTTTGTGGACCGAATAAGTGTGTAAAATTGCACTTATCAAAACTAACGGATAAAAACGATTGATCAACTTATAAGCTTTAAAAAGCATAACCAAACTTTTGCTAAATAGTATATTTGGTAAGGAGGATTATATTGTAATAGACAACTTTTATTGAAGAATCATACTGTAATGTAACCAAACATGCATTGACATTAAGTCGTGATTTTGCAGGTGTGGCAGTTGACACGACAATCTCGTCGTGAGCATACGATGGATTGTGCTGCAACGAAGTAATTTATGGGGATGTTGTAGACGGGACGAACATGCCGTGGTGATCTCATTGCTTGCTATCGCAATCATTATATTTTACCTAGTTTTTCGGTACATGACTAGACTTATGATGACAAATTATTCTAGCACTGTTGTAACTCACACAGGATGCTGATTTTTTGTTACCTTCCAAAGCAATTCAATCAATAGAAAGTCTTTAACTATCTATCAGTAATGTTAGTTTGATTACTTTATGTAGTAGACTTCTGTATTGCTTAAAGGTTACTTTTTGTATAATAAGTTTTTGTTAGTAGAATAATCCTAAAATAAGTAGTTTAAGTTGCTTTAAAGCTCAATCAAACATGGTTGTCAATGAAATTAATGAATAGAACTTCCCCAACTCGTTAGTTTAGATTAGGAACTAAAAAAATTGTTTGCATGCTCTTGTTGTGTGTACTTTAGTGGCTTGTGATTATTTTGACATCACGGTCCTTTCCCGGTTTAAGTCAGGTAAGTTTATAGCCAAAATTGAGTCTGTCATATCTCTACAATTATGTGCTTATTTTGTAGATATTTTGTTAAATGATTTTTTTACCGTTAGAGATAAAATGGGTCCTACCTGTAAGAGAAGAATTCAAAAATGACGGCTGTAATAGTGAAATAACAATCAAAAAATTGATGTTAATTGGATTAAAATATTTACCAAACATACTCTATGACTTGTGACATAAGTTGAGCATGATTCAAGTACAATATTTTTTACATCATCTTTAATAGTCCTCTCACTTCACACGAGTGGGCCCCGTGATTAAAATATTCTTGGGACCCACTCGTGTGAGTGGATTGTCAAACTGAGTGTATAGCTACAGTATTTTTCAACATAAGTTATATTGTACGATACTCCAAAAATTCGTCTATTGTAAATATGTAAAATGAGTCTAATTTACTCTTAAATTTCTACATACAAGTTTGTTTTCATATTAAAAAAGAATGTTTGTTTTCATGTTTTCATTCTAGATGCCCCTTAATAACACTAAAATCTTGTTTGGGAGATTTTTCTTTTATGAAAATTATTTATATTTTTTAACAATGAATTCCATAAGATTCATAATTTTTTTTAATACTTTTTAACACATTCTCCGAAAAAAAATCATTTTTCATTTAAAAAAAAAAATCTCCCCTAAACAAGCTCCGAGATAGTACGATAATGGGTTAAGAAAATCAAAGATCCACTCCAAATCTACTTATCCTCCAATCCAAAAACAACCTATTGCCCTAGTTGAGACCAATTTTCTTTTATAGTTGGTCGTGTTTTTAGGTTAAAAATCTAGTTAATCTTTGAACTTATACATGCTTGCTTGCAAATAGTCTTGAGTTTTAAAATATCAAATTTTAATCGCACAATTTCATAAAAAAAAAAATTCTTTCATTAGATCACATAATTGATTGCATGAGTCCAAACTAATGATCATCTGAGTTAGTGAGGGGAAATTTGATGCAAAGAGGGATGGAAGAATTGTCAGGATGGAAATGTCACCCTATGCATACTTAGATGCCAACTTAATTATGTCTACCTCAACATCTATCTTCGCACAAAAAGAAAGAAAACCAAGTTAAAAAATATCTGGTTAGTCCCTAAGCTTAAAGGTTGCTTGCAAATAATCCGCCAACTTTAAAATTTCCAATTTTTAATCACTCTACTTTACGATGTTTACTCGTCAATCACTTCTCAATTTTCAGGTTTAGAAATTCCCTCCAAGATCTATTCCAAAAACTACCTAAGCCCCAGGCAAACGGGGTACTTTTAAAATTAACTTGGTCAAAGTATCTAAATTCCACATTGACTTCTCAACAAAGGGATATTATGAAATTGACCTATCCAATGTTAAAAGACAAAAATACCCTTAAATACATTATACAATTACAAAAGTTGGTTTTTTTAAAAGACATGATACCCTTTCACTTAACAAATAAAAACCAGACACTTCCTACATTTCTTATCTGTATACTTCAACACAGAAAAATAAAACATTCTCATCCTTCATCTGCTTCAACTGCAGAAACTTAAAAATTTATCGAAATCAAAAGTCGAAAAATTTGTGGACATCTCGTCGGTTCGGTAAGTTTATATACGCAAATTTAATATTGTTTTCGTTAAATTATTGTATGTTTAAATCGATAAATTGTATTTCGACATTTAATCATTAGTAGAAAAAAATATAATAGATCTGTAATTTTTGAAGTATTTGACCAGAAAAAATTCATCTGCATATTATGCCGGTGCCGGTGAATCGATTGTTTGACCGGCTATTTAACAATCGGTCAAATAGTTGGCAAACAGTCGGCCGGCTGTTTATGGTTGTAATCCCAGTTTGTTACTTTGGTGATTTCGAATTGGACGAAAAAGATTAATGGGTATGAAAATGGACAAGTGATAAATGTGGTGGTATCGCAATTTCCATATCATCAGGTACATCGTATACAGAACTCTATAATGATTTACAGAATAAGTTGAATGTTCATCCTTCTCAGTACAACATGGAATTGAAATTTAAATTCAGCGAGCATGCATCAGTTCCGATTCCACCTATAATGATTTCTTCTGTTGATGAATCGAATTATCTGATTGAACTGAACAATAAGCATACGAGTCCTCTTTGTGTGACCTTAGTAAGGAAGGATGTCGTCGAAGATAAACAAGTAGACTTGGGAGGTGGGGATCACAATGCTAATGATTTTTGGGATACGGTGGAGATAGCTCGTGAAGATGATGTGGTTATTCCAGATATAGTTGCACACAGAATTTCCTCCGCTGCTCGTGACAACGAGAATGAAAATGCAAACGCTTTTACAAACGAGGACTTGATTGATTTATATCGGCAGAGACATGAGTGGGGTGGCACCTCGGGGGCTAGATCGAGTGGACCGTCCTCTAACTCCTCACATGTGGTTCCTGATAATGAGGATTTGTATGTCGAGCAATTGTTTGAAACGAAGAAAGAGTTATAAGAAGCCGTGCACCTAATTACACTGAAATACAACTTCGAGTTTAGAGTGAAAAATCGAATAGGTTGTTGTTGACGCTATCATGCGTAAATGATAGTTGCAGTTGGCGTTTGTGAGCAATGAAGATGGACATAAATGAATGCTTCATAATTCGCAAATACACATGAGAACATACTTGTGAAGTGGGAGTTTGTCGCAATGATCACAGGCAAGCCCGAGCTTGGCTTATTGGTCGACAGATAATGCACAAGTATCAGGATCCACGGACCATCTACAGACCATTGGACATCATTAACAATGTTCATCGAGAGTACGGAGTAGTCATGAGCTACCAGAAGGCCTGGAAGGCCAAAGAATAGGCATTGGAGGATTTAATGGGCTCGGCAGAGAAAAGCTATGCTAAATTGACCAGGTATTGTCATAACATGGAGAAAACTAATCCTGGCTCGGCATTTTTTATTGAGACGGAGGCCGATAACTGCTTCGAATTCTTCTTTATGGCTCTTGGACAATGCATTGGGGGATTTCAAAATGCTATGCGACCCCTAATTCTAGTCGACGGTATAACTCTGAAATTCAAATACCAAGGCCAGTTGATTATTGCTACATGTCAAGATGCCAATATTCAAATTCACCCTCTTGCATTCGACATAGTTGATAACAAGAATGATCTGTCGATGCGCTGGTTCTTCACAAAGCTTAGGGAAGTAATCGGAGAAGTCGAGGACCTTGCATTTGTCACCGATCAGGGACAGTCTATAATAATTGGCATTGCTGAAGTTTTTCCCGACGCACATCATGGGTATTGCATGTACCATATACAAGGCAACTTGAAGAGCAAGTATCGGGGTAAAGGCATCATTTCATTATTTAGGAGAGCGACCAAAGCTTACAGCATTGAAGAGTGTAATAGGTACATGGTTGATACAGGAAGCAAATCATTCCCGACATGGGATTATCTAACGAAAATGGGAATTGAACATTGGGCGCGCTCATATTTTCCAGGACTTCGATACAACATGATGACGTCAAATAACGCGGAGTCTCTCAATGTATTATTTAAGAGGGATCGAGAGTTACCCATTCTCGCACTGATTGAGAATATTCGTACGAAGCTGCAGCAGTGGTTTCACGATCGACGTGCGGAATCACATAATTGCACAACCGTGCTAGCCCCAGCATAAGAGCTAAAGCTCTTCAAGGCTGCAGAGGCTGTGAGAAAGTTAAATGTCGAAACACTAGAATAGTCGCGCTTCTCTGTGGAATGTGCACGTCATACGGCATATATGGTAGATTTAACTGATGGAACATGCACTTGTAAACAATTCCAGTTAGAGAGTTTTCCATGTGAGCATGCAGTTACGGTGGCTATGTATCGAGGATTTGCAGCGAGAACATTGTGCTTTCCTTATTACACTGCTGAAAACTAGAGAGCTGCGTATGTTGAAACCATATTTCCGCTTCCAAACGAAGCCGAGTGGAAAGTTCCCAATCATATTTGCCCGTTCAATACATTGTGACCACCTCTCATTGAACCACGTAGTTCTGGACGTCCAAGTGCTTCTAGAATACCATCTACTGGAGAGTTTTCCCGACCGCGTAAGTGTAGCAGGTGAAAATCAGTAGGACATACTCGCCAATTTTGTACAAGTCAGGTTCCCCTAAATGACAGTTGGAGCATTGTGTATTTCCATTGAAATGAAAAGTATTTACATTGAAATGAATAGTATTTATATTGAAATGAATAGTATTTACATTGAAACAAATAGTATTTACATGAATAATTACAAAAAATAATTACAAATATTAAGTACAAAAAATATTTACAAATAATTTATGGATCACAATTAAATTCGTATAAATCACACGCTAACTTATTTCGCCCATCAACCTTATATGCTATACTCAAAAATTCTATGTATTTGATTGCGAAAATCCCACAATCGCCCCTGCAAATGAACAAATATGTGTTAGTTCGATTCCAATTACGTACGAACTGATTACTAAATTAAAAAAAAATTACAAAAACTTACGATATAGACTGTCTCATTGTCATCGTGTCCCGCACGATGGCTAGTTTGTCATCCACAGTCAAGCTCGCATGTCTAGCCATCATAGGAACGATTACAGTCATTGGCTCTAAGATCTGCTCGAGCTGTCCTTGTGTCAGACATGAATGATCGAGATCGGACACATATATCGTCGAATCAGGGAACACGATCTCCAGTGCAATACAGTGCTGATTCGCGATAACTGGAATGGACAAATGCGTACAGTCCTCCCATGGCTTTCCCCCAACACTCGGTGACAACCCGATGACCCACTCGAGTATATACGCGGGAAGCACGTACTCGTTACCTAGAAGCTGGAGGGACTGATACTCAATGGTAACGGCACGGAAGAATTCGGTGTTCAGTATAATGCGCCCAGGCTTGTGGAATGATTGTGGATATCTCTCAACTCGATCACGCAACAAGTCCATGGTCATGTCGATGTGCTACACCGAGGAAAACAAATACATAAATACTATTTCATTTACCAAATTAAACATAACGTATACAAAAAGTAACAATAACACTTCACTTACATCGTCGACGAGCCAAGCCCCCTGAGTGGTGATATTATGGAACCACTTGTATGCGTCCAATATCGTCCTTCCGACTATCATGTGCGTGGCTCTGAAAATAAAATGGAAAAAATGTTAAACGAAGTATATACGAGTAATTCTAGTCTACTAAATCATACAATACTTACCCGGGCAATATTTTTCGCCACTCAGCTTCGAATGCTTTCCATTTCGTATGGTCGACCTCCCGGAATAGATTGGGGTACGTCCCATCGACGAACCTCCTCCTCTTCGCCTCAGCCATGAAGGGAGAGACGACGTACTGTGACGACACTCTCGACCTCTTGTCGACCACCGTCTCTGGCATGTCAATAGCACGCTTTTTTGCCTGATACACTGCCACCTTCTCCACCCCAGGGCTCGCCACCTCCTCCATCCCCTCATCTGTTACGATCTCCGACGGGGCCACTCCCTCATCTACCTCCGTCTCCCTCCCCGACGGGCCCCCCTCCCTGTCACTACTCCCGTCCCATCGCACTCCACGGATAAAATAAACGATTTCCATGCATCATCATCATGTATGTATGACTGTCGGAGACCCCCATCTCTATCACCCCCATCCCTATCACCCTCTCGATCACCCCCTCGATCACCGTCTCCGTCAACACATCGCCTACCGGCTATATCACCCTGAAGTGCTGCAATCTCATTCGACAAACCTTTGACCCTTCCTACCAACTGTCGTCCTAGATTATCAACCCTCTCTATCATCTCTCGACGCAGCCCGTCGACCTGCCCCTCTATAAATCTGCTCAAATGGGCGTACAGATCATCAAAATAGTGCCCCTGACTATGTGTGGGAGATCCACATGAGAGGTCTCTGGACAAGGGAGGCGGAGGAGATGCCCTCGACGGTGGAGGAGATGTCGTCGGCGACATCTCTGGCGGAGGAGGAGATGTTGTCGGCGGCATCTCCGGCGGAGGAGGAGATGCCCTCGGCGGAGGTGGTCATGCCCTCAACGAAGGTAATCGTCCATCAACTGGATCAAGCTCCTACACAAGCAACAATATTACAAATTATTAGCTTCATCCGTAAATGCTAACTCATACAAAACGGTAATCAATAGATTGTATTTAATTCGCTCACCCAATCTCGGTCGTGGATCGGATCGGACATATGGTCGTCTTCGGTGTGCGAAACGCCTAATTCACGCACAAGACCCTGAGCCTCCTCCTCCATCGACGGGGTCAACTCGGTTATGACTTCAAGCTGACATATTAATAGTTGAACTAGTTAACGATCATGCAATCAGATGTTAAATCACGCACAATATAAATTACAAATGCATAATACTCACCTGAGGGTCGTCCAGGATAGCCGATAACTGTTTCCCAGTGGGACATCCCTCCGATCAAAATGCTCTCCAATGGTGCATCCGAGGATAGCATGTCTCCCCTCGCCTCGAAAATTGGGCACCCAATATGGAGACGGCCTCATACGCCCAGATCTGCAACACATACAGTTATTATATATAAATTCAATATGAAAATAATTTTAACATTCATTATGTTAACCATTTACGTACACCGCCCGGGGCAATCCATAGGTGTCGTACTTACGCATGGCTCCCTTCAATTTCGAGTGCGTTCTGGTGAAGACGTGCACAGTATTCTCAAAACATCTTCGATCCCACGGATAGTCGTTGAAACGATCGATGTTGTCAATGATCTCCAGATGGAAGATGTCGATCGCAATCTTCTTATGGTGACACTGCACCACGCTCTTAAGGATGTAGACCAGACCTAACTTCAGTCTGTCTAACATTTGATCACACCTCCTGATTGCGTCCAACAGCTGTGTAAAGAGCACAGTACCCTGTCCCTCGAAGTAAGCGTCATGAAGCATATTTCTTCTCTGAGTCCCATCACCAACTGCTTCATCGCCCGTAATCTTTAATCCCGTAATCAGAGCAAACTCGAACATTGAAAAACTGGCGATTTTACCCCCGATTGCAAAGTGGAGGGCATCGCTGTCGACTAGACTCAGCAATCGACATAGAAGTGTATCAATAATTTGACCCGAGTATTGCAGATCTCTCAAGGGGTACAAGGGCCACAAAAAGGACTGGCGCAGCATATTAGCATGCTGATCATCAAGCAGCTCTAACACAGCTGTGAAACTATCAAAAATACTATTCCACGTAACTTTGTCTGGCATCTGTCTCAACTCTGCGTCAAGATGATAATCTATCCTATACAAATTCAAAATGTTAGAACATTGTACAAGTCATAATAGTAATAACGGAAAATTTAGCGAACGAAATTGTAACTACAATATGCAAAACGCAAATTCATAATAATTAAAATTATCAATAATGTGAATTTTTTTATCCTATTATCAATAATGTCAATTTTTTCCAATTATCCCAATCATCCTATTATCAATTTTTCCCAATTACCACAAAATAAAAATAAATATTAAATTTCAAATTAAATTTTCAATAATTATTTCAAATTATTATTTAACAAAAATGAAAAAATAAAAATAAATATTAAAACAGAAATTAAATGTAAAAAATTTTATTTAAATTTAATCGTAACAATTTTATTTAAATTCGACAAACTAAATAATTTATTATTTATTAAAACCAAATAATAATAAAATTAAATTATTAAATTATTTGTGAAAAAATTTGGGCAAAAAAAAGTAATATTATTTATCAAAAACTGATAATAAAAATAAAAATAAATATTAAATTTCAAATTAAATTTCCAACAATTATTTCAAATTACAATTAAAAATTTCCCAACAATTATTTCAAATTAGTATTTACCAAAAATGAAAAAATAAAAATAAATAGTAAAACAAAAATTAAATGTAAAAATTTTATTTAAATTTAGTCATAACAATTTTATTTAAATTCGACAAACTAAATAATTTATTATTTATTAAAACCAAATAATAATAAAATTTTAAAATTAAATTATTAAATTATTTGTGAAAAAAAATGGGCAAAAAAAAGTAATACTATTTATCAAAAACTAATAATAAAAATAAAAATAAATATTAAAACAAAAATTAAATGTAATTTTTTTTTTAAATTTAGTCGTAACAATTTATTTAAATTCGACAAACTAAATAATTTATTATTTATTAAAATAAAATAATAATAAAATTTAAATTAAATTATTCTTGAAAAAAAAAATTGGGCAAAAAAATGAAAAAATATGTAATATTATTTATCAAAAACTAATAATAAAAATAAAAATAAATATTTAATTTCAAATTAAATTTTCAACAATTATTTTAAATTACAATTAAAAATTTCCCAACAATTATTTTAAATTATTATTTACCAAAAATGAAAAAATAAAAATAAATATTAAAACAAAAATTAAATATAAAAATTTAATTTAAATTTAGTCGTAACAATTTTATTTAAATTCGACAAACTAAATAATTTATTATTTATTAAAACCAAATAATAAAAAAAAATTAAAATTAAATTATTAAATTATTTGTGAAAAAAAATTGGGCAAAAAAAAAGTAATATTATTTATCAAAAACTAATAATAAATATAAATATAAATATGAAATTTCAAATTAAATTTCCAACAATTATTTCAAATTACAATTAAAAATTTTCCAACTATTATTTCAAATTATTATTTACCAAAATTGAAAAAATAAAAATAAATATTAAAACAAAAATTAAATGTAAAAATTTTATTTAAATTTAGTCGTAATAATTTTATTTAAATTTGACAAACTAAATAATTTATTATTTATTAAAACCAAATAATAAAAAAATTAAAATTAAATTATTAAATTATTTGTGAAAAAAATTGGAAAAAAAATAAAAAAATAATGGGTTGACTGTCACACCGACTGCAATACCACTGCTACTCAACTATTAACAGTTGGGTTTCAACCAAAATGACCGACTGCACCAGCAGACGGCCTTATTCACGCTTTCTCGTGTGCAGTCGGCCTTATTCACGCTTTCTCGCCGAAAAATCATTATTTCCGACGAGGAAAGCTTCCAAATTCAAACAACCAATATTTTTTTTTACACTACATAAACCCTATTTTACTAATATAAACAAATAAATATTGAAAAAATCTCCAAAATCTAAATATTAAATCAACCTTGCTTCGACCAGTTTTTTGAGAGTCGGTTTTGTGATTTTCAGTTTTGTATGAGTCAATTTTGTGAGAGTGGGTTTTGTGAGGGTATTTTGGAATGTTAAGCTTTAAATTCGATTTTTTTTAATTACAGAAAGGGGTTAATGGTTACTTTGGAAATAGCATCGACTTATTCGGTCATTTCCTATCATTTCCTCGGCAGACACACCCAATTGGCCCGGCCCGAATTCAGGGAACGTGACAGATTTCCATTTGACTTGGTTTTTCCCTTTTCCACGTTTCATAATTCATACCGATCCTCCCCACGCCACCCCCCTCTCGGGCGCCTCTCCCCATGCTGAATCTCTCTCTCCGTAGCTATTGATTTCGATTCAATCGCATAGAAATTCAAATGGAGAAGGAGATTACCGAAAACGGAATGGGAATTCGGATTCTATGCCGCCGGCTGGTGATTTTGAAGAAAGAATCAGGCATTCAGTGGCTAATTGGATCTCCATTCTTCCCTTCACTCACTATAGTTTCCACCCTCCGTTGCCTTCACACCCTCGGCTCTGATTCACTCTCTCCCGATTTCGTCAAGGAATCAGGTATGTAGTTGTTTATATTGATGTATGTGTTTATGTTTTCGTGGAATTTTTGATAAGATTAAGCTTTTAAATGAGGTAAAACTTGAATTCGAGTATTGTCACCTATCGTGATGACCTTTGCCTAAATTTTAAATTTTTATATATAAAGTGATTAACAGTCTAGGTTGTTGATACTCGCAGACGTGTGCATAAATTGGTTTTGTATATGTGGTTGTAACTTGCATGGCAGGGTGGTGAATTGTGTGACATTGTAGTTTCTTAAAGTTTATGGTGAAAAATGGATTGGGGAACTGGGCTGCAGGTGCTAAAGAAGGTAGAGGACCCTGTGTATATATTGATACTTGGATGTATTTGAGTGCATTTTTATAGCATCAAAGCCTATTTATACTCACATGTGTGGACATCAAATTAATTTATGTGTACGCTGTTGTACCTTGCTCTGGCAGGGTGGTGAATTATTTGATATTGTATTTTTTTTAAGTAAACAATTATTGAATAAAATAAGGAAACTGAGTTGCTAAAGAAGGTAGACTATGGACCATGTATGACACGTATGAACTCGTGTATATGGTACGAGTATTTGGGATTCTGCATTGTAATAAATAATAAATGCTGTTCAAAAAATGTGTCTTTCTTCTTGTTATTGATGCTTGACTGACAATTATTGAGAAGAGCAGCGTACAATCTTTTCCATGTTCTTTTGGCAATTTACCATGGTCTACATGATTTAAAATGTTCTAGACTTTCAGTTTCTTTTAGTCTTAGTATTATGGAACATGCTATTGAATGGAAATGAAGAATTGCAAATGGTGAAGAGTTAAATCTTTGCACAATAGTTTCTGCATGATGTACTAAAATCAATATTCTTGCACATGCTTCAATGCTTGATTTTTGGTATTTTTCCTAGTTAAATTGATATATGAAATTTGTGACAGATGACATAATAAGTCTGCTTCCCAAGGGATTTGAAGTAATTGGAGCATTGATTGCTGATGATAGAAATGACATGAAAATTGAAAAAATAGTAGGGAATGCTATTTCAGCAGTTAGAAAATTGAGGAAATCCCTCTATAGCATTGACAATGATTGTCAGGTACTGATTGGAGCTGTATTAGATTTGAAAAATGGTGTCGGTGAGCGTGATGTTCAGTTTTTTATGTCAAGAGCAGGAAAATCTGATAGTGTGGAGGAAGTAGGTACCATTTTGTATGAAGATGAGCCTGAGAAGTTTGTTTGGGATAGAGGTTGTATAGTTCGATGTGAGCTTCCGTTAAGGCTGCCGTTGTATTATCACCCGAACACTAAAGGTGAACTTTTTCATACCGCATTTATTTATTTATTGATTTTCGTATTTGATTGATTTCTGTTCATGGAAAAATGTACATAAAGAAATATTTAACATGCTTTGACAAAGATTGACATTTTTGAACTTTTAGAACAGAAGATAAACAGAAAGCAAGCAAGTTATAAATGTAAAAAATGTGAGATTTTTCGTAATTTATGTACAGTTTTTATTTTTCTTATTGTTGAATTAGTTTGAATTTTAATACAGTTTAGAACAATAGTAATCGCTTAAAAAAGTCCATGCCCATTTCATTTTCCTTTTCACTGTCTTCATTAAATATTCAAAACAAAAGTAGCTATTTGTTAATTATTGATATCAATAATGCCAGCAAAGAATATAAATTGCTGAACAGTTTCTTCACAAAAAAATCAATGAAGAACTAGTCAATCAAGGCCATTAGTTTCTGCGTATATGCATGGTGATGCTTGATGCATACCCTGCCATTAGATCTTGGGAAGCCATCAATTTGTAAAGCAAAAATGTGGGCTATGCTTTACTTCGACGAGAGAATTTGCTTCTACCTTTTCTTTTTTTGGCGCTGACTAAATTCTGTGCTCCTTAGATGTGGAGGGCATGTATGCCCAAGCTGTTACAAATGTAGAGTGTAAATTTAGAGATCCACAAGTTACATACCTTATAGAGGCCCATAACAGTCACTCAACTGGTGGACCCCAGCCAATTGTTCTTCATGGCACAGAACTGAATCAGCCAGAGGAACTTCCCAAAAATGCTTTTTCAATTGAAACTGCTAGAGAGTCCACTGCAAAGTCTTTAGCCTGTTCTTACTTTTGCTCAGAAAGTAAAGACACAGAGCCATTTACTTCTGTGGAGGAGGTAAAAATTTTCAGTCACCTCGATTTACTAATAATTTTTTTACTGTTTAATGAATTCACTCTTTACAAGTAGCTGTTGAAAAAACTTTATGCTTAGAATGCAGATAAAATTCTAGTTAACATCTTGTTTAATAGATCGAGAAATTCTCACAAACCTGCAGCGCCTATTGCTGAATATTATCCAGGTATTAGAACTTTTGACCTTGTGGGCTGTTCTTGTGATCTTTTCCTTTTTAGCCTGCTGGAGTTTGATATTTCTCCTTCATTACTTTGAATCTTACTACTACTTCACCTGTTTTGTTTCAGCGACAGAAGGAGTTAAACTTTTGGTCGTAAACCACAAATTAGATGTGCTTTGCTATGCAGCAAAGGATCTTTTGTTGATGGATGTAGTTTCCAAGTTACTCATTCCTGCATTAGTTGATCAGTTACATTCATTGAAGAACAAAATCTCGTCCAGTCTCTTAACAGAACACCCAAAGGTCATACTTTTAGAGTGTCATACCATTCATGAGAGCCTATATAAGCAGAATAATGTACACTACTATCTAATATATGCTAAATCCAGAGGTTATGTGCACTTTACAATATTTTCTATATGCATTTTAATTAATACAACACATGAAATTTATGTGCGTTGATTTCTGACTGGGTTTACCTGTAGGTCCTTCTTTCAATCTCTGCAAGTTTTTCTTGTCCTTTTTTTATCCATATTCCTGACCACAATCTCTGAAATGAGGAATAGCTTTACTCTTCTGCAGCTACAGCCATACCACTTCATGCCTTCAGGTTTTTTACATCCAATAACGGCTATGTATGAACTCAGTTATGGAGAGACAGAAATGAAGCAAGGTATTTTGAATTCATACTTCTGTAACACATATTGTGGCTGGAAATATGTATTCCATAACCTGAGAATGGCAAATAAGAGATATTGAAGCACTCCCAAACCCCTTTCTCCTGCAGTGTGCAAGCAGAATATTCTTATTCTATCAGTTTCTTTTATTCAATTGCACAGCGTACATAACGTGCACTTCAGTTGTTGTGTATAGGATCAGCCGAACAGCGGTATAATAGTCTTTCTTATATAGGACTTGATTGTAATCCTCTTTTCTCCTCTTTTCTGCTTTTGGACTGAGATATACAAATACACACATACGCAGAAAATATTGAGCTGAGGATTCATTGTCAAAACCTCTTGAACTTTCACTATAGATAGTCTGGAATATTACCAATTGTGTAGCATGTGTTTTAACAATTGAGAAGCTAAATGAGAACCCCAACTTGGTGCGAACAATTCAGAATAATGTGTTTTTCTCCACTTGTGCTACCATCTTTTTATGGGGAACGTGTCTCTTGTTTGGTTGGTTTTCAGAAACTCACAAGGCATTGTTTAGATTTTATATGTAAATACGAGATTTTGAGGCTCTTCTTTTCTTATTACGGTGGCATAAGATATGAAGAACTTTGCATGTGCAGTTGAAGTTCGAAGATCCCTTCACCTGAGACTTGGGTTACCATTTGATCGCCCTCTATTGAGAATTGTTAATGCGATAAGTTTATCTAGAACAAAGGACAACTCAATGGGAAATTCAACTCAAAAAGGTAATTGTGCAGTTTCCTGACTGGCCCACAATTTCTTATCAGTGACTGTTTTCTGAGTGAATGAATTCTTCAAAATTATTGACTCATTTGTGTGTGTTAGGTTCCTATTTGCTCAAGGATGTACATCATGGGATTCAAAGCAGTGGGGGTAAGTTTTGTCTAACGTCTTATGTATGAACCCAGTTGTCTTATGTATGCACCAAGTTTCCACATTTTATGTACTACTATTTCTTTTTAATGAATTTACTGGTACATGTTTTTCTGACATATATTCGGTTGTGCAGTATCTGGTGGTTTTGTTTCTCTGGTTCAAGGTTCTTACGAGTATTATCATTACCTACAAGATGGATTTGATGACTCGGTAACACAGTTTCATTTTGCAAACCCTTCTGTTTGCTGATGTTTATCTGTAGAATAAAAAAAGGATGTTCAATTTCCTTTTATGAACCCTTCCTTTTATTCAATACTGTTAAAAATAGCTTGTACTATGACTTGATTTAAAGGCATTCAGTTCCTCTTAACTTCGGTTCTGGTGAGATCCTTTATGTTACTAATGTCAATAATTATCGCATGGAATTCAAATCATATTTTTATCATCACACTGAGATGCTCTTAGTTATTTTAGATTGTTAGGGTTTTAATTTTGATCATTGTTTTCTATAATATTTACATGTCAGGGCTGGGGTTGTGCTTACCGCTCTCTGCAGACTATTATTTCATGGTTCAGGCTGCAACATTACACTTCCATTCACGTCCCTTCACACAGGTACTTAAGGCTCTGTGATGAGGCTGACATGATTACTAGATGAAGATATTGAACCCCACCCCCCACCCCCCACCCCTTCTCCAATTTGTTGTTTTGTCCGTTACTTTTATCTCCTCCACTTGCGAGTGAGATACGTTTGTTCGAGCTTTCAAGAACATAATCACTGCATGTTGTTTTTAGGGAAATACAGCAGGCGCTTGTAGAGATTGGCGATAAGGACCCTTCATTTGTAGGGTCACGCGAATGGATTGGGGCCATCGAGTTAAGTTTTGTGCTAGACAAGCTTCTTGGTGTAAGTATACTTGTGTTGATTTAGTGAACCAAACATACTCTTTATTCACACATTTCGTAGAACCAACTACTACACACTTGTTATCCACACATTCTGTTTGACCCATAACTTATAATCATAATCATTCCCAAGCTTGCTATTAATATACATTGTATCATTACTAGTCTTGACTCTTATATAATGACCAATGTACTGGGCTCACCTACTTAACTTCTATCCTGAACAGGTTAGTTGCAAGGTCATTAATGTGAGATCTGGAGCTGAGCTTCCTGAAAAATGTCGTGAACTTGCATTACATTTCGAGAATCAAGGAACACCCATAATGATTGGTCAGAATTTTTATTACTCATCTCATATTTCTAAAATGTCGAATGAAGATCATATTTCGTTGATTTTTGCTTAGCCATAGAATTTGTGTTAAAAGAACGAAAACAAGATATAAAAGCAATTCCCGGGGCTTGTACTTACAGGTGGAGGTGTTCTTGCATATACCCTCTTGGGGGTCGATTATAACGAGGCAAGTGGAGATTGTGCATTTCTTATACTCGACCCTCACTATACTGGGAACGACGACCACAAGAAAATCGTGAATGGTGGATGGTGTGGGTGGAAAAAGGCAATTGATAGCAAGGGAAAGCATTTCTTCTTGCATAACAAATTTTACAATCTCTTGCTTCCTCAGAGACCAAACATGGTCTAGTTTAACTTACAGTTTAGAAGTAGGCTGAGGAATTTACTACAGATGCAGCGTAGTTTGAGATCAGCAGTATAAAATATGTTTGGAGATTATATTTTGTACCTTTTTCTTTGTACTGTATTGTGGAGTAAGCCCCGTTTGGTAGCAATTTTTCAATACAAAAAGTTTTTTTATTATTATTTCACTATTCTTATCGTTATTTTTGACTTCACTCACAGGTAAGACCCACTTTTTTCTCTAACAGTCAAAAAATCAATTCTCATAATCACTATCGAACAGATCCAAAAACATTAGATGAGATTGAAAATTTTCTGCCTAAATTGTTTGCTGTTATTGAACTTCGGCAAGATTTCAAATGGGTCACCGAACTTTAATTTGTATCAATGGGGTAAATGAACTACAATCAAGTTTCAAATTTCACCACTCCAGCTATCACATTCCTTCACCTATCGGCCTCAAATTGATAGAAATTGCTCATTTGACAATCACAAGATAATTTATTTTTCACATGATTGCTACTTGAGACCCTAGAAGAGAAAATGGTAAAATGAGGGTTATGATGTCTTTAAATTAATGGATTAAAAGATGTCTTTTCTTTTTTGGTCCCCTTATTTTAACTTTTTTGATGACATATGGTAAAAACTAAAAAGACATGCTGATATCATCTTATTTGGGAAACATTAAATTTAAACTTTAATTTTTCCAAAATATAGCTCCAAAATCTGAACCCGAATCCATGAACCTCGTTCACACGGGTGCTCCATTTAGGCATTTACGATCCATATTGAGAAATTTCCTTGGAAGTCACGTAACTTACATGCTTGTTTATTTTTAGTCGCGCTACTTATATTTTTATTTCAATTTGATCGTTATATGTTTTTATGTTGTCAAAACTAAACGAGTGATGAATATATGATGTGACGGTTGTTCGACATTAAAGTAGCTATTGATTTCAATAAATAATGAATTTAGTTCCTGTCTGACAATTATTATTTGAAAAAAAGAAAATTCTATATATTTATTTTCAACTGCTAATTCACATAATAAAATATTTCGAATGTAAATTTAATTTTTTTTTATACTTTTTAATTACATATTCTCTTAAAAATCATTATTCAAAAATATTATTATTTTTTCCGAATAATGACCATCAAACTGGGTTTAATTAAAGCAAAACTTAAGTTTAGTGATGTATAGGAAAGTTTGGCCCCAATTAATTTGAATTATAATGGGAGAAATAGGTCTTTTTTTTTTTTTTTTTTTGAAAAATGAGTGGTTGTAAAAGAATGGAAAAATTTCGATTTACGTGTAATGTTATTTTATTGAAGATTTTGTGGTTGGAAATAGAAGGGAGAAAAATTTAATTTAAATTAATGAAACGGGGGTTGATTTATAGTAAAATTTTCCTTCTGGCACGTACAATATTTATATTTGAGATCAACTCACGGGATAAATGTAGCAACTTATTTGGAAAATGGATTGCATTGGAGTTCCTCCATCGAGAGAACCTAGATACATCCCTTCATGGTTAATTTCACTTACTCTATCTACAAATCTACTTTGAACACCAACTTTAAATTATTTCATTTATATTACTGAACTTTAAAAATCATTTCAATTACACCATCGTGCTAAAAAGTCATTCAATTTTCAATATATCTTTTAACATTTTCATGACGATGAAGTTCAGCGATGCAAATTGAACCATTTCTGAAGTTTAAAACTCTCGTGACGATAGAACTAAAACGAAGTGAAGAACAGTGATGTAAATAGATGTTAGACAAATGTGACAACATAACTAAAATAAAAATTAATGAAGTACATAGATATGTAAGAACATTTTCAAAAGACTTTCTATTTTTAAAGAGTATATTCTATTATTTGGAAAGTATTTATAAATTTAGAGAATTAAAATTTTGGAATACTCCAATAAGCTCTTTATTTTTAACACTTAATTTTACTACTCTACAAAAATATTTATTATTTTTTGTCTTTTATTTTAACTAGCTTTTCCTTTAAATTATTTTATTATTTTCCTACATTAAAAATTAAAATACTTTGAATACATTTAATTATAGAGCGTGAACTCTCTAAATTAAAATGTTAATTTAAAGAATTTCATGAAATATTATTTTAATGATTAACTATTTAAAATAGAGAAATCTCATATTTAAATGATTTTCTAAAGATGCTCTAGGTAATGTTATTAATAGTACCGTTGTTACGATACCAATTTGAGTGAAACTAATGTTATTAAATAAAAAGTATAATTAATTACATAATTTAACATTTGGCCCTTGTTTGAGCGCCATTATTTTTATTAGAATGCATTTTGAATAGGATATTGATGAGAAATGTGTGATTAAAAAATAAAAAAAAATTTAAATTTACTTGTAATATTATTTTATTGAAAAATATGTGACTAAAATGATATCAAATTACTGTTTAAAAATATATTTTTTTAAATGAATGTTGGTCAAACAGGATGTTAATTAAATTTATCATGAAATGTTACATACTATTAGGGTCCCTTTGATTGTAAAGATGGAATTTGGGTGAAAAGAAAACGAATTTCAGGGAATTGAATTGTCTACATTTTGTTTTCCTAGGAATTGTAAATTATTGTATTTGATTGGTATAACTTTTCACGTGAAAAATTATGAAATAAAAGTATTTTTTGGTGTTCGTTTAGCTTTATTTTATATAAAAATTATCAATTAAAGGGATAGATTTTACTGATACTAGAAATTAAATTTGTTTTCATTACCAAAAAAAAATTAAGAAAATCATATATGTTTTAGTACTCATTTAACTTTATATAGACCCTTCATTCTCATCCATTTCCTCTCCCTGACAAAACTCGCACCTCTACAAAAATCATCATTGTCTTGGTACATAGTACATAAATTCAGATGTTCAGTATATACCTAAATGTAGGACGCTAACTCACACAGGTAAATTGATTCGAAGTTAAAGGGTTCTCATTTTAAACTGTTAGTTTTCTGGGTCGGAATCCTTTTGAAGGATTAATGGGTAAAGACATTAAAAATGACATGGCATCGAAATATACGGTGTAATGAAATGTTTTAATGTTGTGAATATAGTTAGTTTTTGATGATTTTGTTTGTTTATCTAGTTTTATTAGGGAGAGGAAATGGGGAGCAGAGAGGGGTTTTTAACGGAGGGGCAGAGGGAGATGCTTAGAATAGCTACGGAGAATGCGGAGGTAATTTCTACGTTATCTTCGGCGACATCGCCCAACGATACGGGCCTGAGATCTTCAAGTCGGACGTCATTTGTGCTGTCCGAGCACCACCATGTTAAGGCTCCGAATGGTGGGCAGTCTGCTGCAGCGGGTGGCGTGGCTGTAAGACATGTGCGCCGCTCACATTCAGGGAAATCTATACGAGTTAAGAAGGGTAAGGCTCTGAAGAAAATAATGATGGTTAACCACGATAGTTAGAAATAGCTTTTCTTTCTGTTAATTAATTTTTATGGTTCACCTTATGGTAGAATTTTCTTTAATTTATTTAGTGGCTCATCAGAGGTTGAAGAAAAATGTGCCTCGTCGCTCTATCATTTTTATTACTTTTTACTGTAGCCTTCAATTCAGAGGCTTAAACAACGTGGTTTTAGTTAAACATTTCTTACTTATCTATGGAAAACGCTGAAATGAGGAGGAAAAATAGTCGTTTTGTGGTATAAGAAACTCAATTTTATTCTCTCGATAAAAAAGAAAGCATTTAGAATGTTTTGGTTTAATTCAACCATGAGGGTTTAATGTAATTTCATTGAGCTTGCATTGATATTTCTCCGTCTGATAGGGGCTGTGTGCATATTAATTAAATTATGAGTTTCATTGCTGATGTTTTATTGGCCGAGCATGGATTTTGCATGTGATAGTTTCTTTTGAAGTAAAGTTCGATCTTCCCTTGATAATTTAAGGAAAGAGTTAATGTTTGTATACAAAAGATCGGGCCACTTTTGTTTTGCATTTTTTTACGACAGTATGGGAATTAAAGAATGTGTCAGAATGATTTGTAGTTACTTGACCAACGTGCTTAGTCATTTTTGTACCCATCTCCTTGGAAAAGAGTGGCCTAAATAGGGAGCATTGTAATGCACGGTGACACATGTTGTTTCCTCACCGAAATTGTTTGATTCAGTAAGATTTTCATATCATTTAGCCTACATGATTTTTGGGTACTCTTGGCAAAATTTGTTCTTTCTTGCACTGACCTTTTCACAGGTTAGTACCTAACAAGCACTATCACAACATATGCCATTTTACTTTAGTAAGATGCAAGTTTTGAAATGACTGTCCAATCTCTTTGTTTGTGTGGCTGCATAATCACTTAATATGGGAATTTTGTATAGACTACTCATTCTTTTCTTTTCTGAAATGCGCCTTGCAATTTGATTGCCTACTTTAATGCAAAACTCATGTCATTTAATTGAAACAAATCTTGCTAAAATAAACACAGCGTAAACAGATTACAAAGGTTTCTTTTAAGTGCACGTTTTTGCATAGTTGTATGCAATTATACCATCTAGAACAATTTTATTACTGCGTTTCTTAGTTAGGATTATAGATATTGGATTTTGGCTCAAGATCCACTTTTTCCATTCTCTTGGAATAATCATGTATCCTAGGCAACTTGAATGTTGATTGGGGCTCGATTGCTTGTTAATGTGTTGGACGTGTTGGACCCGCACACATTCACTTTCCAAAAACATTATTATTTTGCTTATTCCAGTCGTGCTGAGGATATATAACAAGAATCTGAGATTCTTTAGAGACATATGACCTACTTAAGATGCTTTAGGGATCAAAATGGAGAACTAAAAAAAGAAAAATGAATACATATATAATATGACAAATTCTAGATTAAAATAGTAGAAAAAATGCTGTAAAATATATTAGTACATATTGTTTCTTTTGATATACGCATTTGAAAACCACCTGCCACCTGCCTTGGAATGGGTACGCATGACTGTGATCCTCTCCAACCCATCTCAAATGTTATTTTCCTTTCCAAAATGTTGTCTACTTCAGTGGTTTGTCATTAAATGGTTCTATTTGACAACTACTGGTTGGTGAAGAAACTTTTAATGGTTGGCATCCTATGTTTCTCGCAAAAGCCTATGAATGGTTCCTCGGAATACTCGTCATGAGATAAAATCAAGATTTATTAATCTGTTCTCTCTCACAGTTGTTTTTTGAAGAAAACTGTTAATGCCTTCCTCGTTTTTCAAATTTTTTGTAAATATAAATTTTTAGTTAAATTAATAATGATGACATTTTATAATGATGTAAAATACTGTTAATGTTCTCTTCATATACGGCATGTCATTATGTGTCAATTAATAGATGGCCGATATCTAAAATTCACGATTGTCTCTGAACTTATTTCTTGGCTATTTACCATGAAGTTATGCAGTTGTCGCCTTTATCAGTTAATGTTGTCTGCAGTCCATGTTGCTTATCTTTTAGAGAAAAAGGGAGAATTCATATATGTATGTCAGTGACTGGTTTCTGTTTGTAGTTATCACGTAACTCGTTTAGTTCTGTCTCAGTTTGTCCCCTGTAAAGTATTTGTGCATAATACCTATAATATGGAGTGCCTGTAGACAAAAGATCACATTAATATGTCAATAATGTCTCTCAAGTGGCAGTCCTGGAGTGCATTTAATAACTGGTGTATGTGCTTCTTGTCTTACGGACGTGGTTTGTTTTGTCTGGTATTCTGATGGTGAACAGATGGTGCCGGCGGTAAAGGTACCTGGGGAAAACTACTTGATACTGATAGTGAATCTTTTCTTGATCATAATGATCCCAACTATGACAGTGGCGAGGTAAATTATATGACAATTCATTATTTTTTTCTCCTGTTTCATTTTTGGATGCATGGAATTTTGGAGCAGGAAAATATATTGTCATTACTTATATATAATTTTATTTCCATTGTTATTTGTTTGGATCTGTCCCAACAGGAGCCATATGAGCTTGTGGGACCAACTGTCTCTGATCCATTGGATGAATACAAGAATGCCGTGGTATCCATCATAGAGGAATACTTCAGCACTGGTGATGTAGAAGTTGCTGCTGCTTGTCTTAAGGAACTAGGATCAAGTGAGTATCATCCCTACTTTGTTAAACGCCTTGTGTCCATGGCCATGGACAGACATGACAGAGAGAAGGAGATGGCTTCAGTTCTGCTCTCAACTCTTTATGCCAATGTTATCAACTCAACCCAGATTCGTCAAGGGTTTTTCATGCTTCTTGAATCTGCTGATGATCTGTCTGTGGACATATTGGATACCGTTGATATCCTTGCTTTATTCATTGCTCGAGCGGTGGTTGACGATATTCTACCTCCATCTTTCATCCCCAAGTCCCGAAAAATGTTTCCAGAGACCTCCAAGGGATTTGAGGTGCTGCAAACTTCGGAGAAAAGCTATCTATTGGCACCGCATCATGCAGAACTTGTCAAGAGGCGATGGGGTGGTAGTACACATCTTACCGTTGAAGAATTGAAGAAAAAGATAGCAGAGCTTTTAAGGGAATATGTAGAAAATGGAGATACGTCTGAAGCCTGTAGGTGTATCAGACAGTTGGGTGTTCCATTTTTTCATCATGAAGTTGTGAAAAGAGCATTAGTTCTAACAATGGAGATAAGTACTGCAGAACCACTCATCCGGAAGCTACTAAAGGAGGCAGCAGACGAGGGTCTGATAAGTTCGAGTCAAATGGTGAAAGGTTTTACTCGGTTAGCTGAGAGCCTTGATGATCTTGCCCTTGATATTCCTTCTGCAAAGACCTTGTTCCAAACCCTTGTTCCTCAGGCAATATCTGAGGGATGGCTTGATGCATCTTACTTACAACCTTTGGGCGAGAATGGAGAGAAACCCAACAAAAATGATGAGAAATTATTCCGTTACAAGGAAGAGGTTGTTACCATTATTCATGAGTACTTCCTTTCTGATGATATTCCTGAATTGATTCGGAGCTTGGAAGATCTTGGGACACCCGAGCATAATCCAATTTTTCTCAAGAAGCTGATCAGTTTAGCCATGGACAGGAAAAATAGAGAGAAGGAGATGGCATCAGTTTTGCTTTCGGCACTTCACATCGAGATCTTCTCGACTGAAGACATGGTCAGTGGCTTTGTTATGCTTTTGGAATCTGCGGAAGATACTGCACTAGACATTTTAGATGCTTCAAATGAACTCGCCTTTTTCCTGGCAGGGGCTGTTATAGATGATGTCCTCGCTCCCTTGAATTTTGAAGAGATTGCAAGTAAGTTGCCAGCAAATTGTAGCGGAAGTGAAACCGTGCATATGGCTCAATCACTTATAGCAGCGCGTCATGGTGGGGAGAGGATCTTGAGGTGTTGGGGCGGAGGTACAGGCTGGGCAGTGGAGGATGCGAAGGACAAGATTCAGAAGCTTCTAGAAGAGTACGAAAGTGGTGGCGTTGCCAGTGAAGCTTGTCAATGCATTCGTGATCTGGGCATGCCTTTCTTTAATCACGAGGTGGTGAAGAAAGCTTTGGTTATGGCAATGGAGAAGAAAAACGACAGGATGCTGGATTTGCTCCAAGAGTGCTTCGGTGAGGGACTGATAACTACCAATCAGATGACTGAAGGTCTCAACAGGATCGAGGACGGGCTAGATGATCTGGCTCTTGACATTCCAAATGCTCAGGATAAGTTCGAGTTTTATGTGAACCATGCTCGTGAAAGAGGCTGGCTCTTACCGGCATTTGGTTCATTTGCCACAGATGTGGTGGCAAGCATTACCGTGAGTTCTTGACAAAGGTAGTTCTCGATCATCTTTTGAACCCTTTGTTGGATAATTTAATGCTTTAAATTATCGGATCTTTCATGTTAAATCATTAAGAAATACAAGAATTAAAGCGGAAGCGTACCTGAATCAGACATGATTAATGCAATATGAATTTTGCGGTATAGTCTTCCAAATCTACACGCAGTCTCCTTTTCCTCTCTGTGATGAGATGCATTAGAGAATGAATAATACGTGCGTATGATCTGGGGATCATAACCTAGTTATATAGGGACGCCCTTTGACCTAATTCGACACATCATAAAATTAGGATTTGGACCCGATCTCTACACATATGTAAACGGTAAACCCATACTTTAATTGGATGCATTAAAGTCCAAAATCGAAGTCTTATTAGATCACTTTAATTGGGCTCAATCGAATTCGATAGCCTATAATTTAACACACAATTATTCACACATACAAGTCCATCTATTGATTAAAAAATCCTTACAATCTCCCACTTGGGCTATATGTGTCACTTTATAATTGTGCATTAAACATAACCTTATGAGTACTCAGAATTTTGCTATCATTACCGAATGTATCCCCAAACAATCCCGTCCATCAATCATATCAACATAGGATCAAAGCGGCTTTCGCCACTTTCATTTAGCTAAACCCATCAATGGTCACGTATATCAATATAACCAAATGACATGGATCAAATATGGATGTGTAGCATGAAAATTATATGTAATGTGATCTATAACATGTCTATTTCCAACTGGTCCACCTTAATGCTTTAGTGAGATCATTTTAAACAAATTCAGAGTAATAAACCAAATAATTTTAACCTTAAACTGTATCCAAAATAACAGTATAAGTGTCCAATATGAAAAGCAAAAAATACAAACTCCCACTGAAACTAGATATCCTCAAGAGACACTATACCCATATGAGCAGTGTGCTCATGAAAGACCTTGGGTATTAATCCCTTAGTAAGCGGATCTGCAACCATGGAGTTTGTCCCACTATGCTCTATTGACACATGTTCACTCTGAACTCTTTCTTTAATAGCTAGGAACTTGATCTCTATATGTTTTGACTTCGTCGAGCTCTTGTTGTTATTAGAATACAACATTGCTGATTTATTGTCACAAAATATCTTAAGTGGTCTTTCTATATTGTCCATAATGCACAGCCCAGTGACAATTACGCAGCCATATTCTATAATTTGATGCCTCATAACACTCTATAAACTCCGCTGCCATGGTGGAAGTAGCTATGAGTGTCTGCTTGGCACTCTTCCATGAAATAGCACCTCCAGCAAACAAGTAAATATAGCCTAAAGTGGATCTCCTACTATCTTGGCATCCCGCGAAATCGGAATCAGAATAACTGATGATCTCCAACTGATCCGATCTCCTGTATGTGAGCATGTAGTCTTTTGTTCTCTGTAAATACTGCATGACCCGTTTGGCTGTTTTCCAATGATCCATTCCCGGGTTACTTAAATATCTCCCTAGCATCCCAACAATGTACGCTATATCCGGACGCGTACAAATCTGAGCATACATCACTCTCTATAGCTGAGGAATAAGGAATCTTCTGCATTTCTTCAATTTCCAAGTCATTTTTAGGGCACTGAATTAAGCTGAACTTGTCTCCTTTAGTCACAGGGGTGTCACATGGTTTACAATCTTACATGCCATATCTTTTAAGTACCTTTTCGATATAACTCTTTTGTGATAATCCAATAATACCCCGAGAACGATCTCGCTATATCCGAATTTCCAATACAAAAGAAGCGTCACCTAGATCTTTCATCTCAAAATTCTTTGCTAGAAATCTCTTGGTTTC
>NC_036246.1:28408748-28453029 GCF_002742605.1 Olea europaea var. sylvestris
AACTTGAGTGCCTTTAGTTTTGAAGCAATGTGAGACATTTCCATAATGTACTCCCGAATGTTTCCTTTCCCTTTATACCTCATTGAGACAAGATTTGCCAAAAGTGTACTTGTTTCAGCCTTTTCATTCTTGGCAAACCTCTTCTCAAGGTTCTCAAAGAAACCCTTAGCCGTAGTCACCTTATCGAATATAGTGTCCCGGAATGCTTCTGGAATAGTACGCTTCATGACCATTAAGCTTATGCGGTTCGATCGTTCCCACTTTTCCATCTCCCTCTTGTCATCAAGGGTACTCTTATCAGTAAGTGCAGCAGGTTGATCGACTCGTAAAGCAAGGTCTAGGTCCATGACTCCGAGAACATTCATCATGTTCTCTTGCCACACCTTGAAGTTTGTGTCATTTAACATTGGAATTGAATTGATGCTAGTAGAGATATTAGCAACAGAACCTGAAACTAAATTAGAGAACCATTATTACGAATAGCTCACGTGAATATCTTAACGATTATTATGAATAGCTCACTTTGAATATCTTTAATATGCAAATAATAATAATCTCAAATAATGGTAGGGCCCATCACAAGATACCAAGCACAACATCAATATCTAGTCTTTGAACAGAGATATTGACTTGTAAGTGGGACTCTTGGCGTAGCGATCAAATATTGACGATAAAACACCGTGTCAATCAATAAACCTTTCTTTGGACCGATTTATTGATCACACATTAAACCAAATAATCGTCACACGTTTATCACCATAGGTGCACGTGTAGCTAGCTAAATATTGACCTTCCTTTGGGCCGACCAATATTCCCATGAATAACACATGCACAAACACTTTTTAACATTCTAAGTTAGTCAATTTTCACAAGAGATGTTGCTTTGGCAGCATGTTGCTTCAATTAACCAACTTTCGAATATTATATATCTTAAAGAGTCTTTAGTACCAAAATTTGAAAAAGAGAATCGCCAGTTTCGCATCTTTTGATTAGTTTTAAATTTTATGGGCCTTAGGATTAATAATTCAAAACTTTAAGGGGGCAAAATTAATTAATTCCAAACTTTAGGGGTTGAAATTAATAAACTTAAAACTTTATGGACCATAATTAATTAATTCAATACTTTAAAGGATCAATTAGAACAAATTTTAAAACTTTAGAGGCGAAAATTGACCAATTCAAAACTTTAGGGATCAAATTTTGAAAATTTGAAACTTTAGGGGTCAATTTGAATTAATTATGAACTTAGGGGGCCAATTTGAACTAGTAATTAAAGTTTGAGGGCTTTAATTATAAATTCAGAATTTTAATGGCCCGAATTAATTAATTTTAAAACTTTAGGGACTGAATTATTAAATCCGAAACTTAAAGGCCCAAAATTTAATATAACTTAAAGGTTAGTGACTGAAATCTTAATTTTATAACCCTAACCCTAATTGCAACTAAGGACCTCAAATAATCTAATTTACAGAGGAAATCCCTGCCCCCAAAACATTCGAAAATTAAAAAAACCCTAGGGAAAATTTCTTCTTCTTGGCGGTGTCGCCTGAACCAATGGCGTTGGCACCATATGCAGCCCCATTTGCAGCAGCTGCTTCGCTGCCGCCTTTTTTTTTTTTTTTTTAAACTGAATCTTAATCAGATTTCAAAATTCATAAAATTCCAAATCTGAATTTTCTCAACCATTAATCCGAATTACGAAAATAACAAAAATTATACCGCATTTTCAAATTCAAAAAAATATAAATCCTAAACTATCAAATCTGAAAGCTTTATAAAATATTGCAAGAACCAAATTAAATTATTCGATTCTCAATGATTCAACATGAAGAGGCTCTGATACCACTTGTTGGACAATTTAATGCTAAATCATCAAGAAATACAAGAATTAAAGTGGAAGCATACCTGAATCAGACATGGTTAATGCAATATGGATTTCGCGGTATAGTCTTACAAATCTACACGCAATTTCCTTTTCCTCTCTATGATGGGATGCAGTAGAGAATGAATAATACATGCGTGTGATCTGGAGACCATAACCTATTTATATAGAGACGCTCTTTGACCTAATTCGACCCATCGTAGAATTAGGACTTGGGCCCGATCTCTACACATATGTAAACCCATACTTTAATTGGATACATTAAAGCCCAAAAATGAAGCCTTATTAGATCACTTTAATTGGGCTTAACCGAATTCAATAGCCTGTAATTTAACACACAATTATTCACACATACAAGTCCATATATTAATTAAAAAATCCTTACACCCTTTGGATAGGTTTTTTTTTTATTTTTTTACTCTGTCAACTTAAAGGCTATTTCTGTTGTATAAAAGCAAATCTTTTGTCTCATTCGTGACAGCTTTTGGGCATGCTTTTCATGTTATTTTATTTTATTTATTTTCCTTTGAACTTAGAATAGAGAAGTAGTGGAAACTGTTATGGCCCATGTTTGATGCGGAATTTGAATGTTAAAGGGTTTTATATAACAGACTTAAAATTTGTTGACAATAAGATTTTATTTGTAGGTTTGTTGGATCAAAGGATAATTTTGAACGATCAAATTGGCATTTCAATATAAAATATTGCCTTGTGGCTCTGAACTAGTTATGCAGTGAATTTGAACTAGTTGAGTTGCATTAAAGGTTGTTGCCTTGTGGCCAACTCGAACGGACGGATTGTACTCAAATGGATGAGATTTCCCTCGGATATTCATCTGGTCAAGTTCATAAAATTTGACCTTTTTAAATTGCTAGATTGACGACTCAACGATATCTTACCTCCAAACAGTGGTAGGTAGTGGCGAGCCCTACACTGGAAGCATTTTTCTTTTATTGACAATAGATTAAAGTTTTAGCTTATATTACTGATAATTCTTTCTTCTTTCAAATTTCCCTTCTGGTCGAAATGGTTAGGACTTATACTTATGTTTTGCAAGTCTCGGTTTCGAATCTCTTCACAATCAATTAAATGTGCAAATTTTTTAATTTTACAATTTCTATCAAAATTAATGCTATAGGAAAGACTTGGATGAGATTCAAATTGTGGACTCCTATTGTAATCATTGAATGCCTGACCACTCTGGCATTCTTGGCTTTTGAAGTTTAATTCAACAAAATAATATATATTACATTTATTGGGTTTAATAAAATTATTAAGATTCAAAATCATGCTCTTCCTTTAAATAATACGAAACTTGACAACATTGTCATTTGGTGAATATAAAATTTATTCTTATAACAAAATAATTGTTATATTTAAATTTTAGGCCTTGTTTTATTTTCATTTTTTCAAAATACATTTTTATTTATTTTTTTTTAACCATACATTCTTCAATACAATAATATTACATCTAAATTCAAAATTTTTTCCTTATTTTTAACCTCACATTCTCCATGAAATCACTATTTCAAAATGCATTTTTTGCTTAAAAAATGACATCAAAAGAGCTTTAAATACTTTATTGCGGCTGACGATAGACAATCAATGATAACCCGTGCTGACTCAAAATCTTGGATTCGTCACTGCCTCCAAATAGCTTGGAGTTTTTTTTTTTTTAATCTCTTTCCTCAATTTGTCAACGACCAGAAATTTTAATGAAATCCGAAAGAAATTTGGAAATTGAAATCTTACCCATGTACTGTCTCTTTGAATTTCTCTTCATTTGCACACTAAGATAAAAGCATCTCGCCAAACATCAGAGTAAGGGGGAAAAAACCATAAATAACTAAAATAAAAAATTCACAATTCTCACACCTTGATGAAATTCAAAAAATTAATGGCTCTGAAGGATTTTTCTCAACCTGAGGATGAGATTCCAAAATAAATGGCTCCGAAGAACTATCCAGAATAACAATGTTTACCTTTGACGTTATAAAAATATACCAGCCACTCTATGGACATGTAAATACATACATCTTCATTGTGTAGTAGTCATGTATCATTCTGCTATTTGATTAAAATTGTCCCTAAAAGCATTTAAACAAAGACCAGTATTAATATGAAGGAAAACAAATGAAGTGTCTTGTAAAAGGGCCTGCTCTTCAATAGAAAGGGAAAGGGGGAGACTTGATTTCTGTGGGAGACGGGAAAATGTTGTTGACTGGTGGGGTTTCTTTCTTCGAATGGAAGATAGGTAAAAGTAAATGGAAATGTAGATAGAGAGAATATATATATATATATATATATATATATATATATATATATATATATATATATATATATATTTTACCTCATGATCATCTGGAAACCACCTTGTGAACAGTAGAGAACCAGTTCCAATCATGATTCAACTGGCAGCAATCTTTGGCTCTGATGGAGCTGCTCATTGAACTGGTTGGGCCACAACTTGAAGGGGAGTCACTGCTACTAGGCTTTTTTAGTCGAAGATGAAGGAATGAAATTACTCTTGATCTTTCCATCCGTTTAATAAGTGGCTAAATAACGAGCACTAATAAGATATTTTGAATGAACGGTGTGGAACCAGTTTTACTACAGTAATGAACGTGTGAACACTCCGCCACCTACAGTATCTGGCTAATTATCTCTTTTAAGGTAAAATGGTACGCGCACACATATATATAGAGGAATGATCTTCTGAGTACCGATATTTTTTTAATTTTAAGTACCGTGACATGACACGCCATTTAATTGGTGAATCATTATATACATGAGACCTACCATTAATTTATTCACTAATTAAATGGTGTGTCATGTTACTGGTGCTTAACATAAGCTAAGCACTGATGCTTAGGAGGTCATTTCTCTCTGTGTGTGTGTGGGCCTAGGTGGGGAAAAGTAGAAGTGAAAATTAAACAAATGTTTGAAAGGAAGAAAATTTTATTGATATATGAAAATTGAAATACAAATATTGAAATGAACTTTGAATTACAATATTGAAAGATAAAGACCCCCTAGCCCCCAAGGGGGTAAGCTATAGTAAAGGGCTTCCCCGTACTCCATTCCAAGTCCCTTATCCTTCTCGTTTCCAAGGGAGGGGCAAAAGTTCCAAAGTCAGTGTCCGGGAACTGGGTCGAAAAATAAAGATAATAAAAGAATACAAAGATATCTCAAACTATCTTGAGAATGATTTATCTTCCGCTAAATTTACTCTGAGAAGATCTTGAATACTTGATCTTCTTTTATACTTGAAATCTTAAGTTCCGAACTTGAAAATTTCTTTAATTTGGAGAAGGAATCTTGAATAATTGTACCTTTTGAAACTTTTGCACTGTCCATTTGCAAAAGTTAATCCACCAGTAGAAAAGTCTTAAAAAAAATTTTCTCTGTTTTCCACTTTGAAAAATTGACATCAACTTTAGTCAAAACTTTTGACTATTTGATTGATCATTCACCTTTTGAATTTGTTCATCACTTTTGAAAGATAGCACCATAAAAATGATTTTATCTTTTGATATCTGCTTTGATTTTGTCGTAAACTAAATCTCAAGCAAATTATCAAGATTAAATAATTCTTCATCAACATAATTGAGATTTTGTCGTAAACTAAATCTCAAGCAAATTATCAAGATTGAAAAATTCTTCATCAGCATAATTGAGACCGGGTCCTTGAAAAGGTTCTTCATTTCGTTGATAAATATCATCAAAACAATCTTGAGACATTGAAATTTCATCATCAAATATTTTTTTAATCAAATGAACTTGAGTTTGAGTACATTTCTCTTCATCAGTAAAAATGGCATAATGTTCATCATGAAACATTAATTGTAATATTGAATTGTCAATATTTGTTCCAAACTTTTTCTTTGCAGCAAGAACGGATTTTGATATAATTTTTGTGAGAATTGCTCTTACATGAGTTTTGAATATGATTTATTTGTCATCAGGAGAGTAAACTTTTTAAGGGATATTTGAATCTGGCATTGAAAGATTATTTGACAAAGTACTCCAAATAGTAATAATTTATTTGGTTGAAAAATGCTTTTCAGTAAAAAGAGTATCATTGAACTTGACTTCTTCGACAATCCATTCAGGAAAAATGGTTGAGAATTCAATTTTGAGAGTTTTGACTTTGAATTCAAAGAGATGATTAATAACTCTTTCGAGAGAGCTATTAAAAAGAGAAATATCTGTTTTTGAATCAATATATATTGAGGAAATAAATCTCCATTCGATCATTTGACGAATTTCTTCATTAATGGCATTAATAATCGAAATACCTTTGAGGGTAAAATGAAGTTTGTGATAACTTTCACAGGTTGCAAAACCATTGAAATAAAAGTTATCAAATATTCTAAAAATAATTTGTTTAAATGTCTAAGCACAAATAGGGTCTCTATTGATAATATTTTAATAAATATCATCAAAAAGTTGTAATACTTTTTTCATAAGATTTCTTCTATTCTTTTTAAGTAAGAATAGATTTTTGAAAAATAATTCTTTTGAAGAATTTTGACAAATAAGTCTTTCATCTTTTTGAGAATTTTTTTGAAATTTTTTTATAATTTTGTTACCACTGTCAAAAATTTCAGTAATATTTTTGAGACATCTTATAGTATCCTTACTACTTCTTTGGTAGTAAGTAGTAAGAATATTATCAAGATTATCCTTTTAAAATTTGAAAAGTCTTGTATGAGTTTTAAACTCATAGAATTTTGGTTCAGTTCCTAGATAGGAATCTGATTGAAAAAATTTACCTTTGTTCAAAAAATTTGATTCTTTGATTGAGAAATGTCTGTTTCTTGATAGAATTTCGTCTTCAAAGAATTTTAAAAAAGATCCTGAAATAATATCTGAATAATTTTTTGTATTCTTCTCTCTTTCCATAATATTCTTTTCAGGAGATAAGTTGTACAAAATAGTTTGATTTTCTTCGAATAAATAGCATTTTGAGATAAATATAAGACAAAATATATTGTCATAAAGAAAATTTTTGTTTTGAAATACATGAAGCTTCGGAAAATTGAAAAATTCTTTTGAGCAACAATTGTTGACAAGAATTGATAAGCATGGAATATTTTTGACAGCTTTGTTGATTTTTTGGACAGCTAATGTGCACTCGTGACTCCATAAGTTTGGGTTCTTTTATAATCTTTTGAAAAGAGGGGCATACATCAACCTTATCTCTTTGATAAAGTCACCGACATAATTAACGCAACCAAGGAATCTTTGAAAAGAATATTTGTCTAAAGTTTCATCAGGAAATTTCTCAATAAAATCTAGACTCCTCCGAATTGGAATAATTGAACCATTTTGAATAATATGACTTAAAAATCTTATCTTTATTCGACATAAAATAATTTTTTTAGCAGAAACTACGAAATCATTTTTCTTAATAACATGCATGAATGTATTGATATGTTTGAAATATTGTTTTATACTTTCAGAAAATATGAAAACATCATCAATGTAAACATGATAAAATTTGAAAATGGATTGAAAATATTATTCATAATTTTTTAAAATTCAGAAGGAGCATTTTTTATATCAAACGGCATAACATTCCATTTGTATTGACTGAAAGAAACATTGAATGCAGTTTTATACTTATCTTCTTCTTTAATTTGAATCTGCCAAAAACTTGACTTCATATCAAATTTTTAGAAGATAACAGCTTTGAATAATTTATTCAAAAGATCTTTATTTTGAGGAAGTGGATGTCGAATCCATTGAAGAGCAGTGTTGAGAGACTTATAATTGATAACAAGACGTGGTGTACATCGTTCAATTTCAAGCGAATTATTGACATAAAATGCTAAGCAACTCCAATGAGACTTGCTCAGACAAATTAAACCTTTGTTAAGTAAATCATCGATTTCCTTGATACAAAAGTCTAATAATTCTTTGTTCATTTGAATAGGACGGGATTTTGTAAGAATATTTAATTCATGAAAATCAAAATTGTATGGAAGAGATACCACATGTTTCTTACGATCCCAAAAAGCATTTGGAATAGTAGAGCAAATCTCTCTTTCCATTTGTTTTTGAAGATTTGAAATTTTCTCTTGAATCGAAGGATTTTGCAATTGTTCTTCAATTCTTTGAAATTTAAAACCCGTTTGGTATACATTGACAAAAAATGAGAATGAAAAATATAGTCGTTACAGGCCCTACACAAGATATAGAAAGTCAAATATGGTAACTTGATGTGATGGATAACGGTCATATTTTTCATTTTAATAGATAAATAATGGAAACAAACGAGGGCTTAATTTCTTCTTTGAGAAATCTAATATGATTTTTCTTGAAATTGATATTGTTGGCTAATTTTGAAATTGAATTCTTTTAAAAAAATTAACATCTTTATAAGGAGAATTTGTAAATTTGAAACAAATTTCTTGATCAAATATATTTGCAGTTAAACCTTTTGAAGTAGCTTGAAAATGATAAATTTGAACAATAAAAGGAGTACCAAGAATTACTTCTTGATCCAAATCTTTACAAGATAAAAAATATTTTTGAAGCAAATATTTGAATTACAAACATGAGCTTTTGAAAATTTATATTGAATATTGAGTTTCTTACCACTAGCACCAAAAAGACGTTCAGTAGTTTTTTAAAAATATTTTGTAGGTATCAATCTTTCACGAATACAATTTTGATCAACTCTAGAAATGAATTTGAATTCTCTGTTGACTGCAATAGTCATATTGCAGTACCATTTTTTAAGTTGAACACGATTAATAACATTAATCATTTCTTCTTCAGATTGAATATTTGAAGGAATTGGAGGATTGGATTCTTCACCAAAAGAACTAGAAGAGGATGAATAAGAAAAAGCCTTTGACTTTAGCTTCTTATCTTGAGTTTTGAGAAGAGAAACTTCTATTTTAACATCTTTCATTTGACGTTCAAGAATAGGAATTTGAGATTTCATAGAGCTGACTTCTAATTTTAAGTCAGAACTGGAAGATTTTGAAGTTTCAAAACGATTTAAAGCATTTTTCATATTGAAAGGTTCAGCTTTTGAATTTGAAGGATGAAGGGAATTAAACTTATTTTTAAGTTGTGGATCATCAATTTGATTTACAATCTCTTTAATAAATTTTTTTTCTCTAGTAAGAACATTTATAAATTTACAACCACAAAGTTCTTTACTTTGACTTGAAGATGATTGAGAATTTGAACTAGATCCAGCATTTAAATCTTCTTGATGTTGATAAACATGTTCTAACTCTGAGTTAGGCTCATTATCAGAACTATAATTTGAATCAATAAGATTGAGAAGTTGAAGTTTAATATATTCATCAATTTGAAGATTATTAATCTTGTCTTTGAGAGGACGCTTATTAGAATAATGCCCAGATTTTTGACATTTCCAACAAATTACAATGTTTTTTCTTCAAAATCTTTTCTTTTGAAATTTTTTTTTGGAATAATGTTTTAAATAAGAAGGTTTTTTAAAATACTTTTCTTTTGAATAAACTTTTCTTTTTGAAAAATTTTTTGATTTTGTTTTTAATGAAAAAATAACTTTCTCAAATTCATATTGTTCACAGAATGATCCAAGTTCTTTTCAACTATCTAATCTTTCTGTTTGCAATTTGGATTTAAATTTGAGTTCATTACAGAGCGCTAATCCTAATCTGTGAACAAAACAAATCAATTCTCCATACGAAAGATCACCATATGGAATATTATTTGAATATTCTTTTTTAATTGAATTTTTTACTCTTTCAGAAAATAATTTTGGAAGTCCAGATAAAAATCTTTCTTTCCAATAAGCTTGATTACAATCTTTTTCGTAAAAATTACACGTGTTAAAAATATGTCTTTATACCAACGAAAATCTTGTAAACTTGAACAACTTAAAGTTAACAAAATACTTAAAACTTTTTCTAAAACATCTGTTGAGGTCCAATAAAATGTTTGGCAATACAATAAATTAATATATTGAAACTGTCACTTGAACCATCAAGTTTGATAGCTTGAGTAATTTGATTTTTCTCTTGGTCAGAAATATAATTAAACCACCAATTATTTAATTGACTAGCAAAACCTTGAATAATATTGTGAATTGACTCAATTGGAGAAATTCCTTCTTGAATATAAGCGTTATAATGAGCACGCATTCTTTCAAGAATTTCAAAATTTTGATATTTGGTTAAACCATCTATATTCCAGATAGTTATACCAGTACCAAAGAATGTTGTAGGAATTTTGGCTTTTTGTTCGAAAAGTAAATTTGGAGGCGTATTTTTTGGATAATAAGGAGGAACTTTTGAAAATTGAGTTTTTCTACCTTGAAGTTTATTGATTTGAGGAATTTCATCACCAATAAATTGAGATTCAATATCGTCAATAGTATTGATGTTATTTGAAGTAGAAGATGATGATATTTTTGATAACCGAGTAGCAAGTTTTTTAAGAACATTAATCTCAGTTTTGAGACCATTTTTAGGTTTAGCCTCATGCCTGTTAATTAAAATTGCCTTTATTAGCTTAACACCTTTTGAGGAGGAGGATGTCTCGGGTTCAGAATTTATTTCAATTATGTTAAGCTGAGAACGGATGGATTGAAGAACTACATTAGTGTAGTTATTTTGAGCTTGAATATTTTTGATATTTTTAACAACAACTTGAGTTTTTTCAAGTCGTTCTTCAGATATCTTGTTGAAAGGAGATGCAAGAACTTCAGTATTTTCATGTGGAATTACAATATCTTGCAAAGGAGGATGCGAAGTTGAATATTCTCACCAAAAGGAGTTTTCCAAGTCTTCAGTGGAATATTAGTAATTTGAATAGATTTTTCTTTCTTTGATTTTGAAGAAACTTTTAAAAAGGTAGGTTTTTTGTTAAAAACTTTGAAATAAGCCCATTCAAAAAAACTTAAATCTTCAGGTAATTCATAAAATACTTTTTGGGATCGTAAGAAACATGTGGTATCTCTTCCATACAATTCTGATTTTCATGAATCAAATATTCCTTCAAAATCTTGTCCTATTCAAATGAACAAAAAATTATTAGACTTTTATATCGAGGAAATCAATGATTTATTTAACAAGGGTTTAATTCATCCGAGCAAGTCTCCTTGGAGTTGCTCAACATTCTATGTCAATAATTCGCTTGAAATTGAACGAGGTTCACCGCGTCTTGTTATCAATTATAAGCCTCTCAATACTGCTCTTCAATGGATTCGATATCCACTTCCTCAAAATAAAGATCTTTTGAATAGATTATTCAAAGTTGTTATCTTCTCAAAATTTGATATGAAGTCAGGTTTCTAGCAGATTTAAATTAAAGAAGAAGATAAGTACAAAACTGCATTCAATGTTCCTTTCGATCAATACGAATGACATGTTATGCCATTTGATCTAAAAAAATGCTCCTTCTGAATTTCAAAAAATCATGAATGATATTTTCAATTCATTTTCAAAATTTTATCATTGTTTACATTGATGATGTTCTCATATTTTCTGAAAGTACGGAACAACATTTCAAGTATATATCAATACATTCATGCATGTTATCAATAAAAAATGGTTTAGCAGTTTCTGCTAAAAAGATTGCTTTATGTCAAACAAAAATAAGATTTTTAGGTCATAATATTCAAAATGATTCAATTATTCCAATTCGGAGAAGCCTAGATTTTACCAAGAAATTTTCTGATGAAATCTTTGACAAATCTTCTCTTCAAAGATTCCTTGGTTGCGTCAATTATGTCCGTGACTTTATCAAAAAGATAAAGTTGATGTATGTCCCTATTTTCAAAAGATTACAAAAGAACCCAGACCCATGGAGCCACAAATACATATTAGCTGTCCAAAAAACCAAAAAAGCTATAAAAAAATATATTTCATGCTTATCAATTTTTGACCCTACTATTTCAATTATTGTCAACAATTATTGCTCAAAAGAATTTTCAATTTTCTAAAGCTTCATGTATTTCAAAACAAAAATTTTCTTTATGACAAGATATTTTGTCTTATCTTTATCTCAAAATACTATTTATTCGAAGAAAATCAAACTATTTTGTACAACTTATCTTCTGAAAAGAATATCATGGAAAGAGAGAAGAATACAAAAAATTATTTAAATATTGTCTCAGGATGTTCTTCAAAATTCTTTGAAGACAAAATTCTATCAAGAAACAGATATTTCTCAATCAAAGAATCAAATTCTTTGAACAAAGGTAGATTTTTTCAATCAGATTCCTATTTAAGAATTGAACCAAAATTCTATGAGTTTAAAACTCATACAAGATTTTTCAAATTTCAAAAGAATAATCTTGATGATATTCTTATTATTTACTACCAAAGAAGTAATAAGGATATTTTAAGATATCTCAAAAATACTACTGAAATTTTTTACAGTAGTAACAAAATTATAAAAAAATTTCAGAAGGATGAAAGACTTATTTGTCAAAATTCTTCAAAAGAATTGTTTTTCAAAAATCTATTCTTACTTAAAAAGAATAGAAGAAATTTTATGAAGAAAGTCACAACTTCTTGATTATATTTATTAAAATATTATCAATAGAGACCCTATTTGTATTCAAACATTCAAACAAATTATTTTTAGAATATTCGATAACTTTTATTTCAATGGTTTTGCAACCTGTGAAAGTTATCACAAACTTCATTTTACCCTCAAAGGTATTTCAATCATTAATGTCATTAATGAAGAAATTAGTCAAATGATCGAATGAAGATTTATTTCCTGAATATATATTGATTAAAAAATAGATATTTCTCGTTTTAATAGCTCTCTCAAAAGAGTTATTAATTATCTCTTTGAATTCAAAGTCAAAACTCTCAAAATTGAATTCTTAACCATTCTACCTGAATGGATTGCCGAAGAAGTCAAGTTCAATGATACTCTTTACTGAAAAGTACTTTTCAGTCAAACAAATTGTTACTATCTGGAGCACTTTGTCAAATAATCTTCCAGTGCCAGATTCAAATATCCCTTCAAAAGTTTACTCTCATGATGACAAAGAAATCATATTCAAAACTCATATAAGAGAAATTCTTACAAAAATTAGATCAAAATCCATTCTCGCCGTAAAGAAAAAGCTTGGAACAAATATTGACAATTCAAGATTGCAATTAATGTTTCATGATAAACATTATGCTATTTTACTGGTGAAGAGAAATGGACTCAAACTCAAATTCCTTTGATTAAAAAAATATTTGATGATGAAATTTCAATGTGTCAAGATTGTTTTGATGATATTTATCAATAAAATAAAGAACCTTTCAAGGACCAGTCTCAATTATGTTGATGAGGAATTATTCAATCTTGATAATTTGCTTGAGATTTAGTTTACGACAAAATCAAAGCAGATATCAAAAGATGAAATCATTTTTATGGTGGTATCTTTCAAAAGTGATGAACAAATTCAAGAGGTAAATGATCAATCAAATAGTCAAAAGTTATGACTAAAGTTGACGTCAATTTTTCAAAGTGGAAGACAAAGAAAAGTGGATTTAAGAATTTTCTTGTTTTTAACTTTTGCAAATAGACGGTGCAAAAGTTTCAAAAGATACAATTATTTAAAATTTCTTCTCCAAATTGAAGAAATTTTCAAATCCGGAGCTCAAAATTTCAAGTATATAAGAAGATCAAGTATTGAAGATCTCCTCAGAGTGAATTTAGCGGGAAATAAATCATTCTCAAGATAGTTTGTGATATTTTGTATTCTTTTACTATCTTTATTTTTCAATCTTGTAATTCAAAGTTCATTTCAATATTTGTATTTTAATTTTCATATATCAATAAAATTTTATTCATTTCAAACCTTTGATTAATTTTCACTTCTACTCTTCCCCTCATAGGCCCTTTTGGTACCACTATAGGCACTGTTCAAATGGGAGAACCTGATTTGATTCCAGGATGTCTACTGAATAAAAGTTGGTCAGTCCATTTCTAACCCGGGAAGGCGTGTTAGGGTGGTCTCGTTTGTAGGTTTGGTAAGAATCAGTCTATCTTATTTAACTGTTTTTATCGTGGTAAATTGTTATAATTTCATTGAATTTAATTATGTCCTCTTTTTCAAATTGGTTTCAAAGGTCTAGAAATAGATCTAAAAATATTTCAAATGTTTTTCAAAATGAAGAAAAAATTGATCAATCATCTACATCATATGCATCAAATGATTTCAACAGTCATCAATTTCAAATAGCTCAAATTGAATAAAGATTGCATAACTGGACAATTCCAAAGGTAGAAAATAATTATTTCTATGAAATTGAAAAGTTTGATTTTACTCAAAATTCTGTTATCAAAACTTTTGAACAAACATTATCATTTTAAAATCAAAATGCTCATATCAATTTATTTTCAAAAGAATCAATTGAATCTCACAGGAAGAAATTCAAATATCTTCATGTTAGATTAGTTCAAATTGCTGTCAAATCTTTGTTTCAACTTGGGTTAGACATTCCTATTCTCTTAACTCTTAGAGATAAGAGAGTCCTCAAATTTGAAAATTCATTATTATCCGTTCTAGAGTCAAATCTAGAAAGTGGTCCAATTTATTCAAATTGTTATTTAAAATTTTCAATCAATTTCAATGATAGAGCTATTTTTAATGCTCTAAATCTCCATATTCAAACCAAACACTCGATTTCGATAATCGTTCAAATGCTTTTGTTGTAATATACATGATATATTATAAGCTCATGAATACTCAACTCAATATTGGTGTTTTACGTTCATCTCCTAAAGATGAAAGTCTTTTGGTTGAATGTAATTTTTTTCATTAAAATACCATGATTCCCAAGAGAATTCCTTATAATCTTCAAACTCGTGGATTAGAATGAAATTTTGTAAATGTTCAAAATCCTATTTTTGCTCCTGTTCAAACAATTCCAAATCAAATTCTTACTTTTCCAGATTGAAACGTTAAAAAATGACTTTCAAATGATCTTCCTCTAGGTTTCAAAGATCTTATTCTTCTAGATATGAAGATAAACCTAGAACTTCTTATCAATCAACTATATTTTCAACATCTTCTCTTTCAAGTGTTGATTTCACTCCAAATATTCCAAACCTCAATATATCGAAAAAGAAGCAGAAAAAGAAGAAAAATCAGAACAACCTAAATCTCCAACTTTTTCTGATATGTTTTCTAAAAATGAAAGACTTGATCATCAAACAAATGTTACTTCTTCAAGTATTGACAGAAGAAATGAATTCAAAACTGATCAAATTCCTGATGTTAAAACTTTTTGAAAAATATTTTGTCCAAGTTTTTCAAATGAAAAACGAGAATCTTATTGGAAATAATTTTATGAATTCCCTAAAGATTTAAGTTTTTATGAATGGACTTATTTCAAAGTTTTTAATGAAAAACCTACTTTTTCAAAAGTTTCTTCAAAATCAAGAAAGAAAAATCTATTCAAGTTACTAATATTCCACAGAAGACTTGGAAAACTCCTTCTGGTGAGAATATTCAATCTTCTCATCCTTTTTTTTCAAGAGATTGTAATTCCACATGGAAGTAATGAAGTTCGTGCATCTCCTTTCAAAAAGATATCTGAAGAACGACCTGAAAAAACTCAAGTTGTTGTTAAAGATATAAAAAAATTCAAGTTCAAAATAACTACACTAATGTAGTTCTTCAATTTGTCTGTTCTCAGCTTAACATAATTGAAATAAATTCTGAACCTGAGATATTATCATCCTCAAAAGGTATTAAGCCAATAGAGCCAATTTTAATTAACAGGCGTAAGGCTAAACCTAAAAATGGTCTCAAAACTGAGATTAATGTTCTTAAAGAACTTACTACTCAGTTATCAAAAATATCATCATCTTCTACTTCAAATAACATCAATACTATTGACGATATTGAATCTCAATTTATTGATGATGAAGTTCCTCAAATCAATAAATTTCAAGGTAGAAAAACTCAATTTTCAAAAGTTCCTCCTTATTATCCAAAAAATACTCCTGCAGATTTACTTTTCGAACAAAAAGTCAAAATTCTTACAACATTCTTTGGTACTGGTATAACTATCTGGAATATAAATGGTTTAACCGAATATCAAAATTTTGAAATTCTTGAAAGAATGGATGCTCGTTATAATGGCTATATTCAGGAAGGAATTTCTCCAATTGAATCAACTCACAATATTACTCAAGGTTTTGCTGGTCAATTAAATAATTGGTGGTTCAATTATATTTCTGACCAAGAGAAAAATCAAATTGCTCAAACTATCAAACCTAATGGTTTAAGTGATAGTTTCAATACAGTAATTTATTGTATTGCCAAACATTTTATTGGATCTCCAACAGATGTTTTAGAAAAAGTTTCAAGTATTTTGTCAATTTTAAGTTGTTCAAATTTACAAGATTTTCGTTGGTATAAAGACATATTTTTAACACGTGTATTTTTATGAAAAGATTGTAATCAAACTTATTGGAAAGAAAGATTTTTATCTGGACTTCCAAAATTATTTTTTAAAAGAGTCAAAAATTCAATTAAAAAAGAATATTCAAATAATATTCCAAATGGTGATCTTTCGTATGGAGAATTGATTTGTTTCTTTAACAGAGAAGGATTAACACTCTATAATGAACTCAAATTTAAATTCAAATTGCAAACAGAAATATTAGATAGTCGAAAAGAACTTGAATCATTCTGTGAACAATATGAAATTGAGAAAGTTATTCCTCCTTTAAAAAAAATAAAAAAAGAAAAGTTTACTCAAAAGAAAAGTATTTTCAAAAACATTTTTATTGAAAACATTATTCCAAAAAGAAATTTGAAAAGAAAAGATTTTCAAGAAAAAGCAATGTAACTTGTTGGAAATGTCAAAAATCTGGACATTATTCTAATAAGTGTTCTTTCAAAGGCAAGATTAATAATCTTCAAATTGATGAAGATATGAAACTTCAACTTCTCAATTTTATTGATTCAAATTCCAGTTCTAGTAATGAGTCTAACTCAGAGTTAGAACATGTTTATCAACATCAAGAAGATTCAAATGCTGAATCTAGTTCAAATTCTCAATCATCTTCTAGTCAAAGTAAAGAATTTTGTGGTTGTAAAATTATAAATGTTCTTACTAAATAAGAAGAACTTATTAAAGAGATTGTAGATCAAATTGATTATCCACAACTTAAAAATAAGTTTAATTCCATTCTTCTTTCAAATTCAAAAGTTAAGCCTTTCAATATGAAAAATGTTTTAAATCACTTTGAAACTTCAAAATATTCCAGTTCTGATTTAAAATCAGAAGTCAATTCTATGAAATCTCAAATTTCTATTTTTGAAAGTTAAATGAAAGATGTTAGAATAAAAGTTTCCCTTCTCAAAACTCAAGATAAGAAGTTAAAGTCAAAGACTCCTTCTTATTCATCATCTTCCAATTCTTCTGGTTAAGAATTCGATCCTTTCATTCCTTCAAATATTTAATCTGAAGAAGAAATGATTAATGTTATTAATCATGTTCAACTAAAAAAATGGTACTGCAATATGACTATTGTAGTCAACAAAGAATTCAAATTCACTTCTAGAGTCCTTATTAATTCTGGAGCTGATCAAAATTATATCCGTGAAGGATTGATACCTACAAAATATTTTGAAAAAATTACTGAGCGTCTTTATGGTGCTAGTGGTAAAAAACTCAATATTCAATATAAACTTTCAAAAGATCATGTTTGTAATTCAAATATTTGCTTCAAAAATATTTTTTATCTTGTAAAAGATTTGGATCAAGAAGTAGTTATTGATACTCTTTTTATTGTTCAAATTTATCATTTTCAAACATTTGTTTAATTTTCACTTCTACTCTTCCCTTCCTTGGCCCATTTTGGTATCTCACACACACACACACACACACACTTTGAGAGCTCGAGGGCTTATTCTTTTAGGGTGATTATATTGTTGAAACAATTTTTATTTAAACACCACGTTTTAATTACAGTTAAACCTCTTAATCTTTACTCATTGTAACAATTATTTCTTTAATTTTTCTTCGTCGAATTCTTATTTTTAACCTTCTATTAATTTGTAAGTCTCATTTTTTATGATGATTTATATGAAAATATTTTATTTTCATGCTTTGAAATGAGGAAATAATATTTTTATCACTTTTTTTTTAAATATAATGGAAAAATAAGTTATTTTACGCCATTTTAACAAACTTTTAAATATGAAATTGTTATCGATTATAAAATGTGTTAATTAATGAAAAGTTTGAGAATAAAAATGACATGAAAAATTAAGAACCTTAATACAATTAAAATGTTGTATAAAAAATAAAAATTGAACTACATTTTTGTTTTTTTTTTGGCTACTATCCTTATTTTAGTCCTTTAAATGGAAATTACCAAATTGGTCTAACTCACCGCCGACCACAAAACCGAAACCTATTTCAGTCAACATTTTTCAGGCTAAAATATCTTTTTAAACATTTTCTGCAATGTCCCAACTTCACTCTGCCGCCGTGAAACCGGAGCCTCCGTGCAACGATGCCACCATAAAGCCACCTCCACCGCATGCGCCGACTCCACAGCCACCGAGACTCGCTGTTTTGACCGACCTTAACGCTGAGCCGCTGGATTCCGACCTCCAATCTACTTATTCTCTAAATGTCTCTAGGTCTTTGTCTTTATCATTTAATTCATGAGCTAGAGTTTTGTAGTTTCTTTTTTATGTTCTGTTGTTTATCCGTTGTGGGTTTAAGTCCAAAATGATAAAGATGAATAAAAACTTTTGTGTGTATATGGCAATAAAGGTATATAGGGAAGTAATGATGAAATTAATGCTGCTTTTGGTAAATGGGCTACAATAATTTGTGTTTCTGGGGGAATTTGAGGTCTTGTAGTGTGAAAATAATATATTGAATGTGTCTCATGCTGTGATGTTAAAGATTATTTGTCTGGAATGCATTGTGAAACACTGGATGTCAATTTAACTGCTTGTTGAAAAAGAATCAACAAAAGGCAGCATCCGGATTGACAAGTATTTTTCATGTTCTGTATTGATTGGCTTCCTTTTGACATCTGAAATTGATGTTCACTTTCCCTACGTAGAATCCCCTGCCTACTTCAACAAAACAATCCCGATTTAGCCCAATGAATCTCTTTATAGTACATGATGATGGAAATTATTGAAGAAGGTGCATAAAACACAACTTTGTAAGTTTAACGTAAGAAATGTGGACAGGTTAAATCAAGATTTTCGATTTTGAGGTAAGAGCAACATTAAATTGTTATCTGTTTTTGGAAATTTTTACTTTCAATCTGGGGGGTATTTGTTTGCCCTGTTGGGTGATTATGACAAGATTACCCAAGAAAAGATGATCCCAATTTTGTAGTGCTTTCTAAGTAAAAGCTTTCGCCCAAATATGTAACATGTCATGGGGTATTATTGAAGAAGTACGTAAAACACAACTTTCAGCTTAGTTTTGAATATGAGACAAATAGAGAACATTTAACTTTGTCAGTCATTTAGAAAATTCACTATTATATTTTAATATATAGTGTGATTGTCTGGATCTGTAGGGTTATTAATGATGAGAACAGTCAAGATAAAATGAGCTTGATGGGAAATGCAGAGGCTATGGATGCAGAAGCATCACAAGTGAAAAGGTTGGGGAAATGCCGTTCAAGAACTAGTAAAGCCGAGTACCCTCCTGATTGCAGTGGAGCTGATATAGATGCTGACCAAAATGGTCAAGGGAACTCCACTTCTCGCGAGGAAAAAGTTAGCAGCCTCAAAACCGTGAGCAACTTTTTACCTCTTTGACATGCTATTGCACCTCCTCTCCATATGATCAAGGAGATACGAAATGAAATGAAATATGCACACAATATACCCGACAGGAAAAAAGTTAATACACAAACACTAGAGCACCAAATACAAAGGTCGACATCCTTCCGGTGTGAAGGTTTTCTTCCTCCACCCTATCCTTGTTTATCTGCAATGCTGCTTCTTAGATAAAATTGATTTAAAAAAAAAAAAGAAAAAAAAAAGCAGCCTGAACTCTGTGCGGTGTTTTTCTACTGTTTTTGCCTTCTCTATTTTCAAATTTTGAGTGATTGAACTGTAGTATTTTTGACATTGTAATTCGGACGTGTGTATATTCTGTCATGGGTAGGAAGTTAAGTGTAGCTGACGTAGGAGTGTAATAATTTGACAACAAACAGTGAAGAAAGGAAATCCAAGAAGAAGAAAAATTAGGTTAAGGGAAAAATAAATTTATCATGTATATTCAAGTGTGTCTATTATATTGTATTAGCCCTATATATAGCAAAGAAACTAAAATCAAAAGAATATCTAATAAACTAGAATTTTATCGAATTATTAAATGTAATCTAAAAAACCTATTTGAATTGAACTCCATATTAAATCATATCTAACTTTTATCTCTATTTCCAAAATTTTTCAGCAGTTGAGAAAAATCAACTTCAACGAGATAAACTAGAATTTCATACTTCAAGGAGATTGATCTTTTGTTTTGACCAAATGATTGTACTAAATTCTTGACAGCAACATATATCTGAACTCATACCAAGGGGACGATATTTTTTTTTGAATCAAAGATTGAAATTGATCATGTAACAACAACTTAATGTATAAATCACCCTAAGAATACGATCTTACCAAGGGGATGACCTTTCCTTCTAACCAAGTATCGACATGGAAATCCAAGAAGTAAAAAATTATGTAACTTCTCTTCAACAACTTCAATTGATTGCGCGTAATAAGGAGCACAAGGGACTAGCTTTGTAGATTGGCTTTTGTAGAAAAAAATGATTGCAACATCGAAAGCTCGAATGAAGCCTAGTAAGAGAATAATTTACTATATTGAAAATATAATTTTCACTTGATGACCAATCAAATAGTTTATTTTGTGGTGGTCAATGGAGGGTGTTGGTAGCCGATGATTGGAAGTGGCAAGAGGGTATGGTTGAATTCAAGTTTACAGGGGTATGGTGATGATGGTGGTTGAACTGGGGGACAGTTGTTTATGGGAGTTGACTCACAGCTATGATAATGATGGTGGTTGGTCAAGTTGAAGGGTGGTGGTGTTGTGTGGGTTATCGACGATGAGTGTGGGCTGAGTTTTGTTTTTGGATTATTGGACTATTGGTCCTCTTGATTGGGCAAGTGTTAAGTATGTGGGTTGTTAGTTGTGATGTCTACATGGTTTATCGATTGGGCTATACTTTGAATTGAAGTTTGTTGGGTTGAGCTTTGTTTAGGAGGTTAATGGGTTAGGTTTTCGATATATGTGGGCTGTGATGTTGCGTTGGCTTGAATTGATTCTAACTTGTGCCGGATGTTTGAGGTTGAATTGGTGGTTATGAATTGGGCTTTATGAGATGGGCTTGTTTTGAGGGTCTGGTATGTTATTGTGGTGGGTTGGATGTATGTTATATGGAGCAATAAATCAGAGCAGCGAGCGCAATTCTGCAAATGAACAGTTTTTTTCTTTTTTCTTCATGGATCAGAACAATGAAGACAGTGAACAACCTGCATGTTTGACTTTTTTTTATTTTTATTTTTGCTTCTTTTATTTATTTATTTATTTATTTATTCAGTTAACTAAAAAGACGAGAAAACTGCACCATTGATTGATGTCGAAACGAATTCTTTTTGTATTTTTTGTTAAATTTTGTTTTGTATTAAATGTGGTTATTGGACACTGTCCAACTATTTTGAGTGTGAAGAGATTGGATTTTGGAAACAAGATTTGTTTAGCCAAAAGGAAAAGAACTTGCTCTGAGCTCTCTTAAATCGAGAGGATATTTAATAAATAGAACTTTATCGAATTATTGAATCTAATCTAATCAAAATAAACCCAATTTGAATTAAACTTTATATATAAATCATATCTAACTTATATCTTAATCTTTATTTCTATCTTTATCTCCTTCAGTAACATCTTAGAAATCATTTGGATGGCTCAGATTTAGGTGACATTGAAGGTCTCGGTGAAATATGCTTTTTGCTCCTTTAGGTCAACAGTATGATTGAGCTAACATAGGGCCATATCTATTTGTATCTCAGCTCTTGAATGGAATGAATCTCAAAAGAGGGATCAGGATTTTGACTCATTTATCAACATTTCATGAACTCTTGACTGAGTTAAAGGAATTGTAGTTAATAAGTTATTGCACCTCTGCTTATTATCTCAACTTGATTTACGTGCTGTAAGCATTGACCGACATATATGCTGTTAGGGGTTGGTACATGTTGCACGAAAGATGCCAAAGAATGTGCATGCTCATTTCATACTTGGTTTAATGTATCAAAGAATGGGTCAACCTCAACAGGTACCTGTTGATCTTGCTGGATTTTATTTAGTCCATATTGATGCATTTAGTAGCATTCATCTTTGAAAATTTGTTGAAGGCGATTCTGGCTTATGAGAAAGCAGCAGAAATATTGCTTCGCTCTGAAGAAGAAATTGACCGGCCTGAGTTGCTGTCACTGGTTCAGATTCACCATGCACAGGTGGACTAACTTTTAGCTGAAGTACTATTTCATGAATATTTTCTCTTTTAGTTATACTATGAACACCTGGTTGACTACGGTTCACTTCACTTGCACCCGGTCCTTGTTTCATCACTCGTGAAGTGCATATTGTTAGAAAGCTTGGAGAATTGTACTTTGGATGAAGAACTCAAACCTCAAGAACTTGATGAAATTTGTTTGAAGTTGAGGGAGTCTATGAAGTCCGATGTCAGACAGGCATCTGTTTGGAATACTCTTGGTTTGATACTTCTTAAAACTGGTTGCTTGCAGGTGAAAATAGACATGTATATTCTTTTTCTGTCTATCAGCATGATCATGTTACCTAGTAAGATGTCTTGATTGAAAATGATTTAATATCTTCTCTAGGGTGCTATATCAGTATTTTCATCTTTGTTGGATATTGTCCCCAACAACTTGGATTGCCTTGGGAATCTTGGAGTCACGTATCTTCAAAGGTAAGGAATAACTAGTGATGTAATTCCAATATTCTTTGTATTTGTGTAGTAGTTTTTCACAGCGATGAATTTGTTAGTTGTAGAATAGTACATTTTTGCCATAATGGAACACAAGCCTATAGTGACAAAGTGGAAAAGTATCTTAACAAGGTTCAGAAGTTTGACTAATGGCGGCTTCATCGTAAATGAATTGTGTTTGAAATTGTGAAAATATTCCTTTGTTGCCTTCAAAAGCTATCTGTTATACCGCTTGTTTTTGTCCTTCATGTTTATGTTGCCAATTTTTTTGAATGATCTCTTCTTTTTCTTCTGTCTTTTATTTATAGATGTTTACATGAATATACAAGGAAACAAAGTTATAATTGGTAATATAAAAGGAAAGCAATCAATCACGCCTATACAAGGAAAGCTGCAAGAATTATGTAATCAATCACACCTCTAATACCCCCTCAAATTGATGTTGGAGAATTCACGAGCATCAATTTGCGGACGAGAAAGTTATGACGCTAGCAAGTTAAGGTAGAGAAGATATCTGCGGCCTGTTGAGTAGTAGAGACATGGAAAGAGCAATGATCTTGGAATCATAGGCGTCCCAAATGTAATTACAGTCTACTTTAATGTGTTTGGTATACTCACGATACACAGGATTAGTTGCAATTTGAATAACATTAATGTTGTCGCCATGAAGTGGTGTAGGTCGTGATTGGGAAATACCAAGTTCTGGTAAAAGACTTTTCAACCACACAATCTTAGAATAGACAACTGACATAACACGATATTCAGCGCCAGCAGAGGACTTAGAAATACAATCTTGTTTTTTACATTTTTAAGAAATGAGAGTATTACCAAGAAAGATACACCATCCAATAGTATATCGATGAGAATCAGGGCAACCAACTTAGTTATCATCATTATAAGCTATGAGTCCAAGAGATGTCCCCCAGGAAAGAACAGACCATGATGAGGAGTCTCAATAAGATATCAAATAATGCAGCGGGCAGTTACCAAATGAAGATGACGAGGTGCATCCATAAATTTGCTGACGGTATGAATGGCGAAGGAAATATCCGAATGTGTGATAGTGAGAAAAATGAGACTTCCAACCACCTTCCGATATAGGATAGGGTCTGGAAAAATATCGCCTTTGTCTTTCCTATATTTAACATTAAGCTCTAGGGGAGTATTAATGGAGGAGCTTCAGATAAATTATCCAACATGATCAAGTCTTGAATATACTTATGTTGATTCAAGAATATACCGTGTAGCTCTGTATGAACCTGTAAGCCAAGAAAATAAGATGACCTATATCTTCATATGAAAAATCGAGTGGAGATGTTCTGAAGCTTCTAAATAAGATTGTAACCAGATCCTGAGATATTAATATCATCTACATATACCAACAAACAAACGATGCCAGTTGTACTTTTGTGAAAGGATAGAGATGCGTAATACTGACTCTGAGTGAAGGAAAAATCAAAAGTATGTTAGAAACTTGTCAAAACATGCTCGAGGTTCATGCTTAAGACCATACAAGGAGCGTTTTAGCTTACACATAGAGTTAGCTGAGGGAATAGGCATACCAGATAGATGTTTCATATGAATGTCCTTGAGGTCTCCATGTAGGAATGCGTTCTTCACATCCGTTTGAGGTAAAGACCATGATTGAGAAGCGGTAAGCGATAACAAGAGGTGAATAGTGGTCATTTTTGCCACGAGAGCAAATGTCTCATCATAATCTATTTCATACTCTTGACGATTACCTAAAGCAACCAATCGAACCTTATTGCGCTCCAAAGAACCATCAGAACGAAGTTTGATGGAATATACCCATTTACTTCCAATAGGTTTCACAGTCTGTGGACATGGCACAATGTTGTGGTTGACCTCGAGAGCCTCGTGTTTTGCTTTCATGGCCCGTTGCCAACATTCATGTTCCATAACTTGTCTATAGAAGGAAGGACTAGAAACCGAATTAAATTTAGTAGATATAGAACTATGGGAGGAAAAACCTACCTATCTGGTGGTCAAGGAACACAAGAAGTACGACGAAGAGGGACAGGAGGCGGTAAATCATCTGGTGCAGGATCTGGTGTCGTAGGTGGAGGATCAGAGAGGCTAGGGATGACTGTCGTCTGAGAATGAAGATCTAGACCAGTGATAGATGTAGCATGTCCATGAGTGTAAACAAGGCCTGGCTTGTACCGAGATGGTTCTAGAGGGAAATCAGGCTAGACAGAGAATACAAGAGGGGGAACAACGGTCTTTGAACTGAAGAAGGATTGTTTTTTTTAAAAAAATTATGAAAAATTCAATTTTTTTGTGATGTAGGATCATAACCGACGTTCCCTTTTTGAGTCTCACCATATCCCAGAAAGACATACTTGATAGATTGAGGTGTGAGTTTTGTTCTTTCATGTGATTGCAAATGAACAAAATATACACACTTAAAGGGCCGGAGATGAGAATATGTGATGAGGACATCGGACGTTACTTAGTTTATTTACGCTTTATTTATGCTTTATTTATCTTTTGAACTATTATTTAGGATTTGGACTTATATGGGCTCGGGCCTAAGCTTGTTAGGGTTGCTTAACTATTGAAACCTAATTTACATTATAATTTTCAGTTGATGAATGAACAATAATTATTTGGTGGCTTATGGCGCATCTTTCTCCCTCTCCTATTGAATTCTTCTTCTTCCCCTCCCTTAATCCCCTATTCTTTCTGAATCTTCTTCTGTTTCTATTAATCATCCCATTGGTGCTGCATCAAATTTGGTATTAGAGCCGAATCTTGGTAATTTCTCGTCCTCAACCCACAATTTCTTCGTATCTTCTTCCCATAAATTTGTTAGAACAGCACAAACTAAAAGTATTTTGGTAAAGGCAGCAATTTTATCCTTCAATTTCCAGACTTAGTTGAAAAAAAAAAAAGGTTACTGTTCATGCCCGAAGTTCCAAATTTTAGATTTTTTTTTTTTGCGTCTATTACAAAAAAATAAAATAAAGTAAAAAAATTCGTATTTTCTTTGTGGCTGCTGTTAGTAATATTGCTGTTCCAACAATTTCAACCCTATTTACAATTATCCAGCCCAATCACCCACATTAGCCCACCTCATATCCCCATTTCCCAACCCAATTACAGGAGCCCATTGATTCATTATCCCAACACTATTTACACTCCAAGCCCATAAAACCCAATTATCCCCAAACCATTCACCCGGCCCAATCTCCCCTAATTTCATCTTCTCCGGCTCCACGTTACTCCCCGTTGCAAACCTCCACCAATAATTCACTCTGCCAACCGCTACCAACTTCTACTGTACATTCTTCAAAGCCGCCGCTACGAACTCCGATCACCCCACCCCTATAAACCTGAAACCTAAATCCTTTGTCTTATCCATTGAGAAGCGCACCATGATCTTCCTCAACAACAACCAAACCAAACCCACATGAAAGCACACAGTCACAACTAGCGAGTCAGCTCCACGTGACATCCACGCACAACTCACCAACTACTGACTTTGTCAACAATACACACGATTTCTCATCTAGTCGCCGGCAACAGTTATCCTAAAATGCATATACCTAGCAAGAATTAATTAGGTCGTAGTCTCAAACTCATCTCCATCTAAACCGGTTCCCCTCTCATACTGCCACCAACCGCCGCCATCATAGAGTTTGACGCCTCCAGTTTTGCAAAATACAGCAACAACAGAGCCAGAGTCGGAGACAGTTTATTGTTCAATTGGTTGATATTTGAACATCCTACCACAACAGAGCCAGAGTCAAGATAGTATAATTTGCAATTCAACAGAAGTGAGTTCTGACGTGGAAGATAACTGAAGCGAAGGAAGGGCCGCAAGCATATTCGGAACCCACTTGTCAGCAGTTCGGGCAACTAAACGACAAGGAGTTCTTGATCTCTTTATTATTGGTTTATATTGGTTCTTCATCTTAAAATCGGATCACCTACAATATTTGTGTTGTTGTAACTTGACAATTGTGACCTTAAACCTACTTGATTGAAATTCGTGAATTTACTCCCTTTGTTCCCCATTACTCCACGTGTTTAGATATTTCGAATGGTCATTTCTATCCTTGCTTTCAATTTTATTTGCACCAGTATTATTTGCTTGCAAAAATCGGACTTTACGTAATCCCATTTTAACAAACAAATAATAATAATAAAATTTCAAGTTGCGAATCTACTTTTGACACTTGTTATTTGTTGATCTCAGTAGTGCACTTCACTTAGCTTGTGTTACTGTGTATGCAATTGCGTAGTGGTCGAGTTACTGCGTCTAGTGCTGGTACCCTTACCATGGACCCTTCCCGCATTGAAGCTATCACCCGACAGTTGGCACAATTACAAAACCAATTAACGGCTGTCCAAACTGAGGTAGCCGCTACTCGTGAGGAGAATAGAGCCCTAACCGCTAGGGTAAACACTCTTGACCCAACCCAATACTCAACTGAAGCTGAAAATTCTGACGCTTCCATTAATAGACCTCATCATCGTCCACAAGGTGGTCAACACCATGCTAGACATGATCGTAGGGACGGAAATCAAGCTCGTGGACACGAGCGGGAATATCATCGTCATGGTACACTATCTCCCTCTCGCCATGAGGAGCGCCTCTTTCGAAATATTAAGTTAGATGTCCCTACATTTGATGGTTGTCTAGATCCTAGAGTATTCAATCAATGGGTTAGAGATATGGATCGCTTCTTTGCCTGGTATGGGGTCCCTGAAGATCGGAGGGTACAATTTGCCAGTTTGAAATTAACTGGCACAGCTCAACTGTTTTGGGAAAGTGTTGAGGACCTCCTAAAGAGGCTTCATGCTCCCCCTGTTGGGAATTGAGATGAAATTAAGCGTCGCCTTGAAGGAAAATATTTACCTCAATCTTACAGGGGCAACTTGCTAGATCAATGGAACGCATTTACGCAAGGCAATCGACCTGTGACCGAATATGTTGCTCAGTTTGACGAGTTTCGAATGAGATGTCAAGTCGTTGAAGATGAAGTCATGACCTTGAGTAGGTTTAGGCAAGGCCTGCGGGATGATCTTAGACGTGAGCTTGTTCTTAGAGGTGTCACCACCCTTGACCACGCCTACTCTTTCGTTCTGGATTACGAGTTAGTCACTAGGATACCGTACAGAAGTCGTAGTGACTCTCGCACTGCAACCTCCTCTGCATCCACTCCACCCCCTAAGTCTATTCTAGGTCCTCCTCCTAATACTACCCCCACATCGGATAGTAAAGGTAGAGGTTCTGAGGTTTCAAGAACGTCCTCTCGTTGGCAATGGTTCAACTGTAAGGGTTTTGGTCACATTGCTTTTAAGTGTCCTAGCCGAGCCCTAGTTTTGGAAGTGCGTGAAGGTATAGCTGACGAGCTACTAGAGGATCAGGTTTATGAGCCTAAGTTAGAAGAGTTTGATGACTTGGAGGATAGTGAAGATACCTTCTTGGGTTGTATTTAGGCTAGTCCCCTTATACCACATATGCCTAGAGTCGGTGTCGTCCGTTGTACTCTTACCCAGCCTAGGGATGCCGATGATTGCCGCTGTCATGCCATCTTCCACACTTACATCAAGATTAATAATAAGGGCTGTAAAGTTATTCTGGATAGTGGCAACTGCATTAATGCGGTTTCGATGGCTACAGTATCCCGTCTAGGGTTGAAGTCTGTTCCTCACCCTCAACCATACAGCGTCTCTTGGGTTGATACCTCCTCCATAGCTGTCAATGAGCGTTGTTTAGTCCCTATCCAATTTCTCGAGTATAAGGACCATATATGGTGTGACGTCATTTCAATGGACGTCGGGCACATAATCTTAGGACAACCTTGGTTATTTGACCTAGATGTAACCATCTATGGTCGATCCAATTCCTGCTCCTTCGTGTTTAATGGAAAGAAGATTCACCTTAACCCACTGCTCCCAAAGCCTGTTGGCCCACTGGAAATGAAGAAAAGTGTGGAACGAAAGGGATTGCACATCATTAGTCCTACGGAGTTTGAGCGTACACTTGTTGGTGATTCAGTTGTGCTCGCTTTGGTGGTCATGGAGGTTCCATCCCACTCCACAATAGAGAGCCCTGTTGAAGTCCTGTCGGTCCTCCAAGAGTTTCGAGACGTCTTTCCGGAAGACCTACCTGATCATCTACCTCCACTAAGGGATATTCAACATGCCATATATTTCGTCCCAGGGGCATATCCCTCCCAAATTTGCCTCACTATAGGATGAATCCTACCGAGCACGCTGAACTTCAAAGGCAAGTGGATGACCTCCTTCACAAAGGATTCATTCGTGAGAGTTTAAGCCCGTGTGCTTTCCCCGCCCTATTGACGCCCAAAAAGGATGGTTCTTGGAGGATGTGTGTGGATAGTCGCGCGATCAATAGGATCACGGTGAAGTATCGTTTTCCCATTCCTAGACTTGACGATATGTTAGATATGATAGTTGGTGCCACAATCTTTTCGAAGATTGATCTGAAGAGTGGATACCATCAGATTCGAATTCGTCCAGATGAGGAGTGGAAGACCGCGTTTAAGACGAAAGATGGTATTTATGAATGACTGGTCATGCCTTTTGGACTGAGTAATACGCCAAGTACCTTTATGCGAGTAATGACACAAACTCTCCGACCTTTCATGGGAAAGTTTCTTGTTGTCTACTTTGATAATATCCTCATCTATAGTAAGACTAAGGAGCAACACCTTGACCACCTCACACAAGTTTGCTCTACTCTTCATGCAACTAATCTATATACTAACGTCAAGAAGTGCTCTTTCTTCACCGACACAGTCGTTTTTCTGGGGTTCATTGTCTCTTCGACAGGAATATCCGCTGACCCTGCTAAGGTTCAGGCGATTATTGACTGGCCTGAGCCAAAAGCTATTCATGACGTCAGGAGCTTTCACGGCTTAGCTACATTTTACCGTTGCTTTATTAAGGGGTTTAGCACTATTATGGCGCCTATTACGGAGTGCTTGAGGAAAGGGGAGTTTCATTGGACACAAGAGGCGGCTAAGGCCTTTAAGTTAGTCAAGAAGCGAATGACGGAGGCCCCTGTCATGCGTCTTCCCGATTTTTCAAAGTCTTTGAAGTTGAATGTGACGCCTCTGGGGTAAGTATAGGCAGAGTCTTAAGTCAGGATCGTCACCTTGTTGCCTACTTCAGTGAGAAGTTAAATGAAGCCAAACAGCGGTACTCAACTTATAATAAGGAACTGTATGCAGTGGTCCAGGTTTTGCGCTATTGGCGCCACTATTTGTTACCCCAAGAATTTGTCATTTATTCGGATTACGAGGCCCTTCGTTACCTCAACTCCCAGAAAAGATTAAATTCTAGGCATGGTCGTTGGGTCGAATATTTGCAGGCCTACTCATTTGTTTTAAAACACAAGAAGGGCGTAGAGAACTAAGCAGCTGATGCATTAAGTCGTCGTGTCTCCCTTTTGTCGATCATGAGTGTCAAGGTCATTGGTTTTGAAAGACTTAAGGAGGATTACGAGGCATGTCCTGATTTTAAAGATATCTTTCTTGATTTACAAAGGGGACAATAAGGCGCCACAGATGGCTTCCGACTTGAGGAGGGTTATCTCTTTAGAGCCAATAAATTGTGCATCCCTCGAACTTCAATGCGAGATTTCATCGTGTGGGAAATTCATGCGGGAGGGTTAGCCGGTCATTTTGGACGTGATAAGACCATTGAGGAAGTTGAACGTCAATTCTATTGGCCTAGCTTGAAGAAAGACGTGGCTAAAATTGTTAGTACTTGTAACATTTGTTAATTGAGTAAGCAGAAGAAGCAGAACACAGGTCTATACACCCCTATCCCCGTCCCTAATTGTCCTTGGCAAGATGTTAGTATGGATTTTGTGTTAGGACTTCCACGCACCCTAAAGAAGCATGATTCTATTTTTGTGGTTGTCGATCGCTTCTCAAAGATGACTCATTTTATCCCCTGTAGCAAGACGTCGGATGCGTCCAAGGTTGCTATGTTATTCTTTAATGAAATTGTCAAATTGTATGGGCTTCCCAAGACCATCGTGTCTGATAGGGACATTCGTTTCACTAGCCATTTTTGGAGAATTTTGTGGCATAAGATGGGTACCAAATTGAAATTTTCTACGGCCTACCACCCTCAAACTGACGGTCAAACTAAAGTAGTTAATCGAAGTCTTGGTAACCTATTACGTTGTCTGGTCCGGAAAAACCTTCGAAATTGGGATTTGATCCTTCCTGTAGCTCATGTTGCGTATAATAGCTCCATAAATCGTTCATTAGGTATGAGTCCATTTGAAGCTGTTCATGGGTACAAGCCTAGGAAACCGTTAGATCTCATCCCTATGTACCCTCAGACTAGAGTATCAGTATCAGCCAAAGCATTTGCACAACATCTTCGTGACTTGCATATTGAGATCAATAAACAACTTGAAGCTAGTAATGCAAAATATAAACTCCAAACTGATTTACACGAACGACATATTGAGTTTAACATTGGGGATTACGTTATGTTACGCATTAGGTCAGAGCGGTGTCTACATGGATCCGCCTCCAAATTGCAAGCGCGTAGTGCTGGTCCTTTTAAAATTTTAAAGCAGGTTGGTCCGAATGCCTATATTGTTGACATTTCACCACACCTTGGTTACCACTCTACTTTCAATGTTGAGGACCTTGTACCTTATAAAGGTCATTTCATTCCCTCAGATGATCCTCTGTCACCTCCTTTTGTGGACTTTGATCTTGATTCTTTGGCCCCTTCTAACCCACTACCACCTCTCACAGCACACAGAGAAAAAATTGATGCTATTTTAAATGAAGAAACTGTGTTCACTAATGATGGAGAGGTTCAGCGCTTCCTTGTTCGTTGGGTTGGTCGACCAGATTCTGACTGTGCATGGATCTCCTGGGAGACACTACAGCAATTGGATCCAGATTTATTGGAGTTTTATCGGAGTCAGCAGGATCTTCCTTGGCCCAGATCGCTTCCCGTCCACCCGAGGGGAGTTGGTGAGGACACCAGGTTCAGACCTCCATTGACACATTTTTACAGACGTCGGAAGAAACTTGCCTAACCACTCAGCTTATGGTTGGGAGATTGATGACAGCCTAAAGTGATCCACTCGACAGGGTCGAGTTTTCTCCCACCCCGGGAGAGTTGATGAGGACATCGGACGTTACTTAGTTTATTTACGCTTTATTTATGCTTTATTTATCTTTTAGACTATTATTTAGGATTTGAACTTGTATGGGCTCGGGCCCAAGCTTGTTAGGGTTGCTTTTAAACCTATTTTACATTATAATTTTCAGTTGATGAATGAACAATAATTATTTGGTGGCTTATGGCGCATCTTTCTCCCTCTCCTATTGAATTCTTCTTCCCCCCCCCCCCCTTAATCCCCCATTCTTTTTGAATCTTCTTTTGTTTCTATTAATCATCCCATTGGTGCTGCATCAATATGTGGGTGATCAAAGATTTATAGAATGGAGAAGCATTATTAAGAATGGGAGAAGGTAATCAGTTTATGAGATACACAGCGGTAGAGAATGGTTCACACCAAAAAGAGAAGGAACAAAAGACTTAATTAGATGGGCTTGAACCATATTAAGAAGGTGACGGTTCTCACGTTTTCCGTCCCGTTTTGTTGAGGGGTAGGAGGGTAAGATCGCCGAGAAATAATACCTTTGGTTTGTAAGAAAGATTAAAAGGCACTAGACATATATTCACCTCCCGAATCAGATCTTAAGACTTTGATCGAGGAGGAAAATTGATTGTCAGCGAGAGCAAGAAAGGCTTGAAAAGCAGGTGAGGTCTTCTTTGCACGAAGAAAATAAATCCATGTGAATTGGTTATAATCATCGATAAAAATAACAAAGTATTTATAATGAGCATGAGATACCACATGTGCAAAACCTCATACATCGCTATGACCAATATTGAAAATATGCAAAGCATGAAAAGTAAGAGACGGGAATGGTAAAAGACTTGGCAAGTTCACATGAAGCACAATCAAGAGACATAATCGAAGCAGCATTTTTATTACGAAGTAAACTCGAGTTTAACAAGTGTTATAGCACATTCGAATTGGAATGTCCCAATTTCTTATGCCAATTAAAAATATCTATAGTGGCAGAATTACAAACAAAAGAAGAAAACGGAACAAGCCTTGTTGAAATGGGAAAGAGACGTCTTGGCCCATTTAGGGACCCTTGATTCTGCACATGACAACTAGAAGAAGAAAATGGGACTATAATTATTATCAAGTTGCCCAACATATAAAAGATAATTTGATAAATAAGGAGAGATAAACATTAGATAAATTTGGTGATATATCCCTTACGGATGAGATAGGAAGGGTGTTACAATCGGCAGTGTATTATTGAATGGTCCAGTATATGGTCTGAGGTCACTAAGCAATTGAGGATCCTGAGTGATATGATTAGAGGCCCCTGAGTCTAATGACCAAAAAGAACAAGTAGATGGTGGATTACCTGAGACACCTAAAGCAGACAAAGCAGAGATAATCATAATTTGTTAAATAATCTTAGGAGTTATGGGACTTTGGAAAGGACTAAGAGAGGCTGAAACTTGAATGAGAATAGGGGACGGAGCAAAACTAGAGGCTAAAATGGCATCAGCAACATAATTTGCTCCAATCTTGTTGGAGGACGAGTGGGGCGCTCCTTAATAACATGGTCATGCTTCTTGCAATAATTGCAAACTTTTCTGGGACACTGAAGAGCCATGTGACCAAACCCCTTACAGCTACAACACTGCACTACACACTAGACGTATCTCGAGGTTGAATTTTTCTGAGCCACATAAACAACATGAGCCGGTGCTACATGATTCTGTTGCTGTTTCAAAGAGGCATGAGTGATAAGGCACTACTCCTCCTTTAGTAATTCACCCAAATAATTATCCAATGATGGAATAGATTTGTGATTCATAAGGCTGGACCTGATAGATTCAAATTTAGTTCACAATTTCAAAAGAAATTGATCCCTCTTAGTAACTTCGTGTACAGCTTGGACAGCATCCAAATTGCTCGGTGAAATCGAAGCATAGATAATATCTGTGCACTCAGCCCAAAGATTAGAGAATCTTGAATAATATTCAATGGATAGTGACTCCTAAAAGAAATTTGCTAATTTAAACTCCAACTAAAATCGCCGAGCATTATTGCTTTAAGTATAGACTTTCTTCAAGAAGTCCCACATGGCACGAGCTAACTTGTAAGGCAGGAGATTAAGAACAATTTGTGCGTCAATTGATCCAATGATTCATGCCATAATTCGAGAATCTTTGGTTTTCCACGCAATTTACTTCTCTTTGTCCTTTTCTTGATGGGGGGTGGAAAACTTTCATCAATATGCCCCTACAGATCTCCTTTTCCTTCAACAAAAACTGAAAATGAAATGTCCATGAAGAATAATTCTTGCCAGCAAAACGAATGCACACAGAATCAGCTATCTCAGATGCCATGATGAAGTTTAGCCCAAATTAATCAAACCTGTAACTTTAAATAATTAAATCAACCTAAAAAAAGGAAAAAAAGGAGGAACATAGACCCAACAACTTTTCTATTAAGACAGCAGCCCAAACTCACTAAGTAGCAACCTGAAAGACAATAAAACAGTATCCCAAATGTCAGGAAAACTCATGAATCAAAAAAGAAAAAAAAATGTCGGCCTTTAGCAGTTCACAGCAACTCCAAGAGAAGAAGAGGCCGCTTCAACCAAGACCCACACTCGAAATACGAGAACCCACCTTAGATGACGTCGAAACCACGGAGATTAACTACAATGGCATCTGAAAACACAAGTTGTGACCTCTGGAGGAAGCGAAGACGCTGAACAGAGATCTGACTACAGGTGTCGGCGTCGAAAACACCAAGAAAAACTACAGATGGTGCCGGAAATGTGAGCGATGACCCTTGACTGAGATGAACACGATGAATAGAAATCCAAATGCTATGAACACTACGAACACGAATAGATTTTGGAGAACCCAAACCACACACTCAGTAAGTAATTTTAGTACCATGCCAATTTTGCTAAATGGTATCTTCTTTCTGCCCGTCTTTTATTTATAGATGTTTACATGAATAATCAAGGAAACAAAATTATGATGGGGTAATATAAAAGTAAAACAATCAATCATGCCTATACAAGGAAAGCTGTAAGAATTACGTAATCAATCACGCCTCTAATATATGTGTAGTACATTTATTTGTTGATTAACATCTCACAACTTTCATATATATATATATATATATTTTATTATTATTATTATATTTTCAATTCCTTTTGGTCTTCATCTATTTGTCAACACTAAATTGATAGTTACTAACAATCCTTTTTCCAGTGGAAACGTGGAGCTTTCAGAAAAATGTTTCCAAGACTTGGTTTTAAAAGAGCAAAATCATCCCGCTGCTTTAATCAACTATGCTGCTGCTCTTTTGTGCAGATATGGTTCAGTTGTTGCAGGTATCAATTTGATAATTGAACAGAATTCTGGATATTCTCCTTTCCATTCCCCCTGTCTATGTTTACTGTTGACAGTATGAACAGATTTTAGGGTAACGTCATTGAATGCATTCTGATAGGACTCCAAATGGAAAAGAGGAAAACGGAATTTGTATTAGTTCTTTGATTGAAACGAAATGCAGAAAATTACAGATATTAAAATGACTATAGAACGCCTTTCACTTAATATTTTCCTGCCCTACTAAGCCTCTCTCCCCTCTTATTTATAGCTATTGCCTAACTACTTCCCCTCCTTTTCCATGTAACAGAATGCTGTTATTCCCCCTTCTTCTAGTTGCTTCTCAATCCTTCTTGTTCCTTCTAGAATGAGTGAGGTGGATGGGAGCTTATAATTACCCTCGGTTTCCAAATCCTCGTTGTCCTCAAGGTGGGTGTTAGGGAAGTGTTGGTGGTGCCAATTGCCTGCTCTTCCATCGTCACAATTCTGGTAGGGAAGATTTTTGCTCTTTTTGAAGCCCCATAACCAGTTGGACCATCAAACATCATAAATTCTGGCTGGTCTGTTCTGCCTTTCATTTTCATTTTCTTGGCAGCCGATCTTAAAACAGAATTTAAAAAAAATTCCACCATGTCACCCATTCTGATTGCCCCTCCTTTGGGCTTACCCCTAATTTCATCTCCTTTAAGTTGTGTGACCCCTTTTCCAGTTGCAAAGTCTTGCAGTTCTCCTTCCAGTTCCGTGACCTCTTTTCTAGTTGTAAGGTCATGCGGTGCCTTCTTCTTGAAGCAATCACCATTGGAATAATTTTCATAACCATGGGGACTTAACCCCTTTTTTATCTTCAATTGAAGCTCAGTTACATAGAGTTGCTGGATAACAGTTGGGGATTTGGGAAGTGATTGTATTAGATACCTTGTAATTGAGATAACCTGATGGATTTTGTCTAGTATATCATCCATGAAAATCCCATAACTAGTTGCACCCCCTTGCGGGTTTTCCAAAAAATGAACCCGCCAATTGGAATACAATGGTGGATAGTCCCACAATAGATCAACAGCGTCCTCCTTGTGCATTCCGCCCTTTTATGGTCCTTGGCACCATTAATCCGATCACCAAATTAATTAAAAATTTCAATGTATCACGAACCTCCACACCATTGTCGGAGTTAAAAATCCCTGCACTTTTGCCACTACCTATCCATCCTAATCCAATATCATCAATTTCCCAGTCTCTGTCTCCTGTCTCGTAATTCTCTCTTTTCATACAACAATGCTTAATGGTGTCATCCACATTACAATGGAGACTCTAATTATTTTGTCCCTTCGTTCGTAATTTAGCACCAAACAGATGTGTGAAATTAATAGAATTTGGTTTTGGGATTGACGGAGCTGAATTGGAGTCATTTCTTGATTGCAGCAGATTAGCATAACTGGGGCTTGAAACTAGAGTAATGTGATGGGTTCTAGGGTTGTAAATAGTTGTTAGGCCATCTTCCTTTTCTTTATTCAGGCCCATTCCTCTTGGGGCTTTAATTAAGCGAAATTTTGCAGCCTACTTGTTGGGCCACCTCTCTAACATAGTCTCAACCTACTAAATTTAGTAATGGCTCTTCCACCATCTTCCCTTGAATCAGCCCATTAACCAAGTCCTCTCTACCGCCTCCAACATCACGCTCTGCAATCATAAACCTGAATCGCCTGTCACCATCTTCTTTCATTGTGTGGGAAATTTTACACAGATGGTGTTAGAATCTCAGAATTCCTCTTGTAATCTTTCTCTAGTTCCTCTGATTTCCGCGCTAATTTGATCAGATTCAAACTCTGAATACTGTCTAGTGTTCCTAGCTTCCCCTGTTTCTTTCTGCCGTTTACCTTCATATTGCGCCCATTGATCCCCTACGTGTACCTTGTGAATATTAGGTGGTAACTGAACCTCTAAATCACTTCCAGATTTATCTCCCTCCATAACTGTATTCATGACTGCCTTTGGAAGAATAGGAGCTGCCTTCAGATTAATCAGTGATGCCACATCTTTCTCAATTGCCTCCGGTGATTGTGTCATCTTGGCCATACTCTGGCTTAAGTGCTCCATTGCTCTTTCCAGTGCAGGTAACCATTGAAGTTCTGTTTTCAATTCCTTCAGCTTCTCCATTGCTTCTACTTTGATTTTTATCTTCTTCTCGGCCATCAGATCGAATGTGCTCTGATACCACTTTGATAGGACTCCAAATGGAAAAGAGGAAAATGGAATTTGTATTAGATCTTTGATTGAAACGAAATGCAGAAAATTACGGATATTAAAATGACTACAGGACTCCTCTTTTCACTCAATATTTACCTGCCCTACTAAGCCTCTCTCCCCTCTCATATATAGCTATTGCCAAACTACTTCCCCCTCCCACCCCGCCAAATAATTTGCCATGTAACAGAATACTGTTATTCCCCCTTCTTCTAGTTACTTCTCAATCCTTCTTGTGCCTTCTAGAATGAGTGATGTGGATGGACGCTATCACATTCTTCCTTTCCCATGTTAATTTTTAGATATTAAGATAATTATTAATCTCACCGTCCATATATAGGTGCTGGGGCGAATGCTGAAGAGGGGACTTCTGCAGATCAGGTTGCAGCTGCCAATGTTGCCAAGGAATGTTTATTGGCAGCTGCAAAAGCAGATCCCAGAGCAGCTCATATATGGACAAATCTGGCTAATGCATATTATTTGACGGGTGATCATAGAACGCCCGGAAAATGCTTAGAGAAGGTTCATTTGGCTCCTTGCTTCTATTGTTATTTTTGTATATATTTATTTGGTTTTTTGTTTTCTTTTTGTACAAAATACTACTACTTTTTAGGTTCCTAGCAAGGTAAATCTTTCCCTTCTAGATTATCCTTTTTCTTCCCTGCTCTCTTCGCAAGTGTTAGTTGATGATGGATTAGTGTCTATTACATTTTCTCCATTTTGTTGTTTTAACAGTCTCTATTCTTTGGATATCTTTGTTGCCCTCTAGGCTGGAAAGCTGGAGCCCAATTGTTTGGCCACCCGATATGCTGTTGGAGTTCACCGAATCAGAGATTCGGAAAGGTCTCAGAATCCAAATGGACAGCTCACCTGGGCTGGAAATGAAATGGCCTCAATATTAAGAGAAGGAGATTCTATCTTAATTGAGCCTCCAATAGCATGGGCAGGTCTTGCTATGGTCCACAAGGCCCAACACGAAATTGCAGCAGGATTTGATATTGAACAAAATGAACTGCTGGAAGTTAAAGAACGTGCTACATACAGTCTAAAGCAGGTTAATTTTCACTTACTAATTTACTTGCTGGCTGCAAATTATATCAAGTATATTTCTTTGATCCAGCAGGATAAATTTAAATGAGAATTAACATATTTGAAGATAAAAGAGAAGTGTGGTCACAGTGGGATTATAGAAGTGAAGGTTGAGTTAATGTTCAGTCCTCCTTTATTTCTCATTCACTCTGTTTTGTTTCCTCATCAATCAGGCTATAGGGGAAGACCCAGATGATGCTGTACAATGGCACCAATTTGGTCTTCATTGTCTTAGTACCCAAGAATTTAAAACATCTCAGACATTCCTGAAGGCAGCGGTTGCTCGTCTTAAGGAATCTGTTTATGGATGGTCAAATCTCGGTAATGGCAACTGTTATCCTTTTTTTTCTTTCCTCCAATGGAACTTCACATTTCTGTTGAATCTCTAAATGTTGCCTTTATGTCCCATTATGTCAATATGCATCTTAGGTATCTCACTGCAGCTATCGGAGGAGTCTTCACAAGCTGAAAAAGTATATAAACATGCCTTGTCATTGGCTACATCGAAACAGGGGCACACCATATTTTCCAACCTTGGAAATTTCTATCGGCAATTAAGGAAATTTGAATTCGCAAAGGCAATGTTTGCGAAGTCACTTGAACTGCAGCCGGGTTATGCTCCTGCATATAATAATCTTGGTCTTGTGTTTGTAGCTGAGGGTCGCTGGGCGGAAGCTGAGTTCTGCTTTAACAAGGCAATTGAGACAGATCCGTTGCTGGATGCAGCTAAATCTAACATGATTAAAGTTGCAACGATGTGTAAATGAAATACAGGCTTGGCTTCATGTATATCTGATTAGTTTGTAAAGTGACGGTACGTAGTTGTTGTGCACACTTATAACATGTTTGATAAGGTGGATTAAAAAGCACTAGACACTATAAAAGGAAACTAAAATCTTGTTTATTGTTATGTCTAGTATAGTCTAATACTGCGTACCAAATATGCACTTAAAGTATAGCAGCATAAATCATTTCATTATGTCCATAAGAAGTTCAGAATCATGCACTTACACAAACAGAGCTTTTGAAATTATGAATTTTTATCAAGACTTCCCTATTTGTTTAATCTCTCAAAATAAAGTTCATTTTTTACGCAGGTGATAGGTTGACAGTGATACAACTCGATGAGCAGTTAACAAATATACCTTAACTCTAAAGGGAGTGCAAGGCAAGTATTGCACCTCTCTTCTGATGTTTTTATGTAGTCGGGTGTCGTCAAGTCAATTCCTTTTGAAACTTTCTTGGTATGTTTCATTTGGAATCATACGCTGAGCATGATTGTGAATATCCGTTTAATTTAGATTCATATGAGATTATTCTCTCTGTAGCATCTCTGTTTGTTTTCTGCTTTCTGCATATTTATATCATGATATAGATACTTTCTTGTAAACAGCATATTCTATGTCGTCGGATGTTCTCTCCATTGTCAAAATTCACCACTTAGCATCATGTTGGGTAGAATTCTTGTATGCTTGACAAATTTGAATAATTGTTAATCTATTTAATCTATTCAAAAATATGTGCGAATAACTTGAGGTCAAGGACGAGTCTTGGGGATGGGTAAAAAATCTTTGGACTATCATATTTTCGTGCTATTATTGTGCTTGAAGGGGATTAAGGCCAAAGGTGGAAGACAAAGTATTGACCTAAGAAAGGATCCCCATATTTGTCTCAGCAGCAGTTTTTTTCCTACTTTGAGTGAGATGAGAAAGTATCAGATTTTGTGGAGTGGGGAATATCATAAAATTCTGTTTATGATCAAATTCAGATTGATGCTATTTACTCAGCGTGTGATAGGTCACGAGTAGAATACTGCTAGAAAGACAAATTTGCTTGAGAATAGGATAGTGGCCTCCTCTAGTGGGATGCATGAGACCGATGTTGGCCCGGGGGGGGGGGGGGGGTTAGGAATTTAAAGCTGCATCTGGGCAGAGGATAAGCATGAGATTAGAAATCTCAAACCGGAGGCCAAGTGGGTTTTAGTTTCTTCTTTTGTACTTCTATACTTCATTTAGGAATGAAAGACCTTGATTGTTCAGTAGAGGAATTGGTCTGTGGTTGCTAATGGTGTCTAATTTGCATGGCGCTGTGCTTCTAAGCCCCTTCATTTCCTAATTTTTCTGTCATTCCCTTCTGCTGGTAATCACAGGATGATCCACTCATGAGCTAGATATTTTGTTTGGTAGTGCTTATAAGTTGTGGCTCTTATGGAATGTGTGAATAATAAACAGGTAGTAAGTAGGGTGCTTTACGAATGTATGGATAAAAAGTTTGTATGATCAAAACATGCTCTTAGATTGTCTCTTGGTTGCTTTACGCAGTTTACGAGGTAAGGATGAGTTTATGTCCACTTCTTGTCTTCCTTGGCTTTGCTTGTTTTAGTTATAATCAAAATATATGCTTACATGTCAGTTGCATGTTTGGTAGGGTGCATTGTATAGTATTAGAAAAAAGTAAGTGGGATTTTTTGTGCACTACCGCATGTATTCACTAGTCACATTTGTCATGCTCGACTGTTTAAGACGAGATCAAGAAAAAGAGACGTGATGATGCCAGTTCTATTCAATTAAATGTCGAAATATGCCAGCATGATAATGTTATTTCACCAAAACGGCTCAATTGATCGACAGAATTCTCTATCACATCCGAGTTTGAACAGCTGAATAAGAGTCAATGGAGGGGAGAATTTTCATTGGAGCCTAGTCAAAGGGATCATTTTAGGAAGAAGCCTAATATGAGTAACAAAAGTCTCTTTTATGTAAAAAAAGACTTCTTCATTTCAAAGATAACCCATTTGAATTTCAAATTTGGGGATGGGAGGATTTCTACACGAATTGTGCTGGAAGTATAGGCTCGACATTTACAAGCATCCTACAGATATCTCACAACGGGTGGGTCAGTTTTTTTTTTGGTCATTTTTTATTACATGAAGTCCCACATGGCTCGACCACCCATGCGAGTGTCCTGTAGGAGGTCTGTAAGTTGTTGCCATGTACACTCAGTTTAATTGTTTCTACACGGACAGGGACACCAATCCACTTCTCAAACACAATTTATTTTTTTGTACGAGTCTTTGAATATCAAAGCAAGTTTACATCTTAATAGGTAAATTAAAACATAAAATGCATTACCCAAGTACGTTATAAGATAAAATTAAAATTAGAGCCTAACCAAACAAAATGAAGAAAACAACCATTAATATAGACTCCACAATACAATATGATCGATGAAATGGAGATGGAAATGAGACTTGATGAAGAAACCTTTAAAGGATCGGCTTGTGATAAGTCACATCATTCTCATGCCCTCGTTGGGCATGAAATCCATGGTCTCCTCTAGGTCGAGCTTCATGTCTATATATGCAAGATAAAATCCGTCAAACTCAAAGAATAACAAATGAGGTGCGTGCAATTATGAAATTAAAAGCAATATATGGGCCAACACCACCGGTCGCCAATCGAATGACAAAATTTTGTCTGATGTTGAACGGCCCATCCAACGATGGGTTAGTCGACTTGTTCGTCCGTCATTTCCACTTTCGTCGAAGGATGAAGTAGAAATAGTTCCATACATAATAGTGGAATGAAATGAATGACGCTACCTCTTATTGATGACATCAGTAAGATTTAGAGGGGCTATTGATGTTAGATGGCATCAATAATTATCTACGATGGCTAACAAGGTGAAGACTACTCAATAGACACTCTACATAAAGCACCCATACTAGGCTGTCTACCACTACAAGGCCCTCTACTTGCTTGTTAATTCGTCTACCATTATGAGGCCATCTATATTCATACTAGGTCGTTTACCATTATGAGGTGCTCTACATTCATAATAGGCCTTCAACCATGTCTACCACTAAGAGACCTTCTACGTTTATACTAGGTCGTCTGCCAGTGTGAGGCCCTCTACGTTCATAATAAGTCGTCTATCATTATGAGGTCATCTATAGACTACATTCATACTAAACCGTCTATCACTACGAGGCCCTCTACTTTTATGCTAAGCCATCTACCAACACAAAGTTCTCTACTTGCATGCTAGGCCATCTACTGCTACGTGGCCTTCTACATCCACGCTGGATCGTATACCACTATGAGGCCCTATACGTTCATACTAGGCCGTCTACCACTATGAGGCCAATACAACACTAACCATAAAAATATCTTTGAATTGGATGGGAAGCGTTTAACGATTATCATGGACACAATCAGTTGCTAGATAGGTGGAAGGTGGGAGATGCTACGTGCCTACGTGGGACACGCGACAGGAATTATCTCCTAGTAGTTACATGGCTTCAGACACCTATAAATACCCCCAAGGCGAGATATGTATCCGTCTGGAAATTTTGGCTGTTTAAATACACATTCTAAATTTACGTTCCTAAATCCCATAGTAATTTTCACAGTGGAGGTACAATAGGGGAGAAAGCCCCAACCTCATTTCGCAAGTAATATTTGTTCATCGAAGTATCAGAAATACCTTTTTTCCTCCAGGAAGACACGTCAGGTTGTTACATAACTATTTCAAATTATAATTTCATCAAGTCTTTGTTTGGTTGAGATAAAAATTAGAATTTATTTATTTATTTTTATTTTTATTATTATTATTATTATTATTATTTTTTTATAAAAGTTAATAACTTGGGTTGTTGAAAAGCTATAAATATCATGAAATGTGTAATCAAAATTAAATGTTTTTACTTTGAATTGAATTTTAATTTACCTTTTTAGTGAAACCAAATTGGGATTAAATATGAACTATTTTATTACAAATGTTTAAATTTAATATTACTTTATAATAAATGAATATTCATATGATTAAAATTAAACTCCCTCATAAAGAAAGGAAAAATTGTAGCTAGAGTTCCAAACATTTTCCAAAAGTGCATTGAGGTCCGATGGCTTTTATATTTGACATCGCCACCCTAGATGTTTGCATATGTACTCAACACAAGGACCTTTCAAGTGGATTCCATCTACGAAGTAGTTATATGAATAACACATTTCAAATGTGCTCGAAGAGTAAAATTGTCTTTACACATTTTCATCTGGGAAAGAGAAATCTCATTATTTTCATACGTTGTTTTTTTTTTCTTTTTTTTTTAAATTGCCAACACCAAGATTCGGGGTTGAGAAATGATAGTTTGGGGAGGGTGTATCGGTGACGGGGCAATGACGACGATGACGATGTGTGGGATGTGGTGTCATATGTTTGGGTTGGGGGAAGATATTTATTAGGGACACAAGTGATATGACAAGCAAAAATTAAAAATCTTAAGTGCAACTAAAATGTGGTAAAAGAAATGAAAATTGTGGTGTGAATATAATTACCCTTATACAAATTATGTATTTACTTATTTACCCATCTCAAAAGTTGCAAGTTCAACTCACGCACCACAAGGTTTTTCGGCAATGCATAGCGTTACAAACCTTCGGGAAATCAATGACAAAAATAAAAGTTTGGGAGCTTCGGCTGCAACTTTCCCTAAATATACATAGTTACAGCCAAAAACTTGTAACTTTTTCGTTGATTAGCAGTTTTCCATATCAAAATCAGTTTCTCTTTCACACAAAACTCTTCAGTACAATTTACATC
>NC_036246.1:28453634-28464885 GCF_002742605.1 Olea europaea var. sylvestris
CAGTTCTTTGTTCCATGCAGAGACATGAAACCTGGTGAATTTCCAAAACTCCCTCTCATCGTCAAGCCCTTCATCTTCTCTCTCTTTCTCTCTCTATCCTTCTTGACCTTCCTTTCTCTACAAACCCCAAGTCACACCTTGAAAAAAGACCCGACAGACCCCTCCCAGGACCTCAAGATTCGCCCCGGTTACTCCTCCTACGATGCCTACATCCAACGCCAGCTCAACAAGACCCTCAACGCAAAACTCCGACAAATATGGACCACCCGGGATTGGAACCGGAAAGTCCATGTTTTCTCCGGGTTTTTCGACAATTTAAAGCAGAGAAAACTACTTTTTAACTGGTCAAAAGCAGGGGCGGACCCAGACCATTTGAACTGTGGGGTCAAATTTTTTTTTTCGAACAACGTATCATGAAAAATAGGAAAAAATTGGTTGTTTACTATTCATATTCGATATGTGCACTTTGGGAAGAAATCGTTGGATTATATGATATATTTATGGATTAAATAATGGATATGGACCATGTGATATGGATATAGATTTAGAATTTGGATTTTTTGGGGCAGAAAATTAAGTTTTCAGCACAAAAAAAAAACAGAAAATTAAGTTTTCAGCACAAAAAAAAAAAAAAAAAATCAGAAAACTGTGGGGTCATTTGACCCCACATGACCCCATGTGGGTCCGCCCGTGGTCAAAAGCGCTTTGTATTGGAGCCCGGGTTGGGCAAGAAGTGGCTGCATTAAAACGGGGCGGAGTTAATGACTCTGTGGGTATAGATCTAGTGCCTTACCCTCCATTAGTGATGAAGGGTGACTTTCATCATCGGCCGTTTGAAAATGAGACTTTCAATTTTGAATTCTCCAATGTTTTTGATCATGCACTTTATCCTAAGAAATTCGTTGGAGAGATCGAAAGGACGTTGAAGCCCAACGGAATTTGCGTTTTACACGTGTCGTTATCGCACCGGGTGGATAAATATTCGGCAAATGATTTGTACAGTGTTAAGCCATTGTTAGAATTGTTTAAACAATCAAAAGTTGTTAAGGTTAGAAGCGTCGATGGATTTGGTTTAGACACTGAGGTTGTTTTCCAAAAAAAAAAAAGAAATAAAACTGGTCGTAATTTCACATAAGTTTTTTCTAGACTTGATTTTTCTAATTATAACTTTTTATGAATTATTTGATATTATTGTATTAATGAGATAGATAATTGAATTAACTATGGCAGAAAACAGAGATCACTGGAACAAGAAAAATTACCTGCAAGTTTTGTAATTATTTGTTGACCTTTTTTACAAAGCAAGAAGCAGCTCTACAAGTGAAGAAGTAGAGTGGCTGTTTTGCCAAAAAGGGAATGCATTGGAATGGGAGAAAGTAGTTGTGTTATTAGTCCTATAGCTGTTATGTTTAGTCTGTATTCATCTCTGATTTTCTGAATCAGATTTTTATAGATATGTAAGCTCTTACCTTGTATATTTAAAGTGGAGAACAGAAGGAAATAATATTCAATCTTTACTGGTTCATTGTCTTGGCCACCAATCCTTCTCTCTTCTTTTTGTTATGGTATCAGAGCAAGAGTCTTAAATCTCTACTGATCCTGATTTTCCACCCACTCAACCAACACACATTAACTCCCATCATGACTGATTCAGGTGATGAAACTATAAATCCAACCAACCCACTTAACTCCAAGGAAGATCCAGCTTCCAACCCACTCTTTCTTTACCATGGAGAGAGTCCTGGACTGATATTGGTCTCACAACCTCTTACCCCTCAGAACTATCATGCTTGGAGCAGAGCCATGTATGTGGCTTTGTCAGCCAAAAACAAACTTGGTTTTGTGGATGGCACGGTTAAGCAGCCAGCTGAAACAAGCTCTGAATACTCCCAATGGCAAAGATGCAATCACATGATTTTATCATGGATCACAAACAGCCTATCACCTGAAATAGCTGGATATGTGATGTACTCAGACTCTGCAGCACAAGTATGGGCAGAACTGAAGAAACGATTCGCCAAGTCAAGCAACAATCGTATCTTCTTGCTGGAGCAACAACTGACAGCCACAAAACAAGAAAACAAACCAGTAAGTGTTTATTTCTCCAAAATGAAACTGATATGGGAAGAGATCTCTAGGTACGAAGACCCTTTTACTTGCTCTGCAACTGATTGTGGTGCCATCAGCATCATCAACAAAAGACAGGAGAAAAGACAGATAATGCAATTCTTAATGGGCCTATATGAGATGTATACCGGATTAAGGAATCAAATACTCCTTAAGGATCCACTACCATCACTTGACAGCATCTTCAACTTGGTGCTGCAAGAGGAACCCAACCATGAGCTAACCGAAAACACTCAAAAGGTGCCTGAGGCCTCGGCCATGCTTGCTTATGGAGGAAAATCTTATGGGCCCAGGGGAACAGTCAGACAAAACCAGAAGGGAAGGACTAGATCGCCTCCATCAAAGAATAAAGCACCATGTAGCAAGTGTGGGAGGACTAACCATACCGTGGACACATGCTGGGAAATCCATGGATATTCTCCCAACCACAAGCTCCACAAACCACCATCTAGTTCTAAGGATTATAGGGCTATAAATTTGATGGAGACTGAAAATGACTCAAGGAGTCCTTCAACTCTTAGTGTTTCTCAGGAGCAGATACAGCAACTCATTGCACTTCTTCAAAGTCAGAAATCCAGCACCACAAATTTCAACATAGAACTCATAGGTAACCATCTTTCTAACACCCCAGGTAATCTCAAAAGAACTTTATTAGTTGTCTTTAAACATTGTTTGAGCTGCACAAATATCTCCAATAAGTTAAATACCTGGATCTTAGATTCAGGAGCCACAGACCATATAGTTGGTTCTCTGAGTTTATTAACACGTAAAAGAGCCATAAAAAACACTTCAGTAAGACTGCCAAATGGGACATCCACACCTGTCACTCACATAGGAACAGTAATCATCTCACCTACTCTCACTCTCACGAATGTTCTCTATGTTCCACTCTTCGACTTTAATCTTATTTCCACAAGTAAATTGACCAAAGACCTGAATTGTCATTGTGTTTTCCTTGCTGGTTATTGTTACATACATGAGCTTGTAACCAAGGAGATGATTGGAGTTGCTAAGGAAGTCCAAGGTCTCTACCATTTGCAACTGGACCAGCCCCGAACAAATCATTTTGCTGCCCTATCGAACTCTATTTTGACGGCTAAAATTTGGCATCTTAGAATGGGACATCCCTCTGATCAAAGAATGGATTTACTGCATAGCATAGACCCTAGTATTCCTAGTTTTGACGCAAATTTTTTTTGTGATGCTTGCCATATGGGAAAACAGACCAGATTACTATTTTCCTCTAGGCACCATTTTGTGGAAGCTGTTTTTGATTTAATACACCTTGATATTTGGGGCCCTTTTTCTGTTGCATCATTGAATGGAGCACACTATTTTCTCACAGTAGTTGATGATCACAGCCGAACAACATGGGTTTATCTCATGTTAAACAAAAGTCAAACTAGAAACATCATCGAAAGTTTCTTTAACCTCGTTGAAAATCAGTTCAAATGTAAAATAAAGGCTGTAAGATCTGACCAGGGAAAGGAGTTTAACATGATAGAATTTTTTTTCAAAAAAGGGAGTGCTTCACCAACAAAGTGGTGTGTACACACCACAACAAAACTCGGTAGTCGAAAGAAAACACTTGCACTTGTTGAACGTAGCAAGAGCTTTGCATTTTCAAGCTAGCCTACCTTTAAAATTTTGGGGAGAGTGCATCCTAACTACTGCTTATCTCATAAATAGGACACCCTCACCAAATTTGAAAAATCAAAGTCCTTACCAGCTACTTTTTGGTAAAACACCTGATTATTTTCATTTAAGAACATTAGGACGTTTATGCTATGCATCAAATCTTGGTCCCCATAAAAATAAATTTGATCCTAGAGCCCGAAAATGTGTGTTCATTGGATATCCAAATGGAATGAAAGGTTACAAAGTTTTTGACTTGAAAACAAGAGAAACCACAACTAGTCGAGATGTGATCTTTTATGAAGACACATTTCCTTTTCAGCAAAACCACAACTTATCTTTCTGTTGCCTACACCAGAAATCACTACTTTAGATGATGTTCCTGTTATACCGAATCCCATCTCAGAGAGTTTTGATCATCCTTCACAAACGAGTGACAATTCCAATTTTTTGCAAGAAACAACACCTGAAATTGATAACCATAATCATGAGGAACCTCCTACTTCAGAAGCTATTGAATCGTCTTCTCTCCCATCGTTTGAACGACCTTCTATCCAAGAACCCCGTAGATCCACTAGAATAAAAAATAGGCCCGAATACCTGACTGACTTTCATTGCAGGTTGGCAACTTCCTTGGCAACTTCAAGCACTCTTCCTTCTGATATAACAGCTTCTAGAGGTAACAATTATTCTCTTGCTTCAGTTCTTAATTATTCTAAACTCTCACCTATGCACTTGAAATATACTCTATCCATCACCCTTGAGTCAGAGCCTCACACATTTGAAGAAGCCCAAAAATTCTTGCATTGGAGGAGTGCCATGAATGCTGAAATTCAAGCTCTTGAAGCAAATGAAACATGGGAACTGACCAATTTGCCTCCAGGGAAGAAACTAATCGGTTGCAAATGGGTCTATAAGACTAAATATAAGGCAGATGGTAGTATTGAACGACACAAGGCTAGATTGGTGGCGAAGGGCTACACTCAACGAGAAGGAGAGGATTATTTTGAAACCTTCTCCCCTGTTGCCAAGATGCCAACAGTGAGATGCCTTCTGTCCATTGCTGCATGTAAAAATTGGTCGCTCCATCATCTTGATGTTAATAATGCTTTCTTTTATGGAGATTTGGATGAGGACGTATTTATGAGTGTGCCCCCGGGATATGGAAGAGAGGGGGAGCAACGAGTATGTAGGCTTAAGAGGTCTCTTTATGGCTTAAAGCAAGTCTCTCGTCAATGGAATCAAAAACTCACATCTGTTATCACCAAGATTGGTTTTATCCAATCTAAAGCAGATTATTCACTCTTTACCAAGAAAACTGATTCCTCTTTTACCGTAACGCTTGTATACGTTGATGATATGGTGATTGCAGGAGACAATGAAGTAGAAATACAGAAACTGAAGCAATATTTGGCAGACCATTTTAAGCTAAAGGACCTTGGAAAGTTGAAATATTTCCTAGGCATAGAAGTTGCCCGATCCAAGAAAGGGATTTTCATTTGCCAAAGGAAATATGCGCTGGAAATTCTACAAGACTGTGGACTTCTTGGTGCTAAATCTATCCAATTTCCCATGGAGCAAAATTTGAAACTGACTAGTGAAGAAGAACAAGCCTTGGCTGATCCTAAACAGTATAGAAGACTAATAGGAAGGCTGCTTTAACTAACAATAACTAGGCCTGATATATCATACTCGGTACAGGCCCTAAGTCAATATCTTAGTCAGCCGAAAGATGTGCATTGGAAGGCAGCATTAAGGGTAGAAAGATATTTGAAGACATCCCCATCACAAGGGTTGAATTCAGCAAAAGGTAAGCTGCAGCTGACTGCCTTTTGTGATGCAGATTGGGACACTTGTCCGGAAACTAGAAGGTCCATTACCGGGTTTTGCATTTTCTTTGGAGATGGTTTAATATCGTGGAGGTCGAAGAAACAGAGGACTGTGTCTAGGTCCTCTGCTGAGGCAGAATATCGATCAATGGCCGCAACAACTTGCAAGTTGGTGTGGTTTAAAAGTTTGTTGAATGGTTTCGGCATATCTATTGAAAAACCGATACAATTATTCTGTGATAATCAAGCAGCTGTTCATATTGCTTCAAATCCAATTTACCATGAGAGAACAAAACACATAGAAATTGATTGTCACATTGTGAGGGAGAAAATACAGGTCGGTTTGATAAAGATTTTTCACATATCAACAAACTTACAAGTTGCAGATGTAATGACGAAGGCAATTGGTTCAAAGAAATTCCAATATCTCTTAGGCAAGATGGGGATTTATTCAACTGCATCTCCATCTTGTGGGGGAGTAATGAGATAGATAATTGAATTAAATATGGCAGAAAACAGAGATCACTGGAACAAGAAAAATTACCTGCAAGTTTTGTAATTATTTGTTGACCTTTTTTACAAAGCAAGAAGCAGCTCTACAAGTGAAGAAATAGAGTGGCTGTTTTGCCAAAAAGGGAATGCTTTGGAATGGAAGAAAGTAGCTGTGTTATTAGTCTTATAGCTGTTATGTTTAGTTTGTATTCATCTCTGATTTTCTGAATCAGATTTTTATAGATATGTAAGCTCTTACCTTGTATATTTAAAGTGGAGAATAGAAGGAAATAATATTCAATCTTTACTGGTTCATTGTCTTGGCCACCAATCCTTCTCTCTTCTTTTTGTTATGTATAAGAAAAGTAAAAGGAAGAAAAATTGTTTCAATTGTAAGTTTGATGTTAATGTTACTTCTGATACTCTTTGGAGTTACTTTTTCCATCTTTCTTTGATTGCGTGTGATATGTTATGAATTATGATCTATTGTCTGTGTTGTCAATGATTTAGTTGTTCTCATCATCTTTTGTTAATGGTAAATGGAGTCATGATATGATTACATTCGAACGAACAAATTATTAAAATAGATTGTAGGATCTTAAAACCTTGAAAAACACGAAAAGGAGTGAACAAAATGTAGAATATTCTAGTAAAATGATGTTAAAATGAAATATCACCTACATCCAACTTGATAGATGTAAAGAAAGCATTCAGAAGTGAAGAAATAGACGAGATCTCGATCACCACCTCCACCTCCACCTCCACCCGACTTGATAAAGGGAAAGAAAGCTTTCAAAAGCATAGAAAAAACGAGATCTCCATATAACTGCTGTGTGAATAAGACTACTTTCGAATTTGAAAACTTTAGTCACCCAAAATTTAAAAAATTGGAGATTTTTAATGCAAGAAGATATGATTACATGTTCAGAAAACATGCATTAAAAATTGTTCAAAGAGATCATGCTTCGAATTCGAACAAGTATTTTCGTCCCATTTATATAGGTTGAATTTTTATATTTTTTTATTCCAATTATATAGTCTTGTTTATTTATTAAGAATGTTATAATTTGTTTGTTTATTAATATATCCTTATTTAATTTGCTTAGTTATAACAAATTTTTCTCACTTAATCTTGAAATGAATATAAATAAGAATAAACTAGTAATGTTTTTGGCAAAAATTAATTTTTGAATTACATTAAATAAATTTTTTTAATCCGTGTGAAAAACAAAAGCAACATATATAATTGGGACGAAGGGAGAATGTAATATTCCTGTTGGTTAAGTAAAGGACAAAAGTTTCAATATGATGGTCATATTTGAACACGTGATAGGATCATCCACTCAAATGATGATCTATTGATCATCGTATCATTGAAATCACGATAGCGCATGAGTCTACATATTCACTATGATTCTTTCTAACACATTCGGCATCCAGATTTGTGATTTGAGTGGTTCGGGTACGAAAATGTTGTACTTTGATTCCACAATCCTACCTCGTGTGCATATAGAATTATACTACTTAAGTTTGTTCCTTTAATTTTTATTATTTTTGGTGAAATCCTGGATCGAGGCATAATTCAAGCCGCGACGGTCTTAAAGGACAAATAATGTTGTGAATAACTGTCCAATGAAGACAGAGTGAGCTGTATTAACTATTAAACATGCTTGCTGTGTGTTATTAGTTTAATTTTACCATTATAGCTTAAAATCGGATTAGGTATAATTATTGAGATTTGAGGTCCTACACAAAAGAGCAAGCTGGCAAGTGGCAATATGAGTCGATGGGCTGTGGGCACCTTTCTATTTCAAGATTCTTCTACTTTGGCCATTAAAAGTCCTAAATGTCAACTCTCCACGGGTCCACCCCCACGCCACCCCTAAAAAAAAAAGAAAAAGAAAAATAATAGTAAGGAAAAGGGAAAAATAAAAAAAATAATCCCCCCCTCCCCCGCCCCCCCAATTTTTTTTTTGGGTTAACGTAGATTATACAATTAGGCAAGAACTAGGTCTTATTCTTTCGAGAATGTTAGCGTCACGCCTCTTTGAAGTGACCATATAGGGCTCTTAGATTGCTTGTTGTAACTCTAGTTCCGTATTGTACTATTCGTACAAAGTGTGTTTACAAATTTGGTTGAAAAAATAAGTATTGAAAAAATCCAGATCATTGATTTTCAATAATTTAAAGATCTGTTTTTGAAATGATTGGTTTAGATATTACTTTGTCAATCAATTTTATAAACTAACTTTGTACATATAGCATAACTCGTTTGGTTTAGAATTTAATCTCTTGCATGCACTTACACATGTTAAATATCAATGTGCTAACATTACATTTTTCTTAAAAAGATGGGAATACATTTAAACCCTATCATATCACTTCATATACTGATTGACACTAGGTCCTCGTAAAGAGATAAAATGACGATATTAGAACATCTCCAAGAAGCTTTTTTAGTTTTAAAGAACATATTCTACAATTTAGATAGTATCTATAAATTTAAAAAGTAAAATTTTTTAAATACTCCAATAGGCTATTTATACTTAACACTTAATTTTACTATTACAAAAAAATATTTATTGTTTTTCACTATTTTTTATTTTCTCTTGTTTTCCTCCAAATTATTCTATTATTTTTTTCATTGAAAATTGAAATATTTTGAATGCATTTAATTATAAAAAGTGAATTTGACTCTCTAAATTTGAAAATCCCAACTCAATCTCTAAATTTAAATGTTAGTTTAAAGAATTTTTTGGAACATAATTTTAAAGATTGATTCTTTAAAATAGACATCATCTTATGTTTATAGGATCTCTTAAAAATGCTCTTATATGTTCAACAATATCAAGATGAAAAACTTAGTTCCATTCTATTATAATGGCTTCAATTATATTCAATATTACATACAAAACGTATCAAAAGTGTTATGAAGTGGTATGATTGTTCAAAACCAACAATAAGAAAAAAAAAATTTAAGCCATGCGACCGAGACCAAATGGTCTCGGTAGGGTTGTACCATGCGACCGCATGGGTTTGTACCATGCGGTCGCATGGTACATAAAAAACGACCGTTGGGTCGTTTTTTGTTGGTTTTTTGGTGGCTTTTCATCCATAAGGTGCACCACTTCGTAAAGCTATACTACTTGGCTATAAATAGGTGATCTTGGGTCATTGAAAAATGTTGAAAAAACACCTATTATATTGATACTTCTTGAGATCAAATCCAAACAAAAATACCCTCTCATATTCATCTTTTTCTTTGTGTTCTTAAGTTTTAAAGATTCAAACAAATGTTTAGTGTTTGAATCTTTATAAGGCTTGATTAATCCTTCAAACCTTTTGCCGGATCGCCCTTTAAACACCAAAATAGTGGGGGCAAAATTCGTTTGAGGACAACAATTAAAGATTGTGTTTGAGCCTTCAATTTCTTCATATATATACTTTGTCATTCCTTCATCTCCTATTATTCTTTCGATTTTTTTTTATAATTCGTTCTCATAATATCTTTGGTGGAGTAACATTATTTCCAACAATCTCAAACGAATTTTTTGTGTGATGGAAAACGAAACAACAATGGCGACCATCAAATTGATGAATCAAGATTTGGTTCGATTGGATCGGTTCGATGGCACAAATTTCACAAGGTGGCAAGACAAACTGAAGTTTCTTCTCACCGCATTGAAGATCTTCTATATCTTAGACCCAGAATTGACGCCATTACCGGAACCCACCAATGGAGAAACCGAAGCAGTTAGAGCAGAAAGGCAAAAACGACAAGAAGATGAACTCATATGTCGGGGTCACATACTCAATGCTCTTTCAGATCGTTTATATGATTTGTACACCAACACTTCTTCGGCAAAGGAGATATGGAAGGCTTTAGAAAGCAAATACAAGGCAGAGGAAGAAGGTACAAAGAAATTTATAATTTCAAAATATTTTGATTTTAAGTTTTTGGAAAATATTCCCCTACTTCCCCAAATACATGAGTTGCAAGTCCTTGTCAACAAATTAAAGACGGTAAAGATTGAAATCCCGGAGACCTTTCAAGTGGGGGCTATAATAGCAAAACTCCGGGGAACTTGGAAAGGATACCGGAAGAAAATTATGCATAGTTCCGAAGATTACTCTTTGGAACAATTGCAAAGGCACCTAAGGATTGAAGAAGAATCCAGGTTACGCGATAGAAGTGAAAACTCTTCGGAAGGAACTTCTAAAGCGAATGCCATAGAGAAATCTGAACCACCTGGAAAAACCAACAAAAGGAAGCCTTCAAGAAACTTTAACAAGTTCAAGAAGAAGAACAAACGAGGTTGCTTTGTGTGTGGAAAGTCTGGTCACTATGCAAAAGACTGTAGACACTGGAAAAGAAACAACTCCGAAGGTAAAATCAACTCCATTCAAGAAGAAAAGATTGTGGCCACCGTGAGCGAGATAAATGCAATTAAGGGAAAGGTTCCCGGGTGGTGGTATGATACTTGTGCTACGGTGCATGTATCATATGATAAATCTTTATTCAAGACCTATCATGAAATGGATGGAGACCAAGAGATTCAAATGGGCAACGAAGTTCGATCCAAAGTCATTGGTTAAGGAAATGTAGATTTAATCTTCACTTCCGGGAAAAACGTTACCCTCACTAATGTATTACATGTTCCGGATATGAATCGGAACTTAGTTAGTGGAAATCTCTTAGGAAAACCGGGTATCAAAAGTGTGTATGAATCCGGTAAACTTGTATTATCCCTTAAAGGGAATTTTGTTGGAAAAGGTTATTCTTGTGAAGGAATGGTCAAACTTTGTACTGTTGACAATAAAATAAATAAAGTTGATCGTGACTTAATTTCATATGATGAAAATCATATTGGTAAAAGTACCATGAAACGAATGAAAAAGTGTGACTTAATTTCATATAATGAAAATAATGAATACAGATGCAAAACTTGTGTAGAATCTAAGATGATTAAAAAACCATATCAAAGTGTAAAAAGAACCTCTAGTATTTTGGAACTAATTCATACGGATATATGTGAATTAAACGGCATGTTAACTAGAGGTGGAAATAGGTATTTTATTACCTTTATCGATGACTTTTCTAGATATACATATGTGTATTTAATGAAACATAAACATGAAGCATTTAACATGTTTAAGATTTATAAGAA